>NC_067437.1:5726071-6053214 GCF_009764475.1 Pristis pectinata
TAGTGAAATATTTTGAAGGGCAGCCACTGTTGTGAAATAACCATCAAAGTGGAGGGTTGTTGTCAAAAGACAACTCTGTCCCTGAACATCCATCACCTACCCTTACATTGTCTAGTATCTCCCCATTGCCAGAGCCACCTCCAACCCTACCACACTCTGTGATCTCCACTTCTTCTGGCCTTTTTGACGTGGCCTATTTCAATTGCTCCACCATTGGCGGCTGTGTCTTCAGCTGCCTAAGTGTTGGGGTTCTCTTCCTAACGCTCTCTGGCTCTTTGCCCTCCTTTTTAATGATCCTTTTAGAGCCTCTCCGTGAGAGATGTTGGCATGCGAGAGGGTTCTGGTGTTGGTTTACTTACCCTGCCAGTGGATTTGGAGAGTTTTGCCGAGACGGTGTTGATGGTATCTCTCCAGTGCTCTGCAGTAACTGCTGTCAATAGTCCATGTCTCAGAAGCATACAGGAGGGTGGGGATCATTGATGCCAGAGAGTTCATCTCTTTGGTGCAATGTTTGAGGTGTTGACCTACCAGCACATTTTTCCCCAGGCGACCAAGGTTGTATTGATACACAGGTAGTGGTGGGTTCATCGTCCACCTCTGCCTTACTGAGAGGGTAGTTCCAGAGACCTGAGAAAGTGGTCCATGCTTTTCCCAGGGTCTCTTTGTGGCTGTTTGTTGGGGGACAGTTACATGCAACATAGATCATACCACATACAACATAGAAGAGTACAGCACACGAACAGGCCCTTCGACCCACAATGGCTGGGCCAAGCGCGATGCCAAATTACGGTGCAAGTAATGCCAGTGCGGGCAGGTTGGTACCTTTGTCAGTTTGCTCCAGTGGACAGACCACCTTTGTGCACGTGCCCAGCACCAGATCCCTGAAGGAAGCTCTCTGACATGGCAAAAGGTTACCAGGAGGACTGAGGAAATGATTCAAGGGTGTTCTCAAAGCTTGTTTCAAAAAAAAAAGTAACATCCTCATCACCTCATGGGAATCTTGGACCTATAGCCATTCAAAATGGAGAAGCAGCAATCAGGCTGGCACGGAGAATCTGGAGTCCCTTGGGGAGCGCACAAAAGCCAAGCATAATGAGTACGCTACTTCCCAAACTACCCTCTCCATTCATCCCATTAAACACAACCTGCCCCACCCGTGGTTGAGTTTGTGAGTCCCCATAGGCCTCATCAACCATTTCAGAACTGGGGTCATTACTGTCGCCTCTTTGAGGCGTTTAAGGCATATAATTTAAAACCTTTTTATGTGGCTCAGAATCAAATTTTTGTTTGATGTTCTTGTAAAGTGGCTTGGTGTGTTTTACTGAATTGGCACAGCTCTATGAATAACAACTTATTGTCTGGTGGGCACTGCAGTCTCATACCACACAGCTCGCTCAACATCAAAGAGAAATAATATTAGTGTCATCGAGTAGTTGATGGTCGGTACTGACTTGGTGGGATGAGGGGCCTGTTTCCACGGTCCTTCTCGCCGTCTCCCTCTCCAGACAGAAATCCAGGGAACGTGTCCCATATCCCGTATCCAATCCTCAGTCAACATTTGCTAAAGCAGTTTGTTTGGTCATTATAATGTTGCAGCTTCCAGTATGTATACCTTGGTTGCTTTTTGTTTTACTCAGTCTTGGTGCCTGGCATCACCAACAAGGCCAGCACTTATTGCCCATCCCTATCAGTCCTTGGGAAGGTCGTAGTGAGTTACTTTCTCGAACTGCTGCATTCCTTCTGGTGAAGGTACTCCCACAATGCTTTTGGCCTGGGAGTTCCAGAATTGAGGCCCAGTGGTGATAAAGGGCTGACTATACATTGAAGTTAGGGTACAGGATGGGTAACTTGATGGCACCGGAGTGTGGTGACTCATTGCAAGCAGCTCTCTACAGATCTACTCATTACCCTTACTATAATCGTTCTATGACACTTTGTACTGTTATTGTTTTTACCTGTACTACATCAATGCACTCTGTACTAACCCAATGTAATTGCGCTGTGTAATGAATTGACCCGTACGATTGGTATGTAAGACAAGTTTTTCACTGTACCTCGGTACAAGTGACAATAATAAACCAATACCAATACCAGATGGTGTTTTCCTGCAGCTGCTATCCTCTTCGTTATTGGTGTAGAGGTTGCTGGTAACCTAAGTGAGTAATGCAATGTGTTTTGTAGATGGTACATACTACAGGTACTGTGGGTGATTGAGGCATTGTCCTGGGTCATTTTTCCAACACCCTGAAGGAGTTGTGACCTTTGGGACACCAAGAGGGGAGGAAATTGTGTCAAATAAACAAAACCACGGCCTTGCCCTTACGAGAATCATAAGGCCTGTTGAACTCTGACTTCTATTGACAAGTAAATGGCACATCACAGACACCACACCATGACATTAAACACACTTATCACAATGAGGGAGGGGCTCCTGAGAGACTCTGCAACTAATCCAATCAATTAACTTGGACTTTGTTCTTTCAGTATGTCTCTTGAGGTTCTTTACCAGCATTTTACCTTCATTTTTATATTTTGTAAAAGACAATCCTGTGTTTGTACAGGCCCAGCTCACAGCCTCGATATGGCCAGCCATACGTTATGGAACGTACTCATTGCTGTAATGTAGATAACGTGGCAAACTACACCACCAAGAAGGACAAGGTTCCCCTCCCAAGTCGCACACAATCCTGGCTTGGAAATATATCGCTGCTCCTTCCATGGTTGCTGGGTCTAAACCTGAAGCACCCTCCCACCTTCTCCTACCCCTCCCTTAAACAGCACTGCAGGAGCACTTCACCAGCATGACTGCAGAGGTTCAGGAAGGTGCCTTACCATCACCTTCTCAAGGGAAAGTAGGGAAGGGCAATAAATGCCAGCAGCACCCATATCCTAGAAAGTGAATAAATAAAGAAAGCTTAGCATGTGGAGAACTGGGGGTAGGTCACTCTCCTCCATAGCACCAGGTGAACATTGCACCACTCCAACGCAAAACTCCCACGGCAACAACTGCTGCAAATCTGAGCCATTTCAGTGACCACGAGGTGAAGAACAAGCCCAGCCTTGACGTTAGTTCCACTGATGACACTTGGTCAGCATGAATGAGTTGGGCCGAAGGGCCTGTTTACCTCTATGACTTGCTGATGATCCTGTACAGAGATACCTCCACAAAAACCAATACTCAACAACACAGCCTTCCATTTAATATAATACCACTACCAAGCAAAACACCCACGGACGAGCTTATTCACAAAAGTTGACTGTGAATCACAGAGGTATTCTGGGAGGTGATCAAAAACTCATTCAAGTGATTGGTTTTAAGGATTACCAAAGAAGGTTTAGTACATCTAACGCTGGTGTGGCTACGATCCAATCCAGTCCCAGGTCAGCTATCTGATCTGTACTGGGTTAGCTAATCTCAGCAAGAACGTGGATGAGGCCCACTTTAGATCATTGCTTGATTGTTCTTTGGCAGTCGGACAGGGTAAAAATCAACTTGTCAAATGCGTGCTCTTTTTTTCAGTTGCTCGTAAATTGAAAGCAAAGATAGTTCCAAGCCTGTTAATGCTTCAAGACACTTAGTCCGTTAAGAAACATTTGACCAAAACAAAATTGATGTTTAATTTGGGAGGAATGGCTTTGACGTGCTCCAGGAATGCTGAGCTGGGGTACGAGGAGGACGTACATCCCGAATTCAGTGGGCAAACTCGCTGGAGCTTTTCTATTGCCCTTTGGTCTACCCGAAACTTGGTCTTACAGCACGGCGAGATGTCCATAGGGGAATGCTGCTGACTGGCACATTCCGGGCTGCAGGAGGACGTGCTGAGGGACGCACTGAAGCTTAGTGCAGCCAGTGCTAAGACTCTATGGGGAATAGTCCGCAGTCTGGGCTCATCCTGCTACCCCACGTGGAGGGGCAGAGTCAAGTGGGGAAGGTCCTCAAATATTGAAAGGGTGCATCACCCCAGAAGGCCACATGAGAGGCAATGATGCTGTAGTTTTTAAAAGAAAACACTTCTGAATGCATTGACCATGAATTTAAAATGTCTTGCACTGTGTTTATTCTTATGTATATATTATTATGAATAAAGTTTATTTTTGAAATTTTTAAGAAACCGCTCTTTGAGGTGGGCCCTCTATATTCAGGAGCTGCCCAAGGGGGTTTGAGCTACTAGCTCGGTATTAAATGACCTATGTCTCAGAAGAATTTTAAGCTTGTCATCTGCGAAGACGGGGAAAGCATTAAACAGGAAATGCTGAACAAACATGAACTTCTGCTCCTGATTAAAGACAACTTCTGTTTTTGATTAATCTGCACATTTTGTTTTATGCTGTGTTTTGAACTGGACGCTGTGTATCAGAACTCTTAATTGGTTCTGTGCAGACAAACATAGCATGCTGGGTTTTATTTACAAAGCAATGCTGTAAGTCTGTTTTACTACTGGTTAAATCAGCATTTACGAGATTTTTTTAAAGCAGCCTGGGCTTAGCTGGTAGCGCACTTGATGGACGCAGTGGGTGACTTTCCTTGCTGTGTGTTATGCCGGAATGCCTTGCGAAATTTCTTCAGTGAGTGAATTTGGCACAAGGCTTTTCCTGACTGATTTTTCCCCTTTTTTGTTGTTCTCGGAGACTCCTCGCGCATTTGCAGCCGTTTTTCTTTTTTTAACACCACGAATGCATCAATGAGAATGCAGGGGTGAAGACCTGGGACTTCACGACGGGGGCAAAAGCCAGTGACCCTGCCCTTTTCACCCACGTTAAATCTGGAATGGGAGGTGGGCGTCTAACCCAAGAAATGAGAGCAGATACTGGATGTTCTGTCTCCCAAACCTCTGCCTTTCAGTCAGGTCGTGGCTGATCTGATAGAGTTCTAGATCATGCGGCACAGAAACAGGCCCTTTGGCCCACCCAGTCCATGCAGACTATCAGCCACCCACTTGCACTACTCCCACATTTAATCCCATTTTCTACTCCCACCCCCAAGATTCAACCACTCACCCACACACTAGAATCGCCATCCTACTGTCCTGCACATCTTTGGGATGTGGGAGGAAACTGGAGCACCTGGAAGAAACCCATGCAGTCACAGGGAAAACATGTAAGCTCCACGCAGACAGCACCGGAGGTCGGGATTTCTCTTTGGCTTCAGCTCACTTTCCTGCCCAATTTTCTTCAAAACCCTTGGCACCTTTAGTAGTCCAAAAATCTGCAAGTCTCAGCTCTGAATATATTAGTGATTCAGTCTCCAAAGCTCTCTCAGTGGATGAGAGCTTTGGACACTAAATCACTAAATATTGTTACTAAATATGGTCCATTAATCTATGACCCTCTGTGAGAAAGAATTCCTTAACTGGCAACCCCTTATCAAGTCTAGATTTCTCCAACATTTCCCTGTCAAGTGCACTGTGTATCAATATGTTTCAATAAAATCACTTCTCATCTGCTAATCTTCAAGTACAGGCCCAATCGACTTGGAGTGTGCATCTCATTAGTAAATGCAGGACTAGATAAGTGACCTAATTGATCAGATATCCTGCCCTTTTTGCATCCTGAATGCCAAGAAAGCCAATTTGTCAGTAAGCCAGAAGCCTGAAGACCCACACCACAAGGTTTAACAGCTCCCTCCACACTGCTATCAGGTTCTTGAACCAACCTGAAAAATCGTGTTCTACCTCGGACTATTTTTCCCTCCACTCACTCTAATGATGTTATTTTGTTGTGTAAGTTGTGTATAATTTATGTTAATTTAAGTTTATGCAATTGATGCTTTTCATATTTGTAATGTACTGTGTTGCTGCTTCAAAAAAGCTAATTTTCATGGCATTTGCACCCTAGGTACGTCATGCTCAGTCCAAAGTACTCCTGACAATGAACTTGAACTTGTCAAGCGTACTTTGGACTGAGCATGGTGATAGGCAAGTCCTCTGCTCCTGCCACCTGCGTCATGGTTCGGGGAAGACTTGTGTGGGAGCCATGGTGGGGTTGGAGGGGGAAGGGGATTGGTGACATCAGTTGTCTGGGGCTTGGGGTCACAATGGAAGTGACGTCAACAGTGTTGCCCAGAAGACTTGATAGCTGACCTGTTTTCTTTTATCTTTGATCCAGGGAGCGTGTTCTGGTCAAGTTCATCACAGTATGAGCACCAACCGAGGAAGCAAGGCATTAAAGGTAACAGCAGACCCTTCACGAGCTGTGTAATTCACCCCGTGTAATTCTCACAGGACAGTAAAACTCTGATAATCCAGCACATTGGAACTTTGATGCCGGGCTAACAGGTTTTCCACACTGTTGAATGTTAACACTCCAGCATACTTTTAATACACTTTTTTTTCCAAGATGTTACAACGAACAATAGTATCATAATTATAATAATTTTTTCAGTTGGGGTACTGAGTCCAATATTGCTCATCAGACTTTGACAAGGATGTAATGGTCTTGGAGAGGATGTGGAAGGGAGTTCCTTGAAGGGTTCCAGGGATGAGGGCGAGACTTGGAGAAGCTGGGATCATTCTCCTTGGAGCAGAGTTTGAGAGGAAAGTTGATAGAGGTGGACAAGATGCTGAAGGGTTCAGATGGAGTAAACTTTGAGGGAAGTTGTTCCCATTAGCAAGTGGTTCAAGGACCAAAGCGAACAAACCCACTGTGGGATGGGATGTGAGGAGAAGCTATTTCCCTCCGATGGAGTTGATCAGGAACTCACTGCAGGGTGGAAGCAGACAATCAGGGCCTTCAGAAAGGAACTGGATAGGGCAGAGGGAGCATAATTCCCAGGGCAGTGGCGAAAGAAGGGGGAGTTATTGGATCGTTCTACAGCTTCCAACATGGATTCAACAGGCCAAGGAATAGCTTCCTAGGCCATGGGAATTCTGAGTGAAGAAGTTTCTCCTCATCCCAAACCAAGACCTTATAGAGGTGTATGAAATCATGAGGGACATAGATACGGTGAATGTATACACTCCTTTTTCCAGGGTAGGGGAAGCATAAACCCAGAGGGCCTAGGTTTAAGGTGAGAAGGGAAAGATTTAAAAGGGGCAACTTCTTCACGCAGAGGATGGAGCATACGTGGAACGAGCTGCCAGAGGAAGTGGTTGAGGCAGGTACAACTACAACATTTGAAGGACACTTGGACAGGTACAGGGATATGGGCCAACCGCGGGCAAATGGGACTTGCAGTGGGCACCCTGGTTGGCATGGGCGACGTGGGCTGAAGGAGCTGTTTCCGTGCTGAGTGACTCTATGAGATGCTTGATCCTGCGACCATGGTCTTCCCAATGAGGTTGCCTGGCTGAGGTATTACTTGCCCCCACTGCATTGTCGCTCTGGTGCCTTGCAGATCAAGAGAGAATCGGGTGAGAACACCCCGGTGCTGATGGACCAGGACCTGGTGTCGATGTCCGTGCGGGAGCTGAACCACCACCTCCGCGGCCTCTCCAAGGACGAGATCCTGAACCTGAAGCAGCGGCGGAGGACCCTGAAGAACCGGGGCTACGCGGCCAGCTGTCGGGTGAAGAGGGTGACCCAGAAGGAGGAGCTGGAGCGGCAGAAGGCTGAGCTGGAGCAGGAGGTGGAGAAACTGGCGGCGGAGAACGCTGACATGAAGACTGAGCTGGACGCACTGCGCTCCAAGTACGAGGCCCTCCAGAGCTTTGCCAGGACGGTGGCGTGTGGACCCATCACGCCCACAAAGGTCAACACGACCAGCGTGATCACCATCGTGAAGTCCTCCAACTTCTCCCGCTAGCACCCCCCCAGCCAAGGCCCCGCTTTTCCGAAAGGGCCCCCATCCTCGAGGAGGGGGAGGGGGGAGCTTTTTTGGCTTGCGAGGTAAGAATTCTGGTATTCCGACAACACCCAAGCCAAGGTTTACGCAGCACAGAAACTCCTCCTCTCCTTTTCCCTCCCCGGGACGGATGTTGCCGCAGGAAACCTTTTCACCGATGAATTGACTTGAGGCGGGGAAAGTACTCGTGGGGAAGGGGCGGGTTCCTGGGTGGGTTGGGGGAGAGCCATTACTGGAGAGAGTGGAGTGGGAGCCCCGCTCGTACTCGGGCTGATCACTGTGGTTGAGCGGCAGATGTTGAACCACCCTGCACGGCCCGCACCCCGCAAATAAATCCAGCCGGGTTGTTCCTCCCAGGTTGATGGTCTCCCTCGACCCAAGTGAGACAAACCATCAAATATATCCAGAAAACCAGAGCAAGGGAAAAGGCTGGGTCCGTACAGCTGATTGGGCAACCTTTGCAAAGAGCAAGGCTTCAGTGCGTATTCCCTTACCAGACGCACTGAGAGGAGGCCATTCAGTGAAATCCTGGTTCCTCTGTAACCTAAATCCGTGAACCCTTCTTTCTCCCATATCCATTGGTTGACCTCCCTGTCATAAGCATGGACCCTTCTCTTCAAAGTCCCTGCCCAATCTGCTGTGCCCTTCCAGCACATCCCACCATAACGTCCCGGAAACAATAACTGCTCTCTGCCTTTCAGAACTAAGCACTGTTTCAATGCCAGAACATCTGGATTGCAAACCATGACTAACTCTTACCACAATGGCTCTTTAAGGGGAAAGCAACTCTGAACTGTAACTTAATGAAGTTGAGAAGTCTCTTCTGCTTGTTGATTGTGTTTTAAAGTTCTCTTTATTTTTTTAAACGGCAGCAGTGCAGGGTCTTTTTTTGTTGACAGATGGGTGGTTACCATGGAACTGCCTGCTAGCTGCATGATAACACAGGGAAGGTTTTATTGCAGATTCATCTTGCCATTGAATGTCTTGTTCTGTTTCCTCTTGTGATACCTTTCTTTGTCTTAATTAACGGAACTCTATTTATGGAGTTATATGTAAAACAGAAAAATCTATATCGATAATTGTGGTTGCTCATTGTGCAAGAGTATTTATGACAGGAAGTGACATCATCAGTTCTTCAGCGAGCTGGATCACAGGTGAAGGGGTCAATTTGGGTTAATTCCAGTAAAACGCAGCTAGAATCGAAAATTGGGTCTATCCCTTGTTTGTATCTTCAGAATAGATGCCAGGAAGCAGGAATGTATCATAGAAGTGGCTAAATCTAGTGTTTTGTGGCCTTTGTTTGAATTGTTTTGTGGCCAAGGCCACAAAAGATGAGTGGGTTTCTTTGTATTTTCCTCAAGGAAACAGGAAGATTTTTGGAGAAAGATTCACTTCACAGGTAATACTCAAACTTGCTCAAGGCTGCCACTGTGGTTTTGTGGGGGAAGGGTTGGGGGGAACAGAGGGAGCAGTGGGAATCTGGATCAGTGGGAATCTGGATCAGTGAGGGAGGCAAAGGAGTGACAATAGAGTAACAACGGGTCTAATAGGATTGGGAAAATGAATCCTTTTGAGTGAAGTCAGACTGCACAAAGAAAGAGAGGCAGGTAGATCAGCAACGCTAATTGGTTTATTATTGTCACATGTACTGAGACACAGTGAAAAGCCTTGCCCTGCATGTCATCCAGGTAGATCATTCCAAGCATAAGTACGTTGGAGAAGTACAAAAGGAAAAGCAATAACAGAACGTAGAATATTCTCTGCATTTTACTGTCCCTCAGTCATAATGTTAATTTGGAGATTCAATAAATTATTTGGGATGCTGTCCTTGGAGGAAGTTCTGGTGTTCTGGGACAATGTCCAAGTGCTTAAATGTATCACATTGAGAGGAGAGGTTAGACAGACTTGGATGGTTTTCTTTGGAGAGTTAGAGGCTGAGGGGTGACCTGATAGAAGTGTATAAAATAATGAGAGGCATAGATAGGGTAGATGGTCAGTCTTTTACCCAGGGTGGAAATATCAAATACTATGGTGCATGGGTTTAAGGTGAGAGGGGGGAAAGTTTAAAGGAGATTTACAAGGCACGTTTTTTTACATAGGGAGTGATAGGTCCCCAGAGGGCACTGCCAGGGGAAGTGGTAGAGGCAGATGTGATAGTAGTGTTTAGACAGGCACATGAACAGGCAGGGAGTGGAGGGATATGGACCACGTGCAATCAGATGGGATTAGTTTAAGTTGGCGTCATGGTCAGCACAGACATGGTGGGCTGAAGGCCCTCTTCCTGTATTGTTCTATGTTCTAATGGCTTGGTGTAGCATTCAGGTGCTTGTGCACAGGCTGAAGAGAAAACAGCTCTAAGGATTTGGGATACCTGAACAAAATTGAGTCTAATATAGTAATTGTTGCAAAGAAAGAAGCTGTTCCCCAAAATACCAATTATCGAGCTGGGTTGTTGGGGAGAATGGGGCCTGTTGATTTGTTCCTCGAATCTCATCATCCTCCCTACTTCTGGTCATTGCACTATGACGTCTGCTGGAGTCTGAGTGAGTGACAAGAGTCCTCCGATTAACAACAGTATTGCCAATTTGAAAGGGCCTTGTAACCGGGTGATATTGCCCTCTGCCTATTGGTTCAGTACATCACAAAGTGCTACTCCTGCTGGGGTATCAGTGCTCAGGAATTTGTCCATTGTTATGGTGGAGGGGGGAGCATTTGGAGCTGGAAGGAGATCGGGAGCATCATGGATGTGTCCAATTGTGGATAAGGAAGGGATTAGCCCTCTCAAGCCCCTTTTCTGACCTTCCAACTTCCAACACTCGCCACCTCCAATGGAATTACTGCCAAATTAGTGAGGATTTTTGAACCAATAGCCCATTAAATAGCATGAGGTAGAGGTTGCTAAAATTAGTGAATGAACAGACCTCCTCCTGTATCTAAATTACTATGATTGAACGAGCAGTCAGAAGACTCTTTTGTACTGGTGATGGTAACGGGACGATAGCAGGAATATTGTTAATCTGGGGATTTCTGTGTTTGTCCTTGAGTTTAAAGGCTGTCTGGCTCCAGAAACCCAACTGAGGAGCAGACGAGGAGTAGCGGAGAGGGAAACTGTGAATTCGGGGACTCGACAGGATAAGTGCTTGAACAACCAAGGGCTAGTTGGGGTATAGATTCACCAGCAAGTGGCTGTGAGCATAGGTGTGTTGTTACCTGCTGTTGGAGGAGCCAAAATTCTAAAACATCCAGCTGCTAATGAGTTGCATGTTTACAGTAGGTGTCCTGGGACAAATCTCCACCAACTAACACTAGTGTTTCTCCTTGGGTGTAGTGCACCAAACACAAGTAAATATATATTGGACCAGTAGCAGCCAAGTAACCCCACCAAAAGAAAACGTCTTCCTCCCTCACCAGTTTTTGAGGAAGCACACCTTACACTGGCCTGACGCTCAGCTCCATGTCTAACCTTGGTGTCTATTTTATAGCCCCCGAAGCAAGTCTCCATTGGCGCAGGAGATTGTCTATCTCAATAGCCCGAGGGCCTGGTGTCAGCGTTCACTGGGCCATGAGTTTATCATTGTTCCTTTTTATTGCAGAAGTTTACCTGAGCTTAGTTCTGCTTGAATAAGCAAAAAATTGATTTGCAGTTCCCTTGACCCATAATGCTCCTTTGTTCTGCTTTAAAGAAGTGTTTTAGTCTTTCAGCCTGGTTAAATTCAACCACTGCCTGTTGAGCTTTGGGGGAACCTTGTCCAAGTTTCCATGGTGGAGAGCAGTTTATCTAAGCTGGTCCCATTTGCCTATCTTTGGCCCATATCCCTGTAAACCTTTTCTATCCATATACCTGTCCAAATATGTTTAAGGTAAAATAGAGGGAAATTTGAAGGGCAGGGATCCACCAAAATATGGTCCATTGGAAACTAGTTCAGAAACAGCTGTTATCAGTGGGGATGTCAATAGATTGTGTTCGTAAAGTGTGACTGTAACTTTAAGGAGAACAGCATAACTAGGACAGAAGATTTGCGGTAATGTCTAACTACAAGCAAATGTTAAGGTTTTTTCCCCCTCTGTCCCCACCCAGCGTTGCAGAAAGGAGATAAAATATTTTGAGCATTGATACCCTGTTAGCTGGCAAATAAGGACAGAATTTTCACCCCTCCTTTCACTGTCACTCTGCTGACTCCCGTGGCACTTTCAATTAAAAGCGCATGTGATTGACAATTTTGTAAACAGAGTTGCAAAGAGAATTCCCTAACCGTGAGGAATGCAGTGACACATCGAAGGTAAACAGTCCTCCGGGTCAAACACTAGCACTCCCAGGTAGAGCACTTAAGAGAGCAAATCCCCTATCATTGCCCAGCAGACAAAGTCCACTAACCTGATAACCAGTAATGTCAGGTGCAGGTGACGTGACAACGGTGTGGTCCATGGCGGGAGAGGGTCATTTGCAGTTGAGATGTAAGTGATAGAGGGCTCAAGAACACTTAACCATGGTTTGGGTTGTGGGAACAACTCCATCTAGATTGGAACTAATTATACAGGGCGTACTACAGCTTAAACAGAGGACAGTGCAAATTTTGCACAATGACCTGGCTGTGATTTACACGTGACCTTGTGTAGCTTCAGATGTAGAAACCCATCTGGGCTATTTTAGCCTTTCCCACCATGATACCTGGTTTATGGGACAGAATTAACAAGATCATGCATCGTAACATAAGACTTGAATTGCCTCTGATACCATAGGGTAGACAGCAGGAAACTTTTACCCCATAGCAGAGATATCTAAAACTAGAGGGTGTCAGTTTAGGGTAAGGTGCAAGAGGTCAAGAAGGGATCTGAAGAAAAACCTTTTCACCCAGAGAGTGAAAAACAAACTGCTGGAGCAACTCGGCAGGTCAGACAGAGTCTGTGGAGGGAAATGGACAGTCGAAGTTTCGTGTTGAAACCACTCATAGAACATAGAACACCACAGCACAGTACAGGCCCTTCAGCCCACAATGTTGTGCTGACATTTTACCCTGCACTAAGATCCATCTAACCCTCCCCTCCCACATTGCGCCCCCCCATTTCTCTATCATTCATATTTCTATCTAAGAGTCGCTTAAATGTCCCTAATGTATCTGCCCCCACAACCTCTGCCGGCAGTGCGTTCCACGCACCCACCACTCTCTGTGTAAAAAAAAACTTACCTCTGACATCCCCCCTTATACCTTCCTCCAATCACCTTAAAATTCTGTCCCCTCATGTTAGCCATTGTTGCCCTGAGGAAAAAGTCTCTGACTGTCCACTTGATCTATGCCTCTTATCATCTTGTACACCTCTATCAAGTCACCTCTCATCCTCCTCCTCTCCAAAGAGAAAAGCCCGAGCTCGCTCAACCTATCCTCATAAGACATGCTCTCCAATCCAGGCAACATCCTGGTAAATCTCCTTTGCACCCTCTCTAAAGCTTCCACATCCTTTCTATAATGAGACGACCAGAACTGAACACTGTTCATCTGGACAGAATATGCAGGAATCTGGAGGGTTTGTTCTTTACTCCAGATTCCATCAATCACAGTCTCTTGTGTCTCTCAGCTGATCAGTACACCCTTCCACTTCCTTTCTCCCCTGTGGAACTATTCCCTGTAAGATCCCATTCCTCTTCTCAGTGCCCTCCAGTTAAAGGAATCCCTCCTATATTCCTTATTGCACTTACTTGTAGAGGAGACTTTGAAGCATTGAACTGCCACCTCTTGAAGAACCTGGTGCTCTGGTCAATCAATTGCCTCATCTCGTTGGACCTTGAAAATCAAAATAAAATGTGGGCCCAGGAAATCCGAAATTGGACTTTGCTGGGAAGAAATTGGTGCTGCCTTTGTGTTTGAGGGTCTCAAATTAGTTGGGATATTCTTCAACACGATCCAAGAATGTGCCAAAGGAAGGGAGTTTGTCCTTGATCCATTGAGCGAATGATTATGGCAATGTGTGTGCTCCATTCACCTCTGCGTTCCAGTGTAGATGATTAACAATTTTTTATGCTAAATCTCACACTGTTCTGGAAGTAAAGAGCTGCCCTGTTGCTCTTTGTGCCAACACTGTAAACTGTTCAAAAAAAAAAGCACATGCTCATGAAGTGGGCACCCTACCAATCAGATTGATTCTTGCTCTCCTCAGTCAAAGGCCAAAGGAGATTTGGTAATATCTGTACCTCTCAATACTGAAGTGGTGGTGGAGGCTGATACATTGGACAAGTTCAAGAGATTGTTAGATAAGCATATGGAGGAATTTAAGTTGGAGGGATATGTGGGAGGAAGGGGTTAGATAGTCTTAGGTGTGGTTTGAAGGCCGGCACAACATGGTGGGCCGAAGGACCTGTATTGTTCTGTGGTTCTATGGTACAACACAGAGCGGTGTTTAAAAACAATGACACACCAACTGTGTGTTCTGATTTTTTCAGTTGATATTTGGTAGTGAATTGTAGAGCGGATGTACTTGAATGCTAAAACAGGATGGACCGGGCAAAATATTATCTTTGGATCAGGATTACAAAACTCAGTGTTATGCCTGGCAAAGAAGTTGTGTATAAATATGTGGAATTAAGCAGGAAGAATTTCGCGTGTTGGAATTCTGTAATTGTTGTGTGCCTATGAACAATTCCAGAATTGTTGAGTGCATATCAAAGGGTGTGTGGGTGTGGGGAGTTATGGTAAGGTTGCTGATGAAGGAGGAAATAGTGCAGTTGGGGTGGGGCCAGTGGGGGAGTCGGGAAAACCGGGTAATCGGATGACAGATGGTGATAATTGAGAATCATTTCAAAGTAGAAAGTCAAGTCAAAAGGTCCCTGCTGATGGTTGACATAGACATGATGGTCTGAAGGGCCTGACCCATGCTGTACAGCTCGAGAATTCGAAGACTATGGCAAAAGATGAAATGTGGAACAGCCAAGAATGTAAAAAATGTGTGAAGAGTTGATAGATTTAAATGGCACTTGGGTGTTAAAAGCAGGAATATGAAGGAAAGTGTTGAGTTCTTTAGCTTTAAGTTCCTGAGTAAGTATGAGGCTGTAGAATAACTCTCGGTATTAATAGGGGTGGATGTGAAGCTGGAATATCTTGGCCACAGGGATGCCCCGTGTTTAGTCAGTACAACCTACCTCGGAACCCTGGGTTGTTAATCTCAGGTGTTTATCGGTACAAGAGCCATTGTGCATTTTCAGTGGCTCCTTTCGGGAGCTGGAAGAAATCCAAATCCCGTACGGAGTTTGCACAATCTCCTTGTAACTATGTGTGTTTCCTGCAACATCCCAAAGACGTGCGGGCTGGTAGGTTAGTTGGTCTCTGTCAATTGCTCCCAGGTGCGCAGGTGAGCGGTAGAATTCGATGGGAGTCGATGGGAATGTGGGGAGAATAAAATGGGATTAATGCAGGATTAGTGCAGATGGGTGTTCGATGGTTGGTGCGGACTCAGTGGGCTGAAGGGCCTGTTTCTGCGCTGCATGATCCTATGACTCCTCTACAAAAGAAAAATTATTGCTGTTAAAGGTTTGGATTAATTGTTCTACCTCACTAACTGTAAACCAACCTCAATCACTAAACAGATGCTTAAAAACTAGGATATCTCCAAGCACTGTACCCAGTCCTAGAGAGGGATCTGTTTGTGATATTGTTAACTTACTACAACAACATTTTAACATTTAATATTACAACAAATGCTTGTTGCCTTAAAAAATGTGTTGGCTGCCCCTGTGCCATATTATAGCTAAGACTTAAACCATAAACCTCTGGTGTCATGACTCAGTTCAGCCTGACACCGACATCCACGGCCTCCTGCACTGCTGAGTCGATGCTAGATGCAGATTAGAGGAGCAGCACCTCATATTCTGCCTTGACGGTCTCCAACCTGACGGCATGAACCTCGATTTTTTCCAACTTCTGGTTACTATGCCCCTCTGTCCCTTCCCCTTTCTTTTCCTGATCTATTTCTTTCCCCTCCCCACCCTCCCCTTGACTCCATGGTCCATTGTCCTCTCCTATCAGATTTCATCTTCAGCCCTTCCACCTATCACCTTCCAGCTTCTGACACCATTCCCACTCTCCTCCCTCCCCCACCTGTCTATCAACTCCCCCCCCCCTCACCTGGATCCACCTATCACCTGCCAGCTCTTGCTCCACCCCTTCCCCCCCCCCCACCTTTTTTATACTGGCTGTCTCCCGTCTTCCTTTCCAGTCCTGATGAAGGGTCTTGACCCGAAACGTCAACTGCCCATTCCCCCCTCATAGATGCTGCCTGACCCGCTGAGTTCCTCCAGCTCCTTTGTGCGTTGCTCCAGATTTCCAGCATCTGGAGTCTCTTGTGTCCCAGTTGAAACTTGCCCATTTGTTGTGGTGCGTGAATTGAAGTATCCTACCATCAAATAGGGGGTGAGGGTATGGTCGGTGTCAGTTTGTCCTCTGAGAGCAGCATTGCTGAAAAGACTGGCAAAGCAAGGGACGGTTTCCTGCCAACCACTTCTCCCTCATTGCCCTGAGGTTTGGGGGTTACAACCTGTGGGTTGGGAAGTGAAGCATTCTCATCCTGAGCTGCCATCTGCTTCCTGTGTGCTGCTGCGAGGCATGAGCCTTCTCCAGTGTCTGAGGACACCTTCGCTCTGCTCTCATGAAAGTACCTTCCTTCGAAGTTCAGTCAGCTCGAAACCAATGACTGACGTTTCTGACCACATACAATGCTTCTCTAATATCTCACATACACAGTGGTTGCATCTTAAAATAACCAGTGTCAAGAATAAGCAAGAAGCTGCAAAAATATCTCCTGGGAGCAGATGCAACTTGCAATATTTTATCTTATTAATGGTGACAATGTCAATACCATCCTCTTCTAGGCTAATATATATTTTTTGACAAAGCAACATCATATGGGTGCTGGAAAGCGGAAATAAAAATAGATAATGTCAGAAATAGTCTACAGGTCACTCAGCCTCAGTGAAGGGAATGATGGTTAACGTTCTGGGTTGAAAGCCCATAGAGTCATACAGCACAGAAACAGGCCCTTCAGCCCACTGGGTTGGTACCAACCATCAAGCATTCACTTACACTAATCCTACTTTATTTTCTTCATGTTCCCATCAACTCTCCCCCAGATTCTACCACTCACTAGAGGCAACTCACAGCGGTTAATTAGTCTATTAACCTGCATATCTTGGGAATGTGGGAGCAAACCGGAGCACCCAGGGGAAACTCATGCGTTCAGGGAGAACGTGTAGATTCCACGCAGGCAGTGCTGGAGGTCAGGATTGAACCCAGGTTGCTGGAGATATAAGGCAGCAGCACTACCAGCTGCACAGCCAGTGCAGAAAAGATTTACCAAGATGTTGCCTGGACTTGGGGGCCTGAGTTACACGGAAAGGTTGCATAGACTAGAACTTTATTCTCTGGAATGTAGGAGATTGAGGGGTGACCTGATAGAGGTGTATAAGATCATGAGGGGGGCATAGACCGGGTGAAAGTGCACAGTCTTTTTCCCAGGGAGGGGGTGCTAAAAACAAGAGGGCATAGGTTTAAGATCAGAGGCAAGAGATTTAAAAGGGACATCATGGGCAGCTGCTTCACACAAGGGGTGGTGCGTATTTGGAATGAGCTGCCAGAAATAGTGGTTGAGGCAGGCACATTAGCAACATTTAAAAGCCATCTAGATAAGTACATGGATAGGAGAGTTTCAGAGGGCTACGGGTCAAATGAGGGCAGATGGGACCAGCTCGCTGGGCAACACAGTCCGCGTGGACGAGTTGGGCTGAAGATCCTGTT
This sequence comes from Pristis pectinata, assembly GCF_009764475.1. NCBI lineage: Eukaryota > Metazoa > Chordata > Chondrichthyes > Rhinopristiformes > Pristidae > Pristis > Pristis pectinata. The sequence goes on from NC_067437.1 coordinate 5,743,631, forward strand.
GCCGTGCTGTATGACTCTATGACCACCTGAAACATTAACTGCTTCTCCCCACTCATTTGCAGATCTGATCATCACTTCCAGCTTCTTGTACTGATTTGTTTGACTCGTAAGCGTTAATGTTTTTAATGGTGCCACCACCTTGAAATACAGTTTCATATCACTGTGTTTTATCCATTAGCCATGGACACAACTTGTAATGAAAATCAAAAACTGGCAGCTGCTGGAAATCTGAAATCAAATCAGAAAATGCTAGAGACACTTAGCAGGTCAGGCAGCATCTGTGGAGAGAGAAACAGGGTTGACTTTTTGGGTCGATAACCCCTTAAGAACTGTGAAAGGGAGAAAAGATTAGACTTAAGTTGCAATGAGAGTGGGGGAGGGATGGATAGGCCAAAGTGAATATTGTGATGGGGTGAGGGCAGGGTTGCCATGTGGATAAGTTGTTGATGAAAGCATCTGGTTAATAGATTAATGAGGGAAATTACAGAGGGAGAGAGCGAGAGAAAGAACACAGATGAACGCTGAGCTATAAGAAATGCCCAACAGGTCACACTGTGCCTCTGGAGAGAGCAAAAACAGAGCCAATTTTACAAAGGATGATCTCCTGTGTCCTTTCAATATTCTCATGATGACCCCCAACAATGGAACAGCATTGATGGTGGACAATCTTTCCGGGGGGGTTTTTTATCACTGTAGCTGTTAGTCTGAAAGCAATAGTCGCTGCTTAACAATGGACCTTATTCTGTCTGTTTATGTGCTGTATAAAAGACAGTCTTCTTTGTTTAAATGAGTAACATTTACAAACTCCATCTGTCCAGTCCCAAAAATCTAAAGCAAACACTTCGTCAAATGCATCTCAGCCCCAACTATTTCCAAAGTTTCACTCTCTGTGACTTCCTGGGCATATTGACCACCCTCTGGTTAAGATACTGTAAGTCTGACTTGAACTTAAATCACCTTGATATAAAGGAAGCATTTAACACATAGTTTATGTGAAGGTTCTGGGGAAGATCCCAATGTTTTGTTGCAGTCTTGACAATCATGGAGCAAGCTGCATAAGTAAAACGAGTCTCTGTTTTCCTTTTGAGGAAGTAGATGAATCTAAATGACCTGGAGTCCTTGCCATGGATCACAGAAAGTTAACATCCAACCAGTTGGGTCAGAAAATGATATGTTGGCCTTTATTGAGAGAGGATTTGAGTAAAAAAGGTAGGGAGGCTTTGCTCCAAATATATAAAGACCTAGGGAATCCATATCTGGAATATTTTGTATAATTCTGGTTTCCCTACCTTAGGAAGGATGCATTTACAATGGAGAGGGTGCAGAGAAGGTTCACCAGATTGCTTCCTGTGATTGGGATTTGTCACGAGGAAAGTACAGCACAGAAACAGGCCCTTCGGCCCACCATGCCTGTGCTGACCTTTTGGCCATCGACACTAATCCCATTTGCCTGCATTAGGACCGTATCCTTTTATGCCTTGCCTCAAGTGTCTGTCTAAATGTCTCTTAAAGTAATTATATCTGATTCCACCACCTCCTCTGGCAATGGGTTCCAAACATCAACCAGTCTCTCCGTAAAAACTTGCCCCTAAGATCCCCTTTAAATCTCCTACCTCTCGCCCCTTGTTCTTGATACCCCCTGCCATGGGAGCAATTAAGCAAATTTACAACTACTCTCTGGAGTTTAGAAGAATGAGAGGTGACCTTGTTGAAAAGTATAAAATTCCGCTGGTGCATACAGGGATGAAGCTTTTCCCCAAGTTAGGCTTGGCATATATATGTCGAGAAGATGCCTCCCTTGGTCTGGGGAGTCTAGAACCAAAGGAATACATTCAGAATAAGACTCGGCAGTTTAAGACAAGTGCAGAGAGAATTATGAATCTTTGGGGCTTTGAAAGACACACAAATATGGAAGCTAAGTCGTTAGGTAGACAAGGCAGAGATAGATTTTTGGACTACAAAACCCTGGGTTGTGGTGTTCAGACGGGTACTGGAGTTCAACCAAGCGATCAGAACTTATTTACTGGCAGAGGAGTTTCAAGGCACCCGTTACTAATGAATTAGTTTGCTTCAACTGTACCAATGACCAACCATTCTTGCATGGTCTGCCCCAGCAATCTTCCTAGGGTGATCTTCATGGTTCCTGCTTGCATCAAAGTCCAAATGTGAGGGACTCTTCAACACACCAAGGTGTCTCGAAGTACTTTCCGAGGAAGAAGAGTGGGGATCCAGCCAGGAGGTGAGAGATGGGGTTTATGAAGGTGGACTCACTGAATTGTAATTGCATTTGGTTTATTGTTGTCAGATGTGAAAAGCTTTTGTCTGCGTGCCATCCAGACAGATCATTCCATACAGAAGTACATCAAGGTAGTATAAAAGGGGAAGAAAACAATGCAGAAGATAGTGCAGTGCAGGTAGACAAATAAAGTGCAAGGGTCACAGTGAGGTAGATTGAGAGATCAAGAGTTCATCTTTATCGTACGAGAGGTCCGTTCAAGAAGTGGAGATGAGGGTGAATGGAAGTGGAAAAAATGGAACAGAGGATGTGAGAGAAGGCATTGATTGTAGAGGTCAGGTGCTGAGGTATGGTGGAAGGATTTGGAACCGTAGACAAATTTTGAAATCGATGTACTGGTGGACACGGAGAATGTTGATGGGTAAAAGTCTTGATCCCCCACACTGTGCAGGGTGAGACACAGCCTTGGTTTGGGGTGCAGAGTCAGCAGAGGTAGGAGAAAGCCAAAGGTCTGGCTGCTATCCAGTGACCCATGGCCTAAACAAGCCCCATTTTCTCCATCCTCCCAATTATGTGCCACAGACTGAATAAATCAGAGGAACCTTTCGTGTTTATTTCCTGGAACTCACTGCAGTACTGGTGGTAGAAACAGTCAATCAGTATTTTCCGAAGGGAATTGGATGGGCTCTTAAGGGAAACCAACTTGACTAGATTGTTCTACATGGTCTGGATGATCTCCAAGTTAATGGTCCAATGTGTAATTTGTATAGGATTCAATAATGTCAGCACTGTTAACATTAATATTGTTGAGCTGACTTCATTGTTTCATGGCGTTGGGTCCCACACGTTAGGCTTGTGATTGGACACTTGGTTAAGGAGGGAGGCTTTAAGGAGTAGCGGGAAGGGTGGAGAAATTTAGGATGGTAATTGGCCAATTTAGGATCTTGGCAGCTGTGGGCATGGCTGCCAATGGCAAGCTGATGTTACCACCTTAATCATGGCCAGCAGGAGATGATGTGTGGAATGAACTACACCTGCCAGTGTTGGCCCATAGTTGAGCTCCATATCATGGTATTCCTGACCAGAGAGGTTGATACCAATGTCAGTAGGCCAGGAGTAAAGAACACGCTATTCTTTAAATGTATGATTGTGAGTAGTATTGACAGGCAGCTGTACCAATGTCTCTCAAAGGTTAGACACCTAATGGGCTTCCCAACTCCGCTCTTGTCAAGCCAACCATCTCCCACTGGCTGCTTGTTTCAGAGGGGAAGTCCACTCTCTGAATTGCCATGCTGATATGAGTAGGAAGGTCTTTCTGTCTGTGTACTGATGCTGTTCAACTTTCTTGGGCCATCCAGAGACCATTTGGAGATGGATGCTTTTATTCAAAGTTCTTCTCTGTGATGTCATTACCACCCATTCCAGTCTCCGTTTGAACTTGGTGTCTCTGGGTTATCAAAGTTCCAGACCGTTGCATCTTCCCTGGGGGCTGTTGAACCACTCCACCTCAGATCATTTCCTCAAGCAGAGCAGGAGGTAACATGGCAGTGGTTCTTAATTTGGCAGCAGTTCTTAATTCAGTGGAAGGTACATAAGCAGTAGCAGAATGAGGGACTGTAAATTAGTCAGATGAACCCAAATGGGAGATTGGGGGAAACGGAACAGTTCTCAGCCGCCATGAGGAGAAAGTAGGAAGGAATGTGTTGATGGATGAGACACATTGGGGCAGCAGTTTAGGTCTTGTTAGTGCTGTTTCCTTTGAGAATGAAATGAAACAGGATGGGTACCACAAAGCCAAAATCAGCGATTTTTTTCTATCGAGTTGACAGTTGGTGACCTTGGATGAAGTGTGGCCACAACTTTCAGTTGATACCTTCACAAAGCAAGGGACTCCTCCCAGTTTCTCTGGTTCTCTGCCTTTCTTTGTCCTGTAATCTGATGGGATGAAACATTGGAAGATTTTGGGGGAGGTCGGGGTGTGGTTGGGTGTGTCAGTGACTCCAGAAAGCAAGAAGATTGCTTTTAGAATGCTCACATGATGATTAACATAACTTTCCTTCAAGTGACCTTAAGTATGCACAAGAGCAGGCATGGGCCCTGTCACTAGGCACATACTGTACCTGGTGTGTTTCACATGCATTCTGATTCCTAAAGGGTTCCTCCCAGAGTAATTTTTACTCTATGCCAATTACAGAATGATTTGTTGGGGGAGATATGAAACAATAGTCAAGTAGAGAATATAAAGATGGAATTCTGTTACTAAGACTTGAAGACACCATGTACAGAATGAACAAGGGATTCATTGGCCATTTGCTGTTACTTACTCCATTCCCAGCATAGTTTACCCTTGCTGCAAATGAGTTGAGATGAAGGGTCTCGACCCAAACTGTTGAATGTCCATTTCCCTCCACAGGTGTTGCCCGACCCAAGTTCCTCCAGCAGCTTATTGCTGGCTCCAGATTCCAGCAGCTGCCGTTTCTTGTCTCCATCAAGCATTAAATCCAATCTTCTTTATTTCCTTTTCTCGTTGCCAAATTCTCTAATCGTCTCTTTACAAGGTGGTGGGTGAATCAGTGCATTCAATGTGGAGGAAGCACTCCCACAGTCCAGTTAGGTAATGAATCCCAGGGATGGCAAGGTATTCCTGGTCAGGGTGGTGTGGGACATGAATGGGATCTGCAGGGAGTGGTATTCACTGCCTTTGCCCCCCTTGGTGGTAAGTAGCCTCATGGTTTTGTTGCTCAAACCTGTGATAGTGCAAAGGACCGTTTCTCCCCTCACACACCACCCATTTTCGCTCCTTCCTTACTACATTTTGTAAAGCCAGCAAGATTGCTTCACCTTTTTACATGGAAAATGAGTACAGGGACTCCCCATGCTATGGACGTCTTGACTTACAGAAATCCATCTTTTTGCAAATTCTCCCATAAATTTTTAAAAACTTTTTCACAGTGGTAGGAATAATGTTTTGTGGTCATCATCAACAACTGGATACAGAATATATTCCATTGGCTTAATTATGGGAAGTGTTAGGGTGAATATTCAGTGAAATGAAAGAATTATACCAAGTAGGGTGATACGATACAGGTGGCTGTAGAAAACAGACATTTCCAAGTTACGGAGAAATCAACAGTACTGAGGAACAGAACCCTTCCATAGCCTGTAACCTTACATAGCCTGTATTCTAATATCAGGGTAGCTCTGTGTGCCTGCTTGTGAGTGTGCGTGGGCAGGAGCAGAACAAGGGACCAGGAGTAAGTTGCTCTGATAAACCCAGTTGGGAAATTGGGGGGAATGGAATGGTTGCCACGAGGAGAATAAGGGAGATGCATTTCAGAGGCAATCACATGCATGTGCATGAACCGGGCTACATTTTTATTTAGACCTGCCTGTTCTGCTGTCTCTCAATTTTCTTGAACTTCCCAGTACATTCACTAATAGCAGGACAGTCACCAGTTCACCTTTGTTGTTGACCCTTCGGCCACTGCACATCAGGTAGAGCGGGAGCATGGATGATACGACTAGCTCCTCCATAGATGCTGTCTGACCTGCTGAGTTCCCCCAGTGTCCTTTTGTGTCACTTCAGATTTCAGCATCTGCAAACTTGTAATGAGGGCTCTCTGGCTGCGATTTCACCTACTCTTGGGCTTCTTCACACCCCTTCCTTGGTGGGCGTGGAGGAGAGGTCTGTAATCTGCTCGGCATTTCCCCGGCCAAAATAGGAAACTCTACCCAAAGGTTCCAAAACCCATCCTTGCCACACAGCCGTGTAACATCACCCAGTGGAAGGCTTGAGTTATTTTAAAAGCCATCCCACTTCCTATAAAACGTGGGGAGGATGTGTGGTTTAACAGTAACATCCGTCTGCCTATTTTTTGCCATTGTGGCCAGCGATTACGTCACACAGACACCTGCACCCTCCTCAACCTGACATCAGAAGCATGACTGAAACCCGGCTTAAAGATAAAATGTTCCAATCAACATAATTTCCAACACACCAAACTCTAGACGATGCACGTTTTAATTAGGACTTCAGGGATATATTTTATAGGGTTTTTGCTTTGAATTGTAAGGTGTCGTCTCCACATCAGCTGTTTGTTTATAAAATTATGGCTGTGCAAGAAATCTTACAATTAACTGCAGGCTGATTATTTACCCAGGATAGTTACCTGCCAGAGAGGTTATTTTTTACCTCCACTTCCTGTACTATTTCTAGTCCACAGCAGAGCTGAGTCTGCCAGGATCAACACAATGAAGGCCTACAGAGTGGACTCCTTGCAATGAGATGTTGCATGTCAACAGGGCCGGCGACCTTAGTGATCAGATCCAGTGGGGGGGTGGGGGGAGTTGGTTGTTGATGTGATGTGTGGAGAATAGGTTACAGGGAAAAATAGCAAACCAGAAAATATCTTCTCTACAAAAATTTGACTGCTTGCCCAATGACTGAGCTGGAAGCATCAAAACAGTCAGTTGAGGCAAATTTGGAGCTACATTGGGTTGTCAGTAGACGGACATTTTACCTTTCCGCTTCCATAACTTGGTTCCAGGGGCCTGCAGCAAGTTTGAGGCCCTTTATGACCCTATGCTTGCAAGTATTGCCACCCTCAATGTCCTCTCTTCCTCCTCCCACTCCCCAAGATCTACTAAGTGGCGCAGTGACACAGCATTTAGTGCAGTGCCTCAACGCCAGGGGCCCAGGTTCGATCCCATCCACCTTGACTCAGCATATTCTCTCCCTGACCATTTGGGTTCCCCCCCCCCCCCCCGGCTGCTCTGGTTTCTCCCCACATCCCAAAGGTGTGTTGGTGGGTTCACTGGCTGCTTTCAATTACCCCTAGTGTAGGGCAATGACAATGTGACTCAAAGGGAAGTTGTTGAGTATGTGAGAGAGAACGAGGAGCACAGGGAAATAAAGAAGCTGGAATGGTACTGATGGGATTGCTCTGCTGGGGGCTAACATGGACATGATGGGTCAAATAGTAGCCTGCTCTATTGTTATATGCCTGCCTGAAATTAGGGAGATCAGAGGAAGTGGCCAACCAAGGAAGATTGGACAGAATTTTTGATTGTGCAAGGGACTACATTCTAATGCAGTTTGATCAAATACAAAGCAATATCAATATACATATATTTTTCTTTAGAAGACGTGGTATTTATAAACAGAGGTGATGTATAAAATATATTTAACCATAAGACTGACTAACACACTCATGCCTTCCTCCCTCTGGGAAGGGGTAGTTGGGAGTATGTAGGATTATAGGGCTTGTATAGGACCAGATGGGTATGTTTGAGGACTCCCACGGACACAGTGGTAGTTAGAACAAGTTGTCGACTCTGGTGATTTAAGGCGCTGCTCTGAGAACTGATTCTATTATTTATTGCATAAATTATTTCATTTTTTCTGTCCTATAAAACTTGTTTGTAGATATTAAAGATGTACTTTTTATATTATATGACCATGTTTCTTTAAAAAAAAAATCCACATATTTATTGCTTTGTAAAATTAATGTACCTTGATGCATTTATTTTGTATACTGTACCAATAAAGACATTTTTCCATACACAGTGTCTTTACTTTCACTCGGTGCTGCCTGGTAGACTGAAGCAAATTGTCCATTGACCAACGTACACTTTCCGCAGAGTATGGCAAACCGGAACTGCCTCGTGTAACAAACAATCGGCTGGAGGACCTCGGGGGGCCGAGCAGCATCTGTGAGAGAGTCAACAGGAATTTTTGACGTTTCAGGCAAAAGCCCTGCACCAGGACCCCTTCCCCCTCCACAGACGCTGCTCGGCCCACTGAGTTCCTCCAGCAGATTGTTTGTTGCTCCAGATTCCAGCCTCTGCGGTCTTTTATCTTCGGTAACTTTCTCATGTCTTACTAAAGCACAATGGGATGCTGATCTCTCCCACAGTCAAATAAACTACTGGCACTGACTGTTTCTTGCCTGAGGAATAGCAATTGTATCAACGGCAGGGGCCCGCTGTACTTTAACCCTAGCAAGGAGTCAGAATTTTCTGGAAGGGGAAGAAACAGTAAGCTAGTGAGGCCAGTGACCAAGCTTTAAGGCTAGTGTTTAATCTCACAGGGTCAAATCCAGTGCTAGTTTTGAGGTTCCCAGCCCACACAAAGGACTTCCCTGTTGCAATATTGACAGCAACTTGATCCTTGGCCTTTTTCTTAAGAAGTTTTATGACTGCATGTTGCTGTTTGCCCAACCCATACTCACCGCAAGGTGTCCCAGTAGAACAGAGCCTCAGACTCCTGCCCCAACTTCAAAATCCACCACATTACCCAAGAGTGCAAATGGTCCCTGTAAAAGAGAACACCTCTGACTGTGCAACACTCCCTCAACCCTGGAATAGAGAGATTGGACTTGTGGTACATACAAAATATATGCAGAGATAAATGCTCTCACCTATGTTAGTGATCACTTTGAGCTGAAACTACACCCTTGGGAAATTTGTCACCATCTGATGTTAGCCCGGTGTTAGTTGAACAACTAATGACGTAACTGATCATGCAGTGTGTGTTTCCACTGCTGTCAGTAGCAATTGGAGCTTTAGGTGCAACCTATGACCTTCGTTGTTCACTCACAGAAAAACCAGGAGCGTATCACACAGGGACTGGGAATGAGACGGCAATTAAAGAGGCTGCACTGTGACATCGCTGTCCTGCACACAACATCTAGCGGCTTCAGCTTCCGATGCTCAGCATCAGGGAGAGCGAATCAGTGGAGTTTCCTTCACCGACTGCAGCTTCTTTTGGCAAATCAACATTGGGCCCCTTATTTGGCCCACATCTCGCAGTGGCTCAGGGTCCCCTGCAGGACAGGAAATGATTGGACCAGACGATCATACTGGGGTGGGGGGTTCAGAGGCTGACAGGTCCTTGATTGGTAAGGAGGGGGTTAAGGTTTATGGGGAGAAGGGGGTTCAAAAAAAATCAGCCATAAACGAATGGCGGAGCACCCAGAAATTCATTGAAGACAGATAACAGTTTTGGTGTGGGTGGGGAAGTGGAAAAAGGACCCTCGATGTAAATAGCTTCAGTTCCACCTTCAAAAGAGTAATTCATTTCTTCCTTGTAGGAGTAGGGTTGTTTGGCTGTAACAGTTTCAAGCTGTGACTCATTGAACATCACTCTGCCTCTGAGGCAGGAGGTTTTGCGGTTGGCCAAGTCCTTCTGGCGGGTTGTGAACACTAACACTCGACCCACACCAGGGATCATCACCCAGAGATTCTCCAATCCGGTGCGATGTTTTCCCATGTTACACAAGCGAATTTTACTTAAAGCATAATTGATCAGTACAAAAGGGTGGCAACTACCACACACATTGGGTTCAGGCACGCCTTGTGTGTGCACATACATAGAGGCAATGCATGGGTGCATGCATAATACAGCAATTGTCACACAATGTGACATGCAGAATTCTAGCTGCGCCTGCCTATAACTGTCATTCATCATAATCCTAGGCTTCCCTATCAACCAAAAATATGCCTTGAATATATTCAATACTGGCCTCTACCACTCTGTGGGTGAAGAATTCTACAGATTCACAACGTTCCAAGAAATATTCCTCCTCCCCACCATCTGAAATAAGTGATAAGATATCTTTATTGGTCACAAGCACATCAGAACACACAGTGAAATGCATCTTTTGCGTAAAGTGTTCTGGGGGGCAGCCCACGAGTGTCACCACACCTCCAGCACCAACATAGCATGCCCACAACTTCCTAACCTGTACGTCTTTGGAATGTGGGAGGAAACCGGAGCACCCGGAGGAAACCCACGCAGGCACGGGGAGAACGTACAAAATCCTTACAGACAGTGGCCGGAATTGAACCCGGGTCGCTGGCGCTGTAATAGTATTACGCTAACCGCTACACTACCGTGCCTGCCCTTTCAGTCCACCCGGGGTTAAGAATGCCTGACTTGTAGACACCTCTACATATGACCGAACTCCCATAATATTGAATTCAAAAGTGCAGAGGCATGTACATATGTTCATTCCTATGTACAGCAGAACTAGTTTCCTTTCTCCTCCTAACCCCACCCCTCACTTCTAGTAATTGTTCTTTCTTATCAGTCTTGTGTGCTTTTGATGCCATGTACTACGCACTGTGGAGGTATGGTCACCACCTTAAGTGATTTTTGTGCATTTTCCAACTTGTGCACAAAATCGACTTGGAAATGCCCTGCATAATGTCTCCAAGTTCTAGATTACCCCCAAGAAGGAAAACATTCTCAGTGTCTACCCTGTCAAGCCCCCTTACAATCTTATGCTTCAATAAGATCACCTCTCCTTCCTCTAAACTCTAATGGCTATAACCCCAGCCTTCCTTCATAAAACAACCCTTTTATCCCAGGCATCAAGCTAAGCAATCTTCTTGCAACTGCTTCCAATGTAAATATATCCCTCTTTAAATAAGGAGGCCAATACTGTACAGACACAGTACTCCAAGTGTGGTCTCACCAACACCATGTACAACTGTAGAAAGACTTTCCTACTTTTATACCATAAGACAAAGGAGCAGAATTAGGCCATTCGGCCCTTCGAGTCTGCTCCGCCATTCGATCATGGCTGATTTATTTTTCCCTCTCAACCCCATTCGCCTGCCTTCTCTCTGTAACCTTTGATGCCCTTACTAATCAAGAACCTATCAATCTCGGCTTTAAGTATACTCAATGACTTGACCTCAACAGCCGTCTGTGGCAATGAATTCCACAGATTCACCACCCTCTGACTAAAGAAATTCCTCCTCATCTCTGTTCTAAAGGGACGCCCATCTATTCTGAGGCTGTGCCCTCTGGTCCTAGACTCTCCCACTACCAGAACATCCTCTCCATGTCCACTCTATCCAGGCCTTTCAATATTTGGTGGGTTTCAATGAGATTCCTTCCCCACCCCCCACCCTTCTAAACTCCAGCGAGTACAGGCCCAGAGCCATCAAACGCTCCTCGTACCTTAACCCTTTCATTCCCGGGATCATCCTTGGACCCTCTCCAACGCCAGCACATCCTTTCTTAGATATTCCCTATATAGCACAGCCCTCTTTGCAATAATGGCTAGCATTTGATTTGCCTTTTTGCATGCTGTACCTGCATGATTATTTTGTGGTTAAGGACACCCAGATTTCCCTGTACTCTCCATTTAAACAACATCCTAACTTGCAATTTTCCTTCTGAAATGGATAGCCTCTATCAAAATCAAACCAAACTTCTTAACCCATGTCCCTCCTGCACTAAGCTCTCCTCACAACTTTGCCTTTCATTGCATTGTTAGCAGGTTAGACAGCAATGAAAATGGGAACATCCCCTCACCCTCATCGCCCCCCCCCCCACCATAATTCTGCCCCATGACCCACCATCCTCACTAATCATTGTACCACGCACAATCTGCTAAGCAGCACTGACTTCCCTTCTTTGCATGTTCTTAAGCGCTTAACATTTTAGAAACTTACAAAGTTAATATTTTTTTAAAAAACTAATGCATTCCAATGGTTTTTGAATGTTTCTGAATGAGAGATTCAGAGGGTCAACAGTTTTTATGTTTCCAGCTCAGTCATTGGGCAAGCAGTCAAATTTTTGTAGAGAAGACATTTTCTGGTTTGTTATTTCTATATTTCCATGTGATAGTAAAGGAGGCAATTCTGCCCGTCAAGTCTCTACTATCTCACAAAGCAGTCCCATTCCCCCACTGAATTTTTCCCTGTGACCTATTCTCCGCACATCCCATCAACACCCCCCAGATTCTACCACTCACCTACACAGTAGGGGCAAATTTACCCATCAACCGCGACATCTTTGTGATGTGGAAGGAAACCCAAAAGGTCACAGGGAGAATATCCAAACTCCACACAGACAGCACCAGAGGTCAGGATTAAACCCCGGTCACTGGAACTGTGTGGCAGCAACCCTGCCACTGGATCTGATCACTGAGGTCGCCGGCCTTGTTGACATACAACATCTCATTGCAAGGAGTCCACTCAGTAGGGCTTCATTGTGTGGATCGCTCCAGGCCAACGTAGCTCCAATAACTTGGAGCTACATTGGGTAGTCAGCAGATTGAAATCTATTGATCGTCGTGTAAAGTACTTCTTTCCTCCCCCCTTTAGACATTATTTCTCTGAACAACCTTCACCTTACCTGGCTTCCTCCATTTCCTCTTCCCTCCTCACACTTCTCTGTCTCAACAAAGGGAAATGGGGACCAGACAGGCGAGAGGATCACATCAATCACACTGAATGGTGGGCTAGGCTCAGGGGTCCACACAGCTGTTTCGATAGAGGACTGTGGTCATGTAATCATTTCCACAACATCGGAAATAGGAGGAGGACACCAAATGACAATCTCGCCAAACTTTTCCACTGTGACCACCCAATACATGAGAAATAGGAGCAGGTGTAGACCATCCAATAAGGTCGCCTGACTGAGTTTTTTTTCACCTCAGTGCCACGTTCCTGCATTAACTGCTTATCCCTGGATTAGTTATGGAGTCATACGGCATAGAAATAGGCCATTCAGCCCACCTTGCCCATGCTGACCAGTGGGCACCCATCCAAATTAATCCCATCTTCCAGAACTTGGCCCACAGCCTTCTATGCCTTGGTGATTCAAGTACTTGTTTAGACACTTCTTAACTGCTGTCAGTGACTCTGCTTCCACCACTCTCTCGGGCAGTGTGTTCCAGATACTCACTGCTCTCTGGTTGAAAAAAGCTCCCCCTCAGATCCCTCAATATCTGAAAATCTATCAATCTCATTGAGTCAAATAGCACAGAAACAATCCGTTTGACTCACCAAGTCCTCACCAACCGTCAACCGTCCATTTACATCAATCCCACACTAATCCCATTTTATTCTCCCCACATTGCCCACAACTTCCTAAACCGTACACCTTTGGAATGTGGGAGGAAACCGGAGCACCCGGAGGAAACCCACGCAGTTACAGGGAGAATGGACAAACTCCTTACAGACAGCGGCCGGGATTGAACCCGGGTCGCCAGTGTGGCAACGCTAGCGGGCTTCCCCCAGAACATTCTACACAAAAGATGCATTTCACTGTGTTTCAATGTACATCTGACTGATAAAGAAATCTTAACTCCCCCTGATTTACCACTCACCTACACACTCCGGGCAATTTACAGCGGTTAATTAACTCATCAATCAGCACATCTTTGGGATATGGGAGGAAACCCACAGGGAGAACGTACAAAAACTGCACACAGACAGCACCAGAGGACAGGATTGAACCTGGACCACTGGAGCTGGGAGGCAGCAGTACTACCTGCTGCACTATGCCACCATATAATGACCGAGCCTCCACAGCCCTCCTCCGGGAGAGATTTACCACCACCCACCCCCCCATCTTGGGTAAAAAAAATCCCTCTCATCTCAGACACAAATGGCCAAGCCCTTACTTTTGAAATTGTGACCCCTGATTCTAAACCAGCGAACCATCCTCCCTGCTTCAACACAGGCAAGAAGTGCCTCAAATGAGATCACCCTTCATTCTCCTGAACTCAAGAAAAGAGTTTGATTAATCAAAGGACAACACCCCATCCCAAGAATGCACTCCCTCTGTCGCAAATATCTTCTAATTACAAGGAAACTTGTACTGCTCCCTACCATAAAGGAACCACTGCTGTTTCTGTTTCAGTTTCCTCATGATGACTCATCTGTTTTTCGCCTCCTCCCAACCTTGGCAACGACTCTGCAGTAGAGTTGCTTGGAAACTGCTGTTTAGTCACAGTGAATGCAACACTGGAGCTGGGGAACTATTAGGAGGGGCCCCAGCGATTCGACCCAGAGGCGGGGCAAATACTTCCTAAATCAAATGATTGTGGTTTGAACCACAGGAGCAGGCCTCTTAAGTGGGCTTAGCTATTTAACTGGAGGAGTACACAACATGATTTACACACCTTGGTTCCATACCAGAATCAGATTTATTATCACTGACATATGACGTGAAATTTGTTGTTTTGCAGCAGTATAGTACCCTCAAATATTAACTTAAAAAAAGCCAATCAGGTCTCGAAATTTTCGACTGAAGCTTCAACTTCTTGGAGAGTCCCATCCACACTTACCCCATTTTCAGAATGAAGTAGTATTTCCTGATTTAACCCTTGCATTGTCATTTCCAACACAGAGAACTTTGTACCCTCTCCAGACCCATCGTATCTGCTCCAACCTACAACACATGGGTGACATCAATTGAATGTAATTAAAATCATCTAAAAATAAAGTGTGTCTGCAATGGTTAACATTATAAAAAAGTTAGCTCCCAACACAGTTACTCCGAAGTACATTGAAGAACAAGAGATTTATTTTAGCAAGAGAAAAACATAAAAGGTTCATTCTCATTATACATTCAGCCCACCAAGTCCACACCAACCACCCATTTCTACATTAATCTTATTCTAACCCATTTTACTGTCCCCCACATCCTACCACTCACCTACACACCAGGAGCATCTTAGAGCAGTCAATTAACCTGCCAACTCTCACATTTTTGGGACGTGGGAGCAAACTGGAGCACCATGAAGAAACCTATGCCGTCACCGGGAGAACATGCAAACTGCACACAGACAGCACCCGAGGTCAGGATCGAACCTGGGGTCCCTGGTGCTGAGGGGCGGCGGCTCTACTACCTGCGCCACTGTGCTGCACAAAACCAACGACCCTTCACACAGCCCCAACGGAGGTAACAGAAGTCCAGCAGCTGTCTCCACAGTCACAGCAGGAACCACTCTTCAATGTATTGAGGGCAACCTCTACAGCACAGGTTTGGAGTCTCTGAACGAGCCAACCACTGGGCCAGGAGCAGTCCCCGACTTGTTGCAGTGCATGATCTTTCAGGGAGGGAAACCTACCCAGTGGAATGGCCAGAGTCCTGGACTGGGACAGTGCTTGAACTTCTAGGGGCTCCCCCACATGGACCCACGACTAATCTCTGAAGCAAACATTAAGCCAGCACCAGGCTAGTGGAGCAGCACGGTAGCATAGCGGTTAGCGTAACGCTGTTACAGCACCAGCGACCCGGGTTCAATTCCCGCTGCTGCCTGTAAGGAGTTTGTACGTTCTCCCCGTGTCTGCGTGGGCGTCCTCTGGGTGCTCCGGTTTCCTCCCACATTCCAAAGACGTACGGGTTAGGAGCCGAGGGTATGCTATGTTGGCGCTGGAAGAGTGGCGACACTTGCGGACTGCCCCCCAGCACATTCTTAGCAAGGCAAAAAGATGTATTTCACTGTGTGTTTTGATGTACGTGTGACTAATAAATAAATATCTTATCAATAAGTTGAAGCAGTGGGTGGCTTCTACCACAAGTAGCTCCATAAATGACACCTTCTCCCCCTCCCTACTGCTCCAGCCCTTCCCTCCACAATTCCTCCCCTTCTCCTTGCAAGGCAGGATGCCACTTCAGCCCATTGGTTCAGCTGACAGAGCAATTCCATTACCCCGCTGAGGTTCCCTGTGATTTATTCCCTCCACATTCCCTGACAACCGCCACCCCCCATATATCTTTTGAGAAAAGATGTACTGGCTTTGGAGGCAGTGCAGAGGAGGGTCACCTAGTTGATTCCAGAGATGTGGGGGTTAGCCTACGAGGAGAGATAAGGTCACCTGGGATTGTACTCGCTGGAATTCAGGCGAATGAGAGGGGATCTTATAGAAACATAAAATCATGCAAGGGATAGGTAAGATAGAGGCAGGAAAGTTGTTTCTACTAGAAAGTGAGACTAGGGGACATAGCCTCAAGATTCGGGGGAGTAGATTTAGGACGGAAATTAGGAGAAACTTATTAGAACGGAGATAGGTTGAGTGAGCTAGGGCTTTTCTCTTTGGAGAGGAGGATGAGGATGAGAGGTGATTTGATAGAGGTGAACAAGATGATAAGGGGCATAGATCGAGTGGACAGTCAGAGACTTTTTCCCAGGGCGACAATGGCTAACACAAGTGGACATAATTTTAAGGTGATTGAAGGAAGGTACAAGGGGGATGTCAGGGGTAAGTTTTGTTTTTTTTTTAAAAACACAGTGGTGGGTATGTGGAAAGCACTACCGGCAGAGGTTGTGGAGGCAGATACATTAGGAACATTTAAGACATTCTTAGGTAGCCACATGAATGATAGAAAAATAGGGGGCTATGTGGGAGGGAAGGGTTAGATAGATCAGGATAAAATGTTGGCACAACATTATGGGCCAAAGGGTAGTGCTCTATGCCAAAATTGCTTTTTCCAGAGAGTAGTGAACCTGTGGAACACAGACAAAGTGCTGGAGGAACCCAGCAGGTCAGGCAGCATCTATGGAGGGAAATAAACAGCCAAAACATCAACTGTTTATTTCCCTCCACATATGCTGCCTGACCTGCTGAGTTCCTCCAGCACTTTGTGTGCATTGCTCCAGATTCCAGCATCTGCAGAATCACTTGTGTCTCAGTGAATCTGTGGAATTCTCTGCCCAGGGAAGCAGTGAAGGCTACCTCATTAAACATATTTAAGACACAGCTAGATTTTTGCAAAGTAGGGGAAGGATTATGGGGAAAAGGCAGGTAGGTGGATTTGAGTCCACAGCCAGATCAGGCATGATCTTATTAAATGGCGGAGCAGGCTCGATGGGCCAGACAGCCGACTCCTGCTCCCACTTCTTATGTAACTATTTACAGCGGCCATTCAACGACCAACCCGCACTCCTTTGGAATGTTGGAGGAAACCAAAACCACCAGGGGAAAACCCACGTGGTCACAGGGAGAACATGCAAACTCCACACAGACAGCACCAGAGGTCAGGACTGAACCTGGGTCCTTGGACCTGTGGGTCAGCAGGTACCACTGTACTGCTCAAAGCCTTTCAAAAGATCTCAAATCTTCCCCCAAATTAACTTTAGTTTCAAAAGCAATGACAAAAATCAGTATAAGATCTTTTATTAACTTCTGTAGAGGAGAAACGTCACAAGAACCAAAATAGAAGCAGTTTCCTTGAGCTTATACACAAATGACGGCTAAAGATACAAAACTAGGTGTTTCTGTCATCTTTATATCATACATTTCAATATATATATTATGTACAATATCACACCACAATCCCATAAATACATCGTCATCCCTCCTCCATCCCGTCCCCATCAGTCCGCAGACACCAGCCTCCGGGCTATCTTTGGGACCCTGCAGAAAAATTCGGAAAGGGCCGGTTACCCACAGGGTCCCCAGTCGAAACCAGAGGTAGGAGCTGCACAGTTTGACTCTTCAAATATACAAAACAAAAAAAAAAAAAATTTACCCTCAAAACGCAGTTACTCCAAAGTACACTCGTGAGAGGAGGACAGCAGCTATCATTTGGCCGAAAAGCAACCAACCTCCTCACTTGTGCAAAGCCACATCCCAATGCACACAGCGGAATCGAAGGGAAAGGACAATTCGTCATTTACATCTAAAGAATGGGGCAAGAGGTTGACTGACTTTCTATTTAAAAAGGTACCTCATCCTCAAACCTGCACAGGAACATTGTTATAGACAAAGGTGCCAATAGCCAGTATTTTTCCTCAAGCAATTGCCTTAAGTCAGAACAGGTGAAATCCAGGAAGGCTGAAGGGAACATTACTTTTCCATATTGGAACATGGATCAGGAAGATACTCCCTGTGAAGCAAATCAGGAGAGAAAAACTTGTTTAACAAAAAACACTAGCATTTGCAGGAAAATTATCTGTGGAAAACTCAACTCACTAACTGAGCACAAATGATTCATTGTCTGAGGATATTTTGATGGCAGGCAGACTGTTGGAGATCCATATTCAGGGTGGACATGTGGGGAAATAATGGGCTGAGGATAGATAAAGCCTATGGACCCTCAGATTCATTGAACGATTGGGCTCAGTAGCTTGCCCTGGTGGGTGTAGACCACACTTAAACTAGACAACTCTGCCAGCATTTGGATCAAGCATGGCCTCAATATGGGGCAACAAATACTAGACAACAGGGGTACAAATAATCCATTGAGGATTTAGCTACTCCTTTAAGAGCAGTGAGAGCATATGGCAGTGAACAAATTAAAATCAAGCTTAGTGTTTTAAAAAAAAAAGCACCTCAAACCAACAAAATTTAGTCAAGAGGCAACAAGATTGGATCCATTTTACTTCTGTAGTTGACAGCGGGAGATTATTTGTTCCTGAATATCATTGCCCTAGCAACAACTAAAATGCATATCACTTGCCTTTGAGAAGGACGTTTCAGTAGAGCCCCAGGGTGAAGTCCACCTTGCCCAAAAATCGATTAGGTTGGGTTAGTGATCGACTGGCTAGTGTAAGTTACCCCCCAGGGTAAGTGGAAAGGTGAATCAAAGGGGAAATTATTGGGCATCTGTTAAAGAGAACCTGTTGCAGCAGGACATGGAAATCAGAAGGGTAAATGGAACTGATGGGATTGCTCTCCTATGACCTAGCATGGGCCCATTAGGCCAAATGGCCTCCTTGTGTTGTAAAAAGAGAGGTTTACTTCTCTGGTTGACTATTGAAGGATCAGGATGACACAGGCCTTGAACATTGCCCCTCAATGGGGCAAGTACATTCCTAGATCACTGTCCCATGCAAGCTTTTGACACAAGGGTCAACCAAACCACTCCCAAGTCCAAGAAAATAATGAACAGGGCAAGAAAGCAATGAAACATTCACAATTTCTCAAACAAAAACATACAAACCAATCCCATCTTTCCTGCTTGCAAAATAATAGCCAAGTTATATTTAATTTCAAAAGGTACAAGATGACAGGATCCAAACTTGTAAAGGAATAGAATCTTCATCTCTGTGGTGGCTATATTGGAACGTGGAGAACGAGGTCAGGCCAAACTACAACACAGATGAGATATCTGGCTTCAGTGAAGGGGGAAAGGAAGTCTATGCGAAACCAATTTTGGATACCGGCTGGCGTTGAGGCAGGAAGGGTTGCAACTCCTTTGGCTTATGAACAGGGTGATCAAGGACACAGTCTTATTGGGTGAGAACATACCCTGGGAGCAATGGGTAGAGGGTGCCACGTGAGCCGGGAATGGCCAGCAGAGCACCGAGGCTGCCTGATCCTTCTCCTGGGGGCGTGCACATGGAATCTGGTCCCGTACTCCAACTCATTCCCAACAGGCAAGGGAAAAGCAGCAGGAATTCTCGCCACATTTCATCATCGGGTCAGACTAAAAAAAGGGGGTCTGGTACAAAAATACACCAGTGTTATGATGTGCAGAACACCAGTAGAGGGCGATGCTGGTTGATAAGTCACCTTCCCTGGTTAACGATTCAGTAACTCAAATCCAAACTGGTCAGCCAAGCACTGTGGGGCAAGCAAGCTGCTGCCACAGACCTGCATTTCCATAGCCTCCTTCACATCCCTCTCAGAGCACCCCAAAAACACTTCACAGGCAATGAGGTGCTTAGTGCAAATCGGAGTGGGCTCCTCTGCTGTACGTCACTCTTCAACATTCAATTTCCTGCTCACTTTCAAAGTCTTCAGTGACAGATCCATCCACAGGGCATTTTTTTTTTAAAATTTGCCTCATCCTTGGAAAGGAGAGGAAGTCTGTT
The DNA here is from genome assembly GCF_009764475.1 of Pristis pectinata. Taxonomy (NCBI): domain Eukaryota; kingdom Metazoa; phylum Chordata; class Chondrichthyes; order Rhinopristiformes; family Pristidae; genus Pristis; species Pristis pectinata. The sequence goes on from NC_067437.1 coordinate 5,763,434, forward strand.
GGGATCTGACTACCACGAGCCTCTTGCCACAGAATGGATGTTGGTGGCTTGCAGCCATTGGGGTGTCCTGATAACTCACTGCATCCCAACTCTCTGCCCAGAGAAAGCAGAAGCATAAAAAACATTCCAGTTAAATCCCTTGAAGAGAAAGAATAGCCCAGAAGTAGGTAGAAAGTCAGATCACAAGGGCCAGAATCACCTTAATATGGGGCAAGAAATACTAGACAACAGGGGTACAAATAATCCATTGAGGATTTCGCTACTATTTACAAGCAGTGAAAGCATATGGCAGTGAACAGATTAAAATCAAGGTTAGTGTGTAAAATAAAAAGACAACTTAAACCAAAAAAATTTAGTCAAGAGGCAACAAGATTGGATCCATTTTACTTCTGTAGTATACAGTGGGAAATTATTTGTTCCTTAATATCGTTGTCCTGGCAACAACTAAAATGCATATCACTTGCCTTTGAGACCGAGTGACTGAGTGACGTGTGACTGAGATCCCAGTTTCCAACCATCACGTGGTTGCCTGAAGCCAAATAGAAAGAACCAAACTGGGTACCATGGAGATACAATACACTCACCCAATCCCTCAACAGATGCAAATTCAGCCACCAATCACTGCACTGCTAACAAAACAGGACGAAAGAGACCATCATTATTAGCATCTCCTCTCTCAACGCCCTGCTCGATCATTGAGAGACCAACAGTTAGATTGGCAAGGTCTTGGCCCTTAAGCATGCTGGAATGAACTTAACACCAACTTTCCTGCACAGCGCGTGCTTACCCCTAGGTGGTGTTTTAGGTTTACTGTAGAAGGACAAGTGATGGGGAAGCTGAAATAAAAACAGAGAATTCTGGAGATACTCAGGTCAGGCTGCACCACAAATTCAACATTCTCTGAATTTATTTCAGGTTTCCAGCATCTGCTGCATTTGCTTTATGGCAAGGGGGAGCTGGGTCTTCAGGTGCCAAGCCTTACTGTAGAGCAAGCCTGTGCACAGTCCTACTGCCAGCTTACTGGTTGAAGACACCAAGCAGTGTGCAATTCACACAAGGTCAGGTTTGGTTCCTGGGTCCAGGAGAGTTTGCAGGGTCAGGTTTGGCACCATGTAATGGCTGAAAATTGCACCTACAAAATAACATGCAAAACAAAATGCTAAGAAAGCTCAGATACAGGGTCATTTTAATCCAATTCCTTTGGCAGGTCCTGGGGATAATGGAGGAAGACAAACTGGCTTCACACTTTTCACCCAGCCATTCCCATCCCAGCTCACCAATGGTGCCCCAGGTTACACTTGGTCAATGCCATCCAGTCAATAAAACACTCGATAAAGAACATTTACATTTTCATCAAATAACAAATGAAGAATAAATGGTTACAACAAAACAAAATTTGATTGGGATCTGCCCTCCAACATTTCAAAATGGCTGCTCATGCCTAGACTTGCCTGAAGCAGCAAGAGCCTGTGGTCGGGCCAGATCCCAAGCATGTGTGGGGAAAAGTCACGTGGTGTTGGGGGGAGGAACTGGCGAGGCACAGGGAGAGATGGTTGTCAGTTCCAGCACTGCTCATGGAAAGCAGTCTTGAGGTCCCAGTAACTACAGAGCTCCCCATGTCCTTCCCCACTCCGCGCAGAGGGAGAGAACATTGGAAACTTCCAGTTAAATCCCTTGGAGAGAAAGAAGGGCTCAGAAGTGGGTAGAAGGTCACAATGCAAGCAAGGGGCAAAGCTTCCCTTGTAGCCTCCTGCCTGGGGTCCAAAACCCAACTGTATTGGAATGGATAGCAAGTTGCCAGCACCAGATAACAGTCTGGCCTCTGGCTCAAGGTGTCCCGGCCCCAGGCCCGTGCCCTGCATCCTCCATGGGACAGACTCGAAACATCCTGTCCCTGCTACAACTTCCCATTTCGTTGTTAATTAACTACCTAAGAACACAACAATCCCAACACATTTAAAATAAGATGTTTAAACTCTTAAAACAAATGTCAAGGTGGCCAGCACAAGTTAATATCCTTCATTCAGGAAACAAAGATCCAACTCTTTATATCCAAATGCAACTCGTGCTTGACCACAGAACGATGGGTTAAAACAAATTTAAAAGCCAATTTCCATCAGTTGTGTAGACCGGTCGCTTTAGATTAACGAGCAGATAAAACGGCCCCCAGCTGTCTTCTTCACAGTCGACAAGGGCCCTTCACTGCCCGAGGTTTGAAAGGCAGCCAGGCGAGAGGCTACTTACTGCCGGCCCCCTGCTCCTCCCAAAGGAGGGGAGGCTCAGAACTCGTCGTCCGAGCTCAGCAGGAGGGTCTTCTCCGTGTCGCGGATGCTGGCGGTGCTGTGCGTGCGGGAGACCATGTGCCCTTTATGCCAAGGTGTGCCGTGGTCCAGGGTGGACTGTTGGGTGTACTGCTGGTAGGCAGGCGAGAAGTTGTGGATGGCGTCCTGGACAATGTCGTGTGGGTTCATCGTCTCCTTCAGGCTGCTAGAGATGCTCTTCATTGGGGCGCAGCGACCTGGGGAAAGGAAGCAGGACTACGTGAACATCGGAAACAGAAGGAGCTGCCCTGTATCCCCGCGCACCATTCCGTAGTATCTCCTACCTCAGCTCCACTTTCCTACATCCCTTGTTCCTCGATATCCAAAAATCTATCGCAGCTTTGAACGCGCTACAGGGTTGTGGCAGCTCAGTCACTGAGTGTGATCAAAGATGATCAGTCAACCCTATGGCAGTCAGTCAACCCTACGGAATTAGTCATAGGGGAGACTGACTGTCAAAGATTCACTACTCCCCAGGGAAAGAAATTTTGGTCTCAAATGGCCAATCCCTTATTCCGAGACTGGTCCTTGACTTCAGGCCACACCAGCCTCTGAAAACACAAACTCCACATCTACGCTGCAAAAATTCTGTTTCTGATCTCTTATCTTCACCGTGCGTTGCTTCAGGAAGGCCAACGGTATTGTCAAGGATGCCTGCCTCTCTTTTCTCTCTTCTACCTTCTGGGAGAAGATACAGGAGCTTGAAAGCCCGGACATCCAGACTCAGGAACAGCTTCTTCCCCACTGCTATCGGACTCCTAAACCAATCACCTCCTTCACATCCCCTTCCCGGTGGGGCTGCCATGGTCTCAGACTCTTAATTCCACCTCTTCCGTTATTGTCACTTTAGCACTCCTTTTTGCACTACTTTCAGATTGTACAAGTGTACCGTGCACCATTCTGCTGTTTTGTACTCGTTGTACTTACTGTACACTGCTTTACCCTGAGCTTCACGCAGGCAAGGAATTTCATTACACCCTGGTGTATATGACAAAAACTAATTCAAATACAAATCTAGTATTCTTCCAAGTTCAGGGTTCAAGGTCATTCTGTTTAATCTCACCTCCTAGGACAGACCCACCATCGCTGGAATCGACCTGGTGAATCTTTGCTGCACTCCCCCTACAACAGGTACCTCCTTACTTAGATGAGGAGACCAGACCTTCGGACAATATTCCAGGTGCCATCTCGCTGGGGTTCTACATAATTGCAGCAAGATGTCCTTATTCTTAACCAAATCCACTTGCAATAAACATACCACCTGCTTTCCTAATTGTTACCCAGAGCTCTCGATTGGCACAGCCTCAGATTTAAAATGGGAATTTTTTAATTGATTTATTCACAGGATGTTAATATCACTGGCATATCCTGCCCATTCCTAATTGCCCCCAACCTAGGAAAGCAGTTAAGTGTCAACTGGAGTCAAACACTGTACAAGCCAAACCATGCAAACATCGGTGAACAAGATAGTTTTTTTTGTTCAATGATTGCAATTGAGGTTTCTGGCTTCCAGATTTAATTACTTGAATTTAAATTCCCATCGTCCACAATGGAATTTGAATTTGTACCTCTGCAGAACTCTGCCTATTATCCAGTAACAGTCATCATGCTGTTACAGTGGCCTCATGGTTAGTTCTTTTCTTTGGCACAAAAATAGTGTGGGATTGTTACAGGAAGGAAGCGGGGAGTGGTGGGACATTAGTGGTGCTAACTATGGCCTGTAGTCAGGTTTGGGTCAATTTCTGCCCCACGTTCAGACCCCTGTGATAGCAGGTAACTGGGAATTTTCAGACGCATTGGCCAAACCTTACAGCCTCTTCACTGCCAGCCCACACGTGCACGAGGAACAGCCCGAGTGCTGCTCCAAGAATTTCCTAGGTCAGAGGTGGCCCTGGTCTGCAAGGATGCAACTTCTGCAAACCAGCAACTTCCACTACTCTTCAGGGAGCCCTGTGACAGGACATTGCTAAATCAGTGTCAGTAAAAAAGGCAGTATTTTGAGAAGCTTTGTTTAAGATGACACTACAGGGCCTTTGGAAGTCCAGGCCTCACATCCAATCCGCCCTCCACCAGATAACTAAAGAACGAGGAAAGAGAGCACAGCAAGCTTTAATTAAAGATAACTGGGGGAAACCAAATGCGCATTAATTGTGCTAAAAAAAATAAATTTTACCCAGAGGAGACTGTATGAGTGGCCACATCCAAGTGAAATCACACCCTTTGCAAAATTAGACAAGACTCAAGACTCCTCCTTTGACCCTCTCCCTACTGAAATTGGAGCTCCTACTCCTAGCAGGAGAGGACCCCATCAGGGAAGGCAGTGGGAGTCAAATACTCACAGGCATACATACATTTAAAGCTGGGGGGGGGGGTTTAAAGGGGATGTGTGGCCAAGTTTTACTACTTTCCAATACCAGAGGGCATGCATTTAAGGCGAGGGGGGTAGGTTCAGAACAGATGTGAGGGGTACGTTTTTTTTTAAACTGAGAGAGTGGTGGATGCCTGCAATGCGTTGCCTGATAGGGTGGTGGAGGCAAACTCATTGGGGGCTTTCAAAAGGGCTTGGATGGGCACATGAAAGAGGAATATAAGAGGGATATGGGCATTCTGTAGGCAGAAGGGAATAGCTATGTTGGCACAACATTGTGGGCCAAAGGTCCTGTTCTGTTCTATGTTTTAGAACCAAGCAGTTTCAAATTTGTGTCCTCTTTAACCCTACTCAATACATTTTGCCCAGACTCTGAGCTCCAACACTCCCTAGTACATAGAACAGTATAGCACAGGAACAGTTCCTTCAGCCCAAGCACGATGCCAAGTTAAACTGTACATCTGCTTGCACATGGGCTACATCCCTCCACTCCTTGCCTGTGCACATACCTGTCTAAATGCCTCAAACTCTGCTTCCACCACTTTCCCTGGCAGCCCACTCCAGGCACCCACCGCTCTGTGTGCAGAACAAAATTTAGCCACACATCCCCTTTAAACTCCCCCACCTTTAAATGCATGCATGCCCACAATTATTTGACATTTCTACCCTGGGAAAAAGATTCTGTCTACCCTATCTACGCCTCTCAAGTTTACAAACTTCTATCAGGTCTCCCCTCAGCCTCCAGAGAAAACAACCCAAGTTTGTCCAACCTCTCCTTATAGCTAATACCCTCTAACCCAAGTAGCATCCTGGTGAACCTCTTCTGCACCCTCTCCAAAGCCTCCACCCAGTGCAAAGCACTCCCTGTCGAAACTCTTACAACGAACTCCATCCCAAGGAGAACCCCTCCAGCTGCTTCAGTGTCTCCTGGCATTCATGCTTGGAACCGCTCCAGTAAGTCATCAGAAACCAACCTAAACCCTTCCTAAAGCATAAAAGGAAATCAAGAGCAAGACCGCAGATGCTGGAAACCAGAGATAAAATGCTGGAAAAGCTCAGCAGATCTGATCAATTGTCCCAGAAATAAAGTATTAACTCTTGTTTCTCGTTCCACAGACGCTGCCTGACCTGCTGAGCGTTTCCCCACTATTTTCTGACCTTCTGAAAAGGTGTGAAGCAAGTGACGGGACTGTTTATAAACGCACCCACGGTCTACAACATACCACACTTGGTGACACACAAGTAATGTCCCAATACAGCAAGATCCCACAAAGGGAAATGAGCTACTGAATGTAAAAAAAAATAGAAGTCTGTGGCCCAGACAGCCTCTGCAATCAACTGCAAAAGATCTCAGGGCACTACTTGTGAAGAGCAGAGAGTTCCCCACGGGCACAAACCTCCCGACCATCAAGGACATCATGAGGTGGTGCCTCAAGAAGGTGGCATCCATCACTAAGGACCCTCACCATCTAGGACATGCCCTCTTCTCGTTACTACCATCAAGGAGGTGGTACAGGAGCCTGAAGACCCACAGTCAATGATTTAAGAACAGCTTCTTCCCCTCCGCCATCAGATTTCTGAACGGTCCATGAACCCTTGAACACTACCTCGTTATTCCTTATTTTTGCTTTTTTTGTAATTTATAATAATGTTATACTTTTGCACTGTATTGCTGATGCAAAACAACAAATTTCATGATATACAAGTCAGTGACAATAAATCTGATTCTGATCCAGACACCGTTTCCCCCTCACACACAAGAATGGGCAATCTGGTCACTGGCACACAGCTGCTTCTCGGAGAAGTTTTAAGCACTCACTGTAAAACACTTGGGGCACCCTGCATTTGTGAAAAGGTGCTACAAAAACGTACATCATTTCCTCCAGACAAGAATGACCACAGTCAACACGCTCGTGGGAGAATCACAGGGGTCAGTAGAGAACACAGGACGTTCACAGAGCAGAGTTCAACTATAGCACAGAGAATAAAAAAGGTAAATCCAGCCTACCGTAGGGCCCGTACGCCAGGACTATCCGAGGTGAAAGATTGGCAGAAGCAGGAGACAGACAGAGAAAGACAGAGTGAGAGAGGGTGAGAGAAAGATCCCCTGCCCCCAATAAACAGCACCGGTTATTAAAATTCAAGAACGATTGTACAGCATTCCTGCCTCCCCTCGATCTCAAATGTAGCATTGCACACAATCTTGCCCTCGTTCCTCCGAGTCCTGATGAAGGGTCTCGACCCAAAACATCGACTGTTCATTTCTCCCCATAGATGCTGCCTGACCTGCTGAGTTCCTCCAGCATTGTGTGTGTGTGTGCGCGCGCGCGCTGCTCATTCCTCTCAAACTGGTGAGATGAGGAATCCCCCCGGTGGCCATTTGATATAACAGAGCAACCACTGGGGGGCAGTTTTGAGGCCAGAGAGAGTCAAACAGGTAGGATCAAGGCAAGCAAATCCCACAACTTCAGGGTTACATTCACAGAGGCTGCCCTTCCTTTGGAGGCATTTGTAAAACACAAACTCCATTTCCCCATACTTCCACAGGGAGAGGAGGGGGTGGTTTGAATCCACATCCTCTGCACTCGTCCTCCCTCCCTCAATGAAACACCAATGGGCAAGGGGTTTGAGACAAGCTTCTCAGGAGTCACACGGCCTTGCCTCACAGATGACTCTGCCATCGAGTCTCTGTCAGAGCCACTGAAGGCTGGTTGAACCAGTGGTGGACAGATGGGAAACAAAAAGGTTCAAGTCACATTACGCACCCTTCTCTCAGGCAATGGATTGCCAACAGAACTTCATTCTGAAGTTAACTGTTAACAGCAATGCTCTTGGCAAGCCAGGGAGTGGCAATTAATTGACTAGGTTCTTGGTTACATTTACCTTGTGAGTCCACTCGCTTGTCTCTATAAACCTTGGAGGTGAAGGCGTAGCGCAACGCGATGGCTGCAAAGAACATCTCGATGCAGATGATGAAGTTTTGGTAGCCCGCAGCCACGGTCCCCTCGCCCACGTAGACATCAGCCACGGCAATCTTGGGGATGGCTCCGCACTTTTCCAGAATGGCCAGCAGCATTCCTGACGGGAGGAGGAAAGGGAATGTCAGTGCCCCTCCCAAATACAAGGGGCCAATAGGGAGCTGAATAAGGAGAGTGCAGGAACGCAAGGAGCTGCTGAGAGTAGTGGACTCAGCCCAATGATATCCATTGTAGTGCAAAGTGATTAGTGTTGTGCAGGTTGGTTCAACAATCAGATGGTTGAAGGGAAGTGGCTGTTCTTGAACCTGGTGGTGTGGGACTTCAGGCTTCTGTACCTCCTGCCTGACAGTAGCTGCGAGAAGGTGGCATGGCCTGGATGGTGGGGATCTTTGATGGATGGACATCACGGCACAATCTTCCCTACCATCAGTAGTATCTACAGGAGGCGCTGCCTCAACAAGGCAACATCCAAGGATCCCCACCATGTGGGCCATGCCATCTTCTCGCAGCTACCATTGGGCAGGAGGTACAGAAGCCTGAAGTCCCACACCACCAGGTTCAAGAACAGCTACTTCCCTTCAACCATGCGATTCCTGAACCAACCTGCACAACACTAATCACTCTGCAGCACCATGACCACTTTGCACTACAATGGACCTTGTTTTCTTTTTTTCCTCTAATTGTGTTCTTTTTGTAAAAAATTGGGTATAATTTATGTTTTTCCTTGTGAATGTTGTGTATCTGATGCTATGTGCCTGTGATGCTGCTGCAAGTAAGCTTTTCATTGTACTTGTACATATGACAATAAACTCAATTTCAACTTTGAGATGGATTACAGCTCAAGGGGGGAAAGGGATTGGTCTTGAGGAGATACAACTGTCCAACAGAATTTCCCCTCGAACATCTCCACAGATGTGAGCAGGGACAGGATTGGCCAAAGGGGTGAGTGAGAAGGGAAAAATGGCACACACATACAATAATATGGCAGCTAAGTTACCAGATCATCTATAGTCCTGGCCACTGATTTGGAAACATGGGTTCAAATCCCACAAAAGGTAGCTGGAGATTTAAATAATTGTGAAGGAAAAGATACTTCATAAATGCAGGCATGAAATTACTGGAATATCATTAAAACCCAAGCAAAAAAAAAACCCCCAGGGTAATACACCATCCATTTACAGAAATACAGTAGTTTCATGACCATTTGAATTGTTCTTTTGATCCCTAATGCTTTTATTCGGATTTAAAATCTCAGGAAGCCGCTGGGAGACTCTTACTTCTTTGGTCCATAGCTCTAGGTGCCAATGCAGTTAACTTGCCCACAAGGCTACCATTTCCAGAGGGGGAACCACTTCTAAGTCAATCATTATCTGCCTCACTTAACCCTTAGGAGGCCGTTCCCAGAATTAAATGTCCATTAAATGGAGTCCTGGGCTTGTAATACAGCTCCCCAACAGCAGAGGGCACTCCCAGCTTCACTCTGGAGCCCTGCACCCATCACTTAGTGAATCCTTCAAGCTAATTAAACCACAAGGTTATAGTTTTAGAGCCAAACAGCATGGAAATAGGCCCTTCAGCCCACCGTCCCTGCTGACCATCAATCACCCATTTTTACACTAATCACATCCCTCCCCCCCCCACCGCCCCAGATTCTACCACGCATTGACATACTAGGGGCAATTTACAGTCACCATTTAACCTACCAACCCACGTCTTTGGGAAGTGGAAAGAAACTGGAGCAACTGGGGGGGGGGGGGAACCCAAGCAGCGACAGTGAGAACGTGCAAACCCCACACAGACAGCACCCGAGGTCAGGATTGAACCTGGGTCACTGGAGCTGTGTGGAAGTAACTCTGCAGGAAGAGGGTTCCCGAGAGTTTATGATCACAAGATCACAAGACAAGGGAGCAGAAGCAGGCCATTCGACCCAGAGTCTGCTCCAAGGAGAAGGGAAAAAAAATGAGAAATGAGCAATGGGGGGGGGAAGAAAGAAAACAAAACTATTCTAATCCCAATTTCCAGCCTTATCCCCATATCCCTTGATACCCTGACTATTTAGATATCTATCTCTTCCTTGAACACCCCCAATGATCTGGCCTCCACTGCTGTACCTGGCAAGGAATTCCACAATTTAACCACCCTCTGGCTAAAGAAATTTCTCCTCATCTCTGTTTTGAAACTGTACCCTCTAATTCTAAGATTGTGCCCTCTGGTCCTGGACTCACCCACCAAGGGAAACAGCCTAACCACATCTACTCTGTCCTTTCCTGTCAACATTTTAAATGTCTCTATGAGGTCCCCTCTCATTCTTCTGTACTCCAGTGAGTATAGTCCAAGAGCCGACAAACGCTCATCATACGTAAGCCCTTTCATTCCTGGAATCATCCTCATAAATCTCCTCTGAACCCTCTCCAACATCAGCACATCCTTCCTAAGATATGGGGCCCAAAACTGCGCACAGTATTCCAAATGAGGCCTCACTAGTGCCCCATAGAGCCTCATCAACACTTCCTTACTTTCATACACTATACCTCTCGAAATGAATGCCAACATAGCGTTCGCTTTCTTTACCACCGATCCGACCTGGTGGTTAACCTTTAAGGTATCCTGCACGAGTACCCCCAAGTCCCTTTGTACTTCTGTACTTTGAATTTTCTCTCCTTCTAGATAATAACCTGCCCATTTATTTCTGTTTCCAAAGTGTACAACTGCATTGAATCTCATCTGCCATTTCCTTGCCCATTCTCCTAAACTATCTAGGTCTCTCCGCAAACTTCCCTGTCTCCTCAATACTCCCTCTTCCTCCACCTATCTTGGTGTCATCCGCCAACTTAGCCACAAAACCATCTACTCCGTCATCCAAATCGTTAATGTACAAGGTAAAAAGGAGCGGCCCCAACACCGACCCCTGTGGAACACCACTAGTAACCGGTAGCCAACCAGAACAAGATCCTTTTATTTCCACCCTTTGCTTCCTGCCAACCAGCCAATGCATCTCTATAGAACTCTGGTTAGGCCGCATTTAGAGTCTTGCGTGCAATTCTGGTCACCTCACTATAGGAAGAATGTCAAGGCTTTAGAGAGGGTGCAGAGGAGGTTTACCAGGACACTGCCTGGATTAGAGGGCATGTGCTATCAGGAGAGGCTGGACAAACTTGGGCTCTTTTCTCTGGAGCAGCGGAGGCTGAGGGGTGATCTGTTGGAGGTGTATAAAATTATGAGGGGCATAGATGGGGTGGACAAGCAATATCTTTATCCCATTATTGAGCGATCCAATACCAGAGGGCATGCATTTAAGGTGACAGGGGGTAGGTTCAGAACAGACGTGAGGGGTACGTTTTTTTTTTACTGAGAGAGTGGTGGATGCCTGGAATGCATTGCCTGATATGGTGGTGGGGGCAAATTCATTGGGGGCTTTTAAGAGGGGCTTGGATGGGCACACGAATGAGAGGAAAAGAGAGGGATATGGGCATTCTGTAGGCAGGAGGGAATAGCTATGCGGGCACAACATTGTGGGCTGAAGGGCCTGTTCTGTGCTGTTCTATGTTCTACAATACAAACTGGACAGAAATGATAGAGGACTTGTTTTTAAAACATTCACGCACTATTTCCACTGACAGTAACTGTTAGCCAAAAGGACAAAATGCAGGGCAGGAACTTGCCCAAGCTATTTCGACAGCTCCTCCCAAACCTGCCACCTCTCTCACCAAGGAGAAGGGACCAGGCTTACGAGAACAGCAACCCTGCAGGTTTTCTCTCCCAAAGTCACACACCATCCTGACTTGGAAATACATCACTGTTCCTTCATCATTGTTGGGTCTAAACCTTACAACTCCCACCCCAACAGACCTTTAAAGTACAAGAAACAGGAGTAGGCTGTTTAGTGCTTCGTTTGCCTGCCATTCAGGATCATGACTCACCTTCCCCCACCTCAGCACCATTTTCCTGCACTATCCCCATATCCCTCAATTCTCTTAAACGTCTACAAATCTATCAATCAGTTGTTTGACGGATATAATGAGGCAGCCACCACAGGTCTCAGGGTAGAGAACTTCAAAAGATCACCACCCTCAGGGCAGAAACTTTTCTCTGTTTAGCTCGTGATGGCCCATCAGAAGCCCATTCTTTTCACTGAACCACATCACTTTCAAACATTGATATTCTGTCACATTATGGTCACTCTTCCCCAAAGGCCCCTTGACAACAAGATTACGAACTAACCCTCTCTCATTACACAAGATCCAAAACAGCCTTTTCCCCAGTTGGTTCCTGAACATTATGGATCTAGAAAAGAGACTCAAATACATTCCATGAATTCATCTTTCACTTTAGATTCGGTAATTGGTTTATTATTGTCACATATACCGAGATAGAGTGAAAAGCTTTGTTTTGCAGGCCACCCAGACAGATTATTCCAATTTTTTTCTAGCCTACGTGGAGATTAGAGTCTCAACCCTGTTACATGTACCTCTGGTTTATGCAGTGTGACCTATAAATCACTCCCACCAATTCTGTTCAAATGTCAGCAGGAAACACACGGAAGGGATTTGAGGGAACCAGAGACAGGAACCACGACGACCAGAGTGATCCATTTGGACCCAACTCAACAATATAACTGCCCCTCCCTCCCCTTCACTACCGAGTCTCACCCCCCGTGCTCTCAGAGAAGAGGAACGTGTCCACTCACCCTGCCAGAAGGAGAGGAAGATGACAGACTTCACCATGAAAAACTTGAGCACGGGGCTGTAGGGGCTGAGGAGCTCCCGTGTGGCGAAGTAGAAGAGGAAGAGTGCGTAGAGCGAGAGGCTGACGGAGATGTTGTAGACGATCATCACGTAGAGGTAGCCACTGGCAACACTGGCGGTGGAGAGGGAAACAGACCTTAACCCAGTCCCGAGACACACACTCGGCCAATGTAAAGTTACCGTGATTACCCACGGCTTTATATCTGTGCTTCCTGACACAGGACACCTGTGCCGAGCACCAGGCAAAATTAAACTAATCCCTTTGCCTGTATATGATCCATATTCCTCCATTCCCTGCATTAAAGCCTCAAACACCATTATTGTATCTGCTTCCACCGCCACCCCATTCCAGACACCTACCAATCTGTGTAAAAAAAAAACTTGCACTGAACATCCCTTTTAAACTCCCCCTCTTTCACCTTAAAGCTCTGCCCTCTAGTATTTGACATTTCCACCCCAAGGGAAAAAATGTTGGCTGTGTACCCTATCCATGCCTCTCATAAATCTTATAAACTTCTATCAGGTCTCCCCTCAGCCTCCAACTCTCCAGAGAAGATAACCCTCAGTCCTGAACTCTGCAATTGCTTCTATAAACCTCTTCACCTTCCCTTTAAGATGTTCCAACCTGCTGCTTTAACCAAGTCTTGCAGCGCTGTGGTAAATTTTATACATGAAAAGCTCCCGTACACAGTGGTTCATAAACACATCGTTTCCTATTGAATAATGCTTATCGTCATCCACAAAAAGTAGGAGTATTATCAAAACGGCACATCAACACACACGGAGATTAACGGAAAAAGCACTGGAGGAACTCAGCAGGTCAGGCAGCATCTATGGAGGGAAATGGACGGTCGACGTTTCGGGTAAAGAGCCTTCATCTGGAAAGAAAGAGGGGAGGTAGACAGTACAGAGAGGTGGAAGGAAGAAGTGGATCCAAGCAGGGGAGGGGTTTATAGGCAGATAGGGATGGGAATGATGCCAGAAGGTAGGAGCTGATAGGTGGAACCGACAAGAGGGCAGAATCTGATAGGAGAGCCTGGAATAAAGGGAGAGAGGTGGGGAGGGGAACCAGTGGGAGGAGTGAGGGTGATGGGCAGATGGAGGGGATGGGGGAGGGGAAAGAGACAAGGTGACGGGAGCTGATTGGATCAGGAGGGAGCACAACAGCACAAAAACAAAGAGTAGAGTAATGAGGGACAGAGGGGGAGGACAGGGAGATATCTGGGCAGAAGACCCTAGGCTTGGTTAAAGAGATGGGTTTGAGGAGCTGGAATGATGGATAAATAGGTTTTGGAAGGGAAATGTACAGAACAAGGCCCAGCAAGCCACACACAATTAAATTTGGGGATGATCAAGAACTGGGTGCAGTGTAGGAACATTAGAGGGTGATGGGGCTCCATGAACACAGAAGAGAGGCCGCCAACTGGGGTGAGAATTTGTAAGTCAAGTTGTTAAGCAATCGCAATAAAGGCACCTGGTGGGAGATGCAAAGAGCTACAGGCAGCAGTGAGATACTGCCCGCCTGCTGTGGTCCTGACGCAGGGCTTCGACCCGAAATGTCAACAGTTCCTTCCCCACCCCCCCCCCCCCCCAATAGATGCTGATCAACCCACTGAGTTCCTCCAGCAGACTGTTTGTTGAGAGAGTTTATTGGGATGGTTTACCCCCTCACGCTCAACAACTGCAACCGCCCACTGAGCCACAGTCCCAAAGATCTGGGACTCCCCTCTTATAAATTCTGCCTCACTTCGAAGCTCACCTCATCAACTGGAGCAGCAGTGTAGGACGGTTAACGTGACAGGGCTTTCTGGTACAGGTCGGCGTCTAATGACTTGCAAGTCATTGGGCAAGGTCAGAGACAGGTTAGCCTGCTCTTCAGGGAATGAATTTGTTGAGTAAAGGCATCCCACAATGTACCAACTTGGCCACAGAGGGATCAGAGGTAACCACACAAGAAATAGAAGAGTTGGCCATTCAGTAAAGTCATGGCTCAGCAACAATTTATTGCACCAACCCCATTTCCCTCAAAATCTGTCTTGGACATACTCAGTGAGCAAGTCTCCGGCAGCACGTATGGAACCGTGGCTACAGTGACACAGGTCATCCAGCAATCACCCTACAGAGAACTTTCAGGAGAGGAAGTGGGGAAGGAGGGAGAAAAGAGGAAGGTTAGGGATTCCTCACTTGAAGTCGCCGTCTTTGTATTTGCCGAAAGCTTGCAGAATCACGGTGATGATGGCCATCAGTGGTTTCACCACACAGAACTGGAGGGTCGCCTGTGAACAACAAATATCGTCCTTTAGTGACCTAAAGCTCCAGGACACAAGTCCAAATTCAAACTCCACCAGCCACCACCACTGGTAGTATCTACAGGAGGCAACATCCAAAGTTCCGCACCAACCGGGCCATGCCATCTGGCAGGAGGTACAGAAGCCTGAAGTCCCACACCACCAGGTTCAAGAACAGCTACTTCCCTTCAACCATTCAGTTCTTGAACCAACCAGCACAACCCTAATCACTACCTCAGTGTAGCAACACCATGACCACCTTGCACTAAAATGAACTGATTTTTTTTTTGTTCTAATTGAGTTCTCTTGCAAAAATTGTGTATAATTTATACTAAATTTGTTTTTCTTGTGCATGCTGCTTATCTGATGCTCTGTGCCTGTGATGCTGCTGCAGGTAAGTTTTTCATTGCACCTGTGCACACATGAACTTGTGCAGATGACAATAAACTTGACTTTGACTGATTTGGAATTAAATCAGAGAACAAATCAGCCGCCAGGGCTGCTCTTCGCCCAGACTCCCAAGGAGCATTGAAACAGGCCATCGACCCATCAGGTCCTGCCCGATGCAATCCTTCCTGCCAGCCAAAGAAAGAGATTTGAATTTGTACGGTACCTTTTCTCCCAATGGAGCCGTTCTGAAGTGTGGTCAGTGGGCCAGGAAACCTGGCAGCCAATTTACGTACAGTAAGATCCCACAAACAACAATCCCCCATTTAGAAATTGCGAACAATGGGTAAACATTAGCCACAAAACCGGAGATTTCACTGCTTTCCTTCAAAATAGTGCTGCACAGAATCTTTCACACCCCATAAGGTGGCACTTTAACAATGCAGCACTCCCCTCGGTGACACAGTGGAGGACAAGTCTACACTGAGCGTGCAGTGGGGCCGAACCGACAACCTTCTGCTTCCAGGCAGGAGATCTGCCCAGTGAGCCTCAGCCAACACACCACCTGTTTACATTAGCATAATTTATTCTCTCAAGCTCCTGCACCAATGGGAACACAGGAATGAGACCAGGCAATACAGCTTCTCGAGCCTGCTCTGTTATCAATTGGATCATGGATAATCCAACACCATACCCTTGCCTTTTCCCCATTTCCCTTAATACCAGGGCTGCATAGTAACTTAAAAGAAAATTATGGGTTGCAGTTTTAAAAATACAATCCCAATAATTTGCCTTTTAAATTAACTGCTTAGTTAAATTTTGTATTAATCTTTATAACATTAATTATTTTTAATAGTCACATTTTTTGTAAACTTAAAAATGCTTAATGTTCAAATTTTTGAACATTTGCGAGAGACACAAGGACATATTGCATTTTTGACAGCTGGCTAAACTGAGGCTTGTAGCTGCCATTCACTCTACTTGGCAACAGTGCCCCAAGGTTTACTTTGAGTCAATGACTGCAAGATGGTGAAGGAGAAAATGGACACTTCGTAAATAACGAGACTTTTTCCTTGAGCTTTCTGTTTAAAGTTTTGGGTTGCAGTTCCTCAGCAGATTATAAAGTCACAAACTGAACATTTATAGTTTATATCAAACCTATCCTCAAAAGGGAGGATGAGTTTCATGATGAAGGAAAATTGATGAGATGAATGGAGAGAAACCATTTCCACTGGTCAGGGAGTCCAGGATTGCAGGGAGGGTTGTAAAAATCTAGAAAAACTAACCAGGACTGAAGATGCAAACACTTGTACATAGAGGGTGGCAGAAATTTGCAACATTCTGCAGCCAACACCTAGTCAATTGTTAATTTGACATCATGAGGTTGATAAACTTCCATTAACCAAAAAGGTATTGTGTCGGGACTTAGGGCTTAGAATTTGCCAGGATCTCACAGAATAACAGATGTGAGGAGCTAAGTAATCTCAGAGCAACAAACAATCTGCTGAAGGAAGTCAACAGGTCGAGCAGCATCTGTGGGAAGAAAATTGTCGAAGTTTTGGGTCAAAACCCTGCACCAGACACAGAGAACAGAGAGGTGAGCTGGCCAGTATAGAGAAGGGGAGTGGTGAAACAGGAGCCCGAGGCGGGGTGTATGTCGACGGGCAGGTGGTTCCAGGAGGGGAGCAGGGGTGGAGTTGGGACACAGCAGCACGTGAATGATAGATGGAGGCAGAGCGAGAGCAAGATGGGGCAAGTCTACCAATCACCTCAGGCTCCTGCCACACCTTCCCCTCTTCATACTGGCCACCTCGCGCCTCCACTCCCAGTCCTGATGCAGGGTTTCAACCTGAAACGTTGACAATTCTTTTCCCCCCACCACAGATGCTGCTCGACCTGCTGAGTTCCTCCAGTGGATTGTTACTTGCTCCAGATTCCAGCATCTGCAGTCTCACGCCTCCTGCTAGGTGGTCCATTCCTGTTCCTGTGCTCCCAGCAGGAACGAAAGGCTTATGCACACAACCGCTGTGGGATGAGGTCCAATGTTCACTCCTCTTACCCATAAGTTCTCAACCTGCCAGTTGCTGAGCTCCAACTGCGGAGATTCACCAACAGTTGCAAATGAACCAAAGTTCCTCCAAGATCTGAGGAAAGAAGATGGTTCTTTGCAAGGCAGATAGCAGGAGCAGGCCACGTGGGAAAAGAGTTCCAATCCCACTGATCCTTGGCATTCCCAACAGCCTTTCAACGTGGATTCCTGGAGCGAAGAAGCCCATTTAAAAACCTGGGAATGCTGGGGTGAAGCTTCGGAACTACGTGTACCTGCTTGCAGAAGCGCAGAAATCCAATGGAGTAGGTCTTTCCCCACAGACAGCAGGTCCCGTACATACAGCTCGATCTGGGGGAGAGCGGGAGAGAGAGAGAGAGAAGCTGGTCAGAAATGTTCCCGGGAGAGACAACAACGTCTTTGCAAACCATAACCCATGGAATCAGTTAACCCCAAAGAACTGCTCGTTGATCAGATACACCTCTTACACACCAAGAACCAAATGGAAGCATCTCCACACCAAAGCACAGGAGATCTTCCCAAGTGGGAACTCCTTCCCCATGGGAAGTGCACACTCTCACCACAAGGGCACTCACTATAGCTCCAAGAACTGAGATGTAGGTTAGTACGTTTTTTTAAACGAAATTTACAGGACAGGGACCTGTTTACTGTCTTCATAATCGCCCTTGAGTAGATGTTAGAGAGCACAGGTTGTACAAATTGCTTCCGTTTTCGATACGAAGGGAATCAAGGTAGTGGGGTTAGTGTCGACAGGCGGTGCTGAGGTAAAAGATCAGTGTGATCTTACGGCAGAACGGACAAGAGGGGCCGAAAGCCTACTCCTGGTGTTCTTGTGGTCCTGGGACGGAGTTCCATGACTTAGACACAGTTCAGATACCTTTGCAACTGCAGTAACATCAGGATGGCCCCTGGACACTTCTCCCTTAAGGTAAAGCATATTAGTGGCTCGGTAATCCAGGAGGAAACCCAAGTCAAATGTCAATCAATACTGGCACAGTCAACAGTGGGATCATCCTGGTTAAGGAAAGAAAAGCCTTTGCTGTCCATTCAGAACAAGCAAGCGACCTTAGCTCCAGTTATGTCCAGTCTGATCAATGTTCAAGCCAATTTGCTCTTTCCCAAACCCTTACTGCTCTAACATAATTGTCAATCAGAGGGGTTCAGGTTTTAGCTGAACTCTTGTTCTTGGTGGTGCTGCCACTTGAGAGTATGCGGAGCGAGAGCGACACAGTAGTGCAGCGGGTAGTGCTGCTCCCTCACAGCGCCAACGACCCAGGTTTCGTTCCTGACCACCGTGGAGTTTTCATGTTCTCCCTGTGACTGCATGAGTTCCACCTCCTCCCACCACAGAATGCCTCGGTTTCCTCCCACATCCCGAAGAAGTGCGGGTCGGTAGGTTAGTTGACCGCTGTAATTTGTCCAGAGTTGTAGCTGGGTGGAGCTGGTGGGTATTTGAGACAGAAATAAGTGGGGGAATGGAATGGTCAGAGAACTGGCACTGACTTGACGGCCTGAATGGCCTACTAAGTCACAATGAGAACATGCCAGGATCCCTCCCTTAGGTTATCAATGCTGTGGTTTTCTTCTTGTTGGAAGTTAGGGCAAGTTCCTCTGAGAACAGTACCATTTTGGGACCAAGATGAAAAGGTTTAGCGTAGTAATGTGGGTCAGGGAGAGTGGGGGGGAGGGAACTGACACCATTAGTGTTCCTTCAGGTGGGTAACTAAACCCGAAGAAATCTCATGGGAAAAATAAACACCCATATTCCTGCAACATCTATACATCAGGACAGTGGTCGTTATCAGACTAGAGATCTGAAGACCAGGAGTTCAAATCCCACCACATCAGCCGTGCAATTTAACAGCAAGTGAATTAACTGGGAGTTAGAACATCTAGCCTGCATAATGGTGACCACAAAAACTACTGGATTGTGGTAAAGACCCATCTGATGCCCTTCATGAGAAGAAATTTGTCGAGCTAACTGGTCTGGGCTTTGTAACTCCAGACCACCCCATTCAGTTGGGTCTTAAAACAAACCACCCCCACCCCCCCACCCCCCAAAATGGCCTAGCAAGCCACACAGTTGTCACCACCACCACCACCTAATGGGGCAATTAGGGATGGGCAATAAATTCTGGCCTTCCCCAGATACCACCAAAAATGAACAGCACCAAGTCACACAACACAAGAGACTGCAGATGCTGGAAATCTGGAGAAACACACACACACACAGGAGCTAGAAGAACTCAGCAGGTCAGGCAGCATCTATGGAGGGAAATGGACAGATGACGTTTCAGGTTGATGCATACAACTTACAGGTTCTGAACAAGGCAAAATCCTGTAAGTTTAGAGAGGGATTCCAGAGCTTTTGGCCCAGGTAGCTGGAGGATACTCACTAATGGTGGAGAGAGTTAATTCAGGGAAGGGCCATGACTGGGGAGACCCCTGAAACTAGATTTAAAAAAAATTAAAAACTGCAGATGCTGGAAATCTGAAATAAAAAAATGCTCAGCAGGGACCTGAGAAAGCATCTTCAACCTGAAACGTTAACTGTTTCTTTCTCCACAGCTGCTGCCCGACCCGCTGAGTGTTTCCAGCATATTCCAAAAGGCAAGATACTTGCAGCAAGACAAAGCAGGAACAACGCTGCACTTAGCAGGCGACTCACTCGATGGACTTGCCCCGAATCTCTGACATGATGGCGCTCTCGCCTCCGAGGTACTCGTAGCACAGGCTCAGGAAGTTGTAAATGACAAAGGCTGCAAGAGAAAGCAAGTTAGTGGCAGACCAGTTACTGCACATCAATCACCAAATCATCCCTGTACCTCAGTACAGGCAGCAAGTTCAAATCTAATGATTGCAACTTAATAAATTTTAATTGTTTTAAAAAAAATTTAAATCTAAACAAAAGCAGAGAGCAGAATCAGTGATCAAAAATTGCTGACTTGCTTGGAAAATGTATAGGGAAGGTATTGGTTTATTAATGTCATGTGTACTGAGGTATTGGTATATTATTGTCACTTGTACCGAGGTACAGTGAAAAACTTGCCTTGCATACCATTTGTACAGATCAATTCATTACACAGTGCAGTTACATTGAGTTAGTACAGAGTGCACTGAGGTAGTACAAGTAAAAACAATAACAGAATACAGAGTAAAGTGTCAGAGCTACAGGGAAGTGCATTGCAGGTAGACAATACGGCGCAAGGTCACGACAAGGTAGATTGTGAGGTCAAGAGTCCATCTCATCGTATAAGGGAACTGTTCAATGGTCTTTTCACAGTGGGATAGAAGCTGTCCTCGACCCTGGTGGTATGTGCCCTCAGGCTCCATATCTTCTGCCTGATGGGAGAGAAGAGAGAATGACCTGGGTGGGTGGGGTCTTTGATTACGTTGGCTGCTTTATTGAGGCAGCGAGAGGTATAGACAGAGTCCACAGAGGGGAGGCTGGTTTCCGTGACGCACTGGTTATGTGCCATCTGTAAGTACACCGAGATGGTAGAAAGGAAACAGAATGCAGAATATAGTGTTTGTAGCTACAGAAAAAGTGCAGTGCAAGGGCCATGTCGACATAGATTGAGAGATCGAGAGTTCATCTTTAGTGTATAAGAGGCCCCTCTGAGTCTGATAACAGCAGATAGAAGCTGTCCTTGAGCCTGGTGGTTTGTGCTTCAAAAGGAAACCTTCCATCCTGATGCAGAGTCTTGGCCTGAAACAGATGCTGCCCGACCTGCTGAGTTCCTCCAGCAGTTTTTTTTGCTCCAGGAAACTATCCATCCTTGCATACAGGGTACAGGAGGATACAAGTTCATATTCGGGAGTCAACTAGTTCCAGAATTAAAAGCCTGGTATCAGTAACGGTGATAACACCACTGCTCTGCTCTCCATGTTCCTTTAGGTAAGAGGAAATCTATCATCCTCACTCCATGCGGTCCATACACCATCCTATGTGTCAAATGTTCTCTGTAGGGGTTTGACCTGAACGTCAACCATTCCTTTCATCCCACAGATGCTGCCTGACCTGCTGAGTTCCTCCAGCAGATTGTGTGTTGGCCCACCCAGTATGATGCCCAGTTTAAGGACCAGAGCCCACCTCCTCAACCCAACCCCATTGAGAACTGGTGACTTGGACTGGATTCAGGAGAATATGCTGATCATACAGGGTTTGGCACAGCACAGCCTAATGTATTTTATAAATTATGGGTTAGCAAGAACAAAACTATCTCCCTCCCACACTCCCCCATTCTACAAAACACTGTAAAATTACTTCCAGCTTTGTTGGAATTTCCCCACACAAGTAACAGCTTCTTTCATCAAACATCTATCAAAGATCCCCACCATCCGGGCCATGCCATCTTCTCGCAGCTCCCATCGGGCAGGAGGTACAGAAGCCTGAAGTCCCAAGCCAACAGGTTCAGGAACAGCTACTTCCCTTCAACCATTCGGTTCTTGAACCAACTGGCAAAACCCTAATCACTGCCTCAGTGCAGCAACACACTGACCACTTTGCAATACAATAGGCTTTTTTGTTCTAATTGTGTTCTCTCGTATATAATTAATGTTTTTCTTGTGAATGCTGCTTATCTGATGCTGTGTGCCTGTGATGCTGCTGCAAGTTTTCCACTGCACCTGTGCATACATGGACTTGTGCATATGACAATAAACTTGAACTTTGATGACATTGAACTCAAACTTTGACTTCAGGCTATGGTTTCAGCCATGGTCAAGTTGAGCATGAAAATATTTTGAAGTTCTTGCACACAGTTCAGGTTCAGACTGGTTTTGATCGAGTCAGGTTTTTAATTTTATAACCGAGTGAACTATTATTAGAATCAAGAACGATAAACAACGGCAGTAGTTCCCAAACCTGGTGAATTAAGGCCTTGTGTATCTCTCTCACCTAGTACAGGGCTACACACAACTCCAGTCTCTGCAAGGTGCCCAACTCTTAACTGCCCAAACCACTTGCACGTCTCCAAGTCAGTGATCTGCCTACCCTCTCAAATCCATCGTCCCTCACACAGCAAGACTATTCGGCCCATTGAGTCTATGCCAGCACTCTGAACTTTCCCCACTAATCTTATTTCCTCGAACTCGTACTCTCACAAACTCCTGTCCGATTCTTCAAACACCGAGCTACACCTGTGGCAATTTACAGGAGCCAATTAACACCCACCACACAGCGACACCCCCACCCTGAGAAAGAAAGTTTTAAAAGAAAACAAAGTAGCAGACACCCAGAAGAGACAACAAGCAGGCTGTCTGACCCTGGAAATAGTTACAAGGGGAAATTGTGTCCTCTGTCTCCAAACGTTGACACAAAATAAAATCTGGAGTGGTGGGGAAGCAGGGAAACAAAATAAACAAAAAATTCCAGTTTCTGGATGAGGAGAGTTTCTAAATGAAGCATTTTTCCTACAAACCAGAAAGCTGCAGCCAAAAATAACACTGGGTTCTGCTCGACAGTCAACTAGCCAGAAACGTGTGAGAAGCCGCTACCGCCAGTGGAGAGCAGGGCACACCTGGAGAGGGGAACCCAACCCGAGTGCCTGGTCTCAGGGAGAGGTTTTACATAACCAGGCCATTCGATCCGTCAGGATCCATGCTGTTGTCCAAATCCAAGTTCTACCAGTGGTCCACATCATCCCCCTCACGACCTAGCCCCCAGCGCCTTTCCCCGATAACACTGGCCGGTTTGTCAAACAGACAGAATGCAATGCAAGGATCATACAGCCCCAACCACATCACCAGTGATTCTCTTAATGAAGATTCCAGACTGTGATATCTAGCCCTATGCATCCATTTTATTTGGACAGGAAGGGGGGGGGAAAAAAAAAGAGGTGCAGGCGGTGACAGGGTAAAGAAAGGAGGCTGGCTGTCCATGTCCTCCAGAAGAAAGGTGGCTATTTTGAAGCCAGGAGAGAGAAATTTATTCACTCGGTTGCAAGTCGCTGGAAAGAGAGTCACACAACACACAACAGGCCCTTCAGCCCGCCAAGTCTGCACTGACTATAGCCAATGCTACACATTGTTAGATGCACAAGCCTCATCCCAAACCCTGAAGGCACTGACTCACATCGAGCAAGCAACCCATCACCACGGTGGGTGGTAATGGAATGGCAGCAGGTGACTCGACCTCGGGGGGAAGGAGGAGAGAAGGGGGTCTGTGGGGACTGCAACGGAGCTGGGAGGGGGGTATCCACCTGGTCTTGCTGACTGATCAGGGCAGAAAGAACATCTTCACCCAACGATGCAGGAAGCAGCTAGCTCCTCTCGGAACGTGGATGTATTCAATTCTGGTCGTCCCTTTTCAGGAAGGATGTGGAGGCTTTGGAGAGGGTGCTGAAGAGGTTCACCAGGAGGCTGCCTGGATTAAAGAAGTTGGGTAACTTAAGTTGTTCTCTCTGGAGCGGCAGAGGCTGAAGGGAGACCTGATAGAAGTTTATAAGATTATGGGAGGCACAGATAGAGTAGACAGACAGTGTCTTTTTCTCCAGGGTAGAAATATCTACTAGTAGAGGACATGCATTTAAAGGTAAGAGGAGGAAGTTTAAAGGGACAAGTTTTATTTTGACAGAGAGTGGTGGGTGCCTGGAACAGGCTGCCAGGGGCAGTGGTGGAAGCAGATACAATAGTGGCACTTAAGAGGCTGTTAGACACGGGAATGTGCGGGGAATGGACGGATATGGATCATGTTCAGGTAGAAGATATTTAATTTGGCATCGTGTTCAGCACAGACATTGTGGGCCAAAGGCCTGTTCCTGTGCTCCACATTTTAAACCACCAGAGCAGAAGTATTGCTCCCTGTCACACTCAGGGGACGGAGTACAAGGGCAGAATAAAATCCTCATGTCAGATGCTGCAGGCAACGTGGAGCATAGTCCTTCTAGATACCACTTTGGCAGGCCATCTGTATCCAGAGCTGAACATTCCACAAAGCGAGGGAGGCACTGTACTGTCCAACAACAGGATGTTGTTCAAACACAAAAATCAGCTCTGCCACTGTGGAATAGGGAGCATAACACACACACACACTCCACACACACTCACATTAAACTTTAAGACCTTCCTTAAAATGTAACCTTTATCCAGCATTTCATTCACCTGACCTCCCCCCCTCCACTTCCTTTTGTGGCTCACTGACAATATTTGTCACACTGTGCCTCTGTGGAGTGTATTGGCATTGTGTACATTAAAGTGTTGCATAAATGGTATTTGCTATAAGGATATAAACAGTACATAAAAAATTAATCACTTATAAATTAGTAAACCCACACACATTGGGTAATAGTCATACATTCACTGCTTTAATAAATTATTCATTGCTATAAAACAAAGCACACAACTCAAGTTAAATTCTACCCACCCTGTACGGTACCTGACCTGGATGGAGTTCAACAGCAGCCTTCCCAAACACCAGAAGTTCCAAAACACATCCCACTGCTAGGAAGTGCAGATGCTAATTTTGTACAGAGCAAGCTTCAATGTAATGACATCACAATATTAATTGGCTTCTACAGATGTACTGTTGAAAGTACCCTGACAGGTTGCATCATGGTCTGGTACAGCAATTTGAATGCTCAGGAATGCAAGAAGCTGCACAGAGTAGTGGATTCGGCCCAATACATCACGGGCACATCCCTCCCCACCAACGGTGGTATCTAGAGGAGGCGCTGCCTCAAGAAGGCAATATCCATCAAAGATCCCCCACCATCCGGGCTGTGCCATCTTCTCGCAGCTCCCATCGGGCAGGAGGTATAGAAGCCTGAAGTCCCATACCACCAGGTTCAGGAACAGCTACTTCCCTTCAACCATTCAGTTCTTGAACCAACCAGCACAACCCTAATCACTACAGTTTAGTAACACTATGACCACTTTCATCACTTTGCACTAAAATGGACTTTTTTTTGTTCTAATTGTGTTTTCTTGTAAAAACTGTATAATTTGTGTTTTTCTTGTGAATGCTGCTTATCTGATGCTATGTGCCTGTGATTCTGCTGCAAGTAAGTTTTTCAATACACCTGTGCACACGTGGACCTGTGCATGTGACAATAAATTCGACTTTGACTCTGGCTCGTCAAACCTGTTGAGTCATTCAATGAGATCTTAACCAATGTTGTACCTCATTTACTTCCCTACCCAATGCCTTAGCATCCAAAATTCATCAGCCTCAGGTTGGAATGACTGTATGTCCTGGTAGAGAAATCCACAATCCCCAAGAGACCACCAACCCTGGTTCCACAACCATTGGCACGGATGATGAGCTGAAGGGCCCATTTCTGGGCTGTATAACTCGTATCTCTCCGGACAGGGAAGGAGCCTTGAAGCATCTACTCTGTCAACCCCGCTCACAACCTCACTGCTTGAAATCTTCCAGTCCCCCCACCCAACTCACAGCTCTCCCCACCTTCAAGAGGCGGTGCCTCAAGAGGGCAGCATCCATCACCAAGGACCCTCACCATCCGGGACATGCCCTCTTCTCATTACTACCATCGGGGAGGAGGTACAGGAGTCTGAAGACCCACACTCAATGATTCAGGAACAGCTTCTTCCCCTCTGCCATCAGATGTCTGAATGGTCCTTGAACCCATGAACACTACCTCCTTATTCCTTTTTTTTGCACTATTTTTATTTTGTAATTTATAGTAATTTCATGTCTTTGCAGCCACAAAAAAACAAATTTCACAATAGGTCAGTGAAAATAAACCCGATTCTTATTCTTACTGTGCAAGGTGCAAGACAGCCACATGAGGAACACAGCCACAAACTTGTACCCAGCCCTACACACACTACCCGATCAACATCTCTGGACACCTCATTGGGGGGCGGGGGGATGTGAACAAACTCGCAAATCTCCCAACCCTTACCCTCATAAATCCACCCAGCACCGGTTGACTGGACACAGAGCAGCAAGCCCCATTAAACTGAACGCAGAGCAGAAGGTCAAGTTTATAACAACTTAATTGAGTCAATTTAAATATATTTAATCAATTGCTTTCTAGTCTTAAATTTTTAAGATACCCAAAACCTGGGGTGTAGATATAGTTTTAAATATTTGGAGTCATAGAGTTATAAAGCAGGAAAACAGGCCCTTCAGCCCAACTTATCCATGCCAACCAAGATGTCCATCGGAGCTTGCCTCCATTCACCTGCATTTGGCCCATATCCCTCTAAACCTTTCCCATTTACGTACCTGTCCAAATGTCTTTTAAACATCGGAATTGTACCCACCTCTACCACTTCCGCTGGCAGCTTGTTCCACATACCCATCACCGTCTGTGTAAAAACACTTCCCCCTCAGGTCCCCTTTAAGCCTTTCCCCTCTCAACTTAAATCTACGTCTAGTTTGAGACTTCCCAACCCTGGGAAAAAGACTGGGGCTATCCATCTTATCCCCCTCCCAACTGCCTGATGAATCCTGGCCGATGGCTTTACCAGCCAGCAAACCCAAGGGCGGGTTTACCATTTGCGATTGGAAAAGATTCTTGAGTTGAAGACCAATTAGCTGAGCCACCTCCCCTGCAGGAGATCATGCCCCAGGACCCTCTCTGGTTAAGTATCACATCCCACCCTGGCCCAGAAACTAGCCAGAATAACCATGTGGAGATAGAACGTAGGGACAAGAGGCAGCCCTTCAACCCTGTTCCTCCACTCAAATAAATCGTGGCCAATCTGTACCCCAACACCTCCTTCCAGATTTGGTTTCCAGTGCCCAGCCAGTTCAGATTAAAGGAGGACTATATTGTTCAAAAGATAACCCAAGGGAAATTGAGCTGCCTTACAATTCCGAGTGGAGGGACACAAGAGACTGCAGATACTGGGATCTGGAGCAACAAATAACCTGATGGAGGAACTCAGCGGGTCGGGCAGCATCTGTGGGGGTAGAAGGAACCATCAATGTTTCGGGTCAAAACCCTGCATCAAGACTGAGTGTAGAGAGGGGAAGGGAGAAGGGGTGAGATAGGAGTCGGAGAGTGGAGAGAGCTGCTCTGGCATCTAACCCTGACCCTTCAGCAAGAACAGACCGTCACACCTCTCTGCCAGTTGTTATCTGGGAGATTAATTGGTCTGCAGATGGGTTCCTGCATCTGGCTACAAACTCAGATCTCTCAGAAGTAATTCTTTGGATCTTTTGACAGCTAATTGAGGGCTTACTTTCTGGCCTGGTACAAGTGGGAAGCGAAGTTTAAATGAACAAAGGGGGCAGGGGAAGGAGGTGAATTTGAGGTACAGTTTTACTTGTTAAATTGCTCAATAATCAATGCAGAGATGGTGAATGCTCCTCTCGAGGAACAATTAAAAGCTCCACTGAGTATCTAAAAAGGTTTCCTCACAGCAACTAAATCGGGAGCAATTTAAGATCGAGACTCATTAGAGATTTGTACGTTCTATAAAACAAGCAATTTGTTTAAAACTCAAAATGCCCTTGAGACTGAAATTATTTTGAAAAAGAATAAAATTTAAAAAGAGTTCCACGATTAATTTTAGAATCAGCAATACCTATACACAGCCCTGAGTAACTCCCACCCTGCCTGCACATCCCATGCCATCACCTAGGCAACCAGAGCAGATGTTGTGTCACTCAAGTCCCTTAGAAAGATTAACCAAAGCACATTGCTAAGCAACGGCCTTTGAGCAAACATCTAACTCTCCCCGTAGGCCCCGGAGTAAAACAAACATGGCTACCGGCACAGAACATGCCATCTGCTATCTCTCAACAGGTCTGTGGGGTTAACGAAAGGCTCTGCTGGACTTGTGACACCCACACAGATCAGCTCATCGAGACCGTTGCAAAACAGCGTGCAAATGCCTGCATAAATTAGAGCCAACTTTCAATTAAAGGGGCACAATCGTTGGCTGAACTGCAGTATAAACAAAGAACAAATCCATCCCAAGTCAACAGCCACGCAAGATCAATGGAAATGGAAATAAAACAGAGGGTATACAACACGCCATCACCTGTTGTATTATCACACCACTTCAATTGTTCCATTCACAGTGGCCGGCAGCTTTAAACCACCTGTTAACAGATACAAAGTTTGGGGCAAGGTGTGGTCCAACATTTGCCAGCACCAAGATCCAGAACTTGCAGATAAGCTAGGATTCGGTTCACCTGCCCTTGTCACCCAGGACTAGTCTCCAAAGCAGCCAAGAGAGATGATTGTAGTGACGTGTTGTAAAATGAAGCAGAAATAAACTTTCCTAGAGGCTGTTCAACCCTTCCAGCCTGAAACACTAATACAAATCATATTCCTACCATCTCCCTGTACCCCTTAATAAATTTCTAAACACAGATCATTTTGTCATTATTATTTCCTCAAGTATTTTCAGTCTCCACAACCTTCTGCAATGGAGAATTCCACAGGTTCACTACACTTTGGGTGAAGAAACTTCTCCCAGTCCTTGCTCAGAATCCCGAGGTAAAGCCCACCCTGGTTCTAGACATCTCAGTCAGGGGAAACATCCTCCCCACAGCCAGTCTGTCCCGCCCCGTCAGGACTTTGTAAATTGGGATTAGATCCCCTCTTGTTCTTCTAAACAGACAACCTCAAATCAAGGAACCTGCTGCCAGTAATCTTCCAATATCCAAAGTCAAAGTCATTTACACAAGTACATGTGTGCATAGATGCAATGAAAAACTTACTTTCAGCAGCATCACAAGCACATAGCAAGATATAAGCAGCAGTCACAAGAAAAACATGAATTAAACAAATTATACACAATTATACAAGAAAGAACACAATTAGAACAACAACAAAAAGTCTATTTTAGTGCAAAGTGATCATAGTGTTGCTACACTGAGGTAGTGATTAGGGTTGGGCAGGTTGGTTCAAGAACCGAATGGTTGAAAATACACCCAAAGAATGAGATAGGAACTACAGAAGAACAAACGAAAGTGGGGTCAGGCCATTTGACCCCTCAAGCCTGCCCCACCATTCATTATATAATGGCTGACCTGCCCCAAGACTCACCTCCTTAAACATTCCAAGAAACTGCTCTTCACCCATCCCACACCACAGGAGGAGCATTCCCACTCCAG
Organism: Pristis pectinata; assembly: GCF_009764475.1. Taxonomy (NCBI): domain Eukaryota; kingdom Metazoa; phylum Chordata; class Chondrichthyes; order Rhinopristiformes; family Pristidae; genus Pristis; species Pristis pectinata. The sequence continues at coordinate 5,792,629 of NC_067437.1, forward strand.
CCCTGGGCATCATTCTGACTGACTATCCTACCGCCTCTCTGTGTAGAAATCTCGTCCTCCCTGGGATTGGGAATGAAGCTCACTCTGTGAAGGTGGCCTCCTCTCCGTCTACACCCACAGCCTTTTACTTTGAGCGACCTGTTGTCTCTCACTCAAGACGTGACGTAACCAGGTTCCCAGGTTACGAGGACGGAGGGGCGTTCAGGTCAGTTGCCATTGGGATTGACCATTAGGGACCTGACTCCACAACGAGAAGATCAGAAGTTGCTTGGGCTGATTTCTTTCAATGTGAAGTAGATAATGCACAAGAGATATCACACGGGCTTCACAGAGCGAGGCCTTGATCCAGTGATGAGGGAGACCATGCTCTGCTCACACCTTAGTGCGCAGATGTAGGTACTGACTGGCACATGAGAGAGTTCAGGAACTGTATTGGTCAGACCAATACAAGTGCCCAGGCAAGGAGCCAGAGCTTTGGTCTCAGCCTGGGATGGCAGCTGCTCTGTCCTGGACCGACAGAACCTGCAGAGGGGGGTAAACATGGCCCAGTCCGTCACAGGCTCGTCACTTCCCTCCATCCTGTCCATCTTCACTGTGCATTGCTTCAGGAAGGTGAACAGTATCGTCAAAGATGCCTGCCACCCTGGCCATTCCCTTTCTCCCTTCTACTTTCTGGGAGAATATACAGGAGCTTGAAAGCCCAGACAACCAGACTCAAGAAAAGCTTCTTCCCCACTGCTATCGGACTTCTGAACCAATCACCTCTTTCACATCCTGTTTCAGGATCTGGATGAGGAAGGTGACCGCCATCTCCAAACCAACACCTGCCCCCTGAACGTCAGCATCTGATATCAGAGCACCCATGGGAGAAAAGGCCACCTCCACCACAGGTGGGAAATGAAGTCCACCTCTGCACAGAACTGTAGGAACTACAACCACACTGGGCACCATTTGCCAATGGTTTCCTGAACGTTGACCTGACAGGGTTCAGAACCAGGACACACCGCTTCACTGCGGATCAAACCAGCACACCACCCCTACCTCACACAGGCCTAGTGAGCTGAAGACCACCACACCTGCAGCCCTCCCCCTCAGCAAGGTAATAGTGTGGGACTGGAGGAGAAAATCCAAGCCCCACCATCTGGGAGAGTTTAGATAGCTTCATCCAATATCCAAGACGTGCCATTTATCAAACTGGACGTCAGCAACACAAGGCAAGGTGGTGCCAATCTTGGCTAGGAACCCAGCGTACAGAAAGGAGATAGAGAGCCTGGTGGCATGGTGTCAAGACAACAACCTTTTCCTCAATGTCAGCAAAACAAAAGAACTGGTCATTGACTTCAGGAAGGGGGTGGTACACGTGCTCCTGTTTACATCAACAGTGCTGATGTTGAGAGCTTCAAGTTCCCAGCAGTAAACACCACCAATAGCCCATACTGGTTCAACCATGTAGATGCCACAGCCAAGAATGCACTCCAGTGCCTCTACCTCTTTGGGATGCTAAAGAAATTTGTCATGTTCACGTTGACCCTCACCAATTTTTTTTATAGATGCACCATAGAAAGCATCCTATCCAGATGCAACACCGCTTGGTACGGCAACTGCTGTGCCCGGGACTGCAAGAAACTGCACAGAGTTGTGGACACAGCCCAGCACATCACAGAAACAAGCCTCCCCTCCATGAACTCTACCTATACTTCTCTCTGCCTCGGTAAAGCAGCCAACATAATCAAAGACCCCACCCAATCTGGGCATTCTTTCTCTTCCCCCCCCCCTCCCATTGGGCAGAAGGTACAAAAACCTGAAAGCACACACCACCAGGCTCAAGGACACCTTCTATCCCACTGTTATAAGACTATTGCAGAAGATCGACTCTTGACCTCAATCTACCTCATCGTGACCCTTGCACCTTATTGTCTGCCTGCACTGCACTTTCTCTGTAGTTGTAACACTTTATTCTGCATTTTGTACTACCTCAATGCACTGACGTGATGACATGACATGACCTGTACGGATGGCAAGCAAAACAAAGTTTTTCACTGCACCTCGGTGCCTGTGACAATAATAAACCAATTACCCAAACACAGACCTCCCAACCGCCCCCTTATAGTGCCCTGCCTCCTCCTGTAGCCCAAACACATTATGCAAGCCCACAGTGTGGCGGGGAGGTCCCCGACTGGAGCAGCAACAAGGGCTAGCAGGGGCCACTCCTAGAAAGCAGACCTATCACTAGATCTACGTTGAAAACCGTGCACTTTCAGCAGTGGTAGAGAGATGTTACTGCAAGAGGGAAGTAGTCGATGAGAGCAAGAATTCAAGGCATTTGCATGCAGTAGTTGTGCCAGGACTGACAGACGGCAGGTTACTCAGAGACATTTCCCAACAGGATCCCATTAAAACAAAATCGACTCAAAGGAAATGCACCACCCACAACAGGATGTGTGTGCACAGGATTACAAGACACCGGAAGCAGGAGCAACTTGTTGTTTAACTTAGAGGGCTGAGGCGCCACAGGTACAACTACATCATCCATGACTACCAATGGTCTGGGCAGGATGGCTGAGCAAAGGGCAGGCAGGATTGAATTTCACATTGGAATACCCAAAGGCTTTTCCAAGCAATAATTTGTTCAGTGCAGTCACTGTTGTACTAACACATAGCAGCGTTCCACATTGAATTATGACCGGATAACCCTTTTTGAAAAATGACAGATAATGAATAAAACATAATGCCCAGGACATAAGTGCCTGCACAAGTGGATAGGGTGGTAAAGAAGGCGTATGGCGTGCTTGCCTTCATTAGTCAAAGCATTGAGTTCAAGAGTCAGGAAGTTATGTTGGAGACACAAGAGATTTTGCAGATGCTGGAATCTGGAGCAACACACACAAAATGCTGGAGGAACTCAGCAGGTCAGGCAGCATCTATGGAGGGAAATAGCCCGAAACATCGACTGTTCATTTCCTTCCACAGATGCTGCCTGCCCTGCTGAGTTCCTCCGGCATTTTGTGTGCGTTGCTCCAGGAAGTTACGTTGCAGCTTTATAAAACTCTGATTAGGCCACATCTGGAGTATTGCATTCAATTGTGGTCACCCCTTTATAGGAAGGATGTGGAGGCTTTGGAGAGGGTGCAGAAGAGGTTTACCGAGATGCTACCTGGATTAGAGGGTATAGAAGTTTATAAGATTATGAGAGGCATAGACAGAGTAGACAGCTGTTATTTTTCCCTAGGGTTAAAATATCCAATACTAGAGGGCATGCATTTAAGGTAAGAGAGAGAAAGTTCAAGGGAGACATGTGGGGCAATTTTTTTTTTAAAAATACACTGAGTGGTCCGTATCTGGAATGTACTACCTGGGGTAGCGGTGGAGGCAGATACGACAAGATGACGTTTAAGAGGCTCTTAGATAGGCACATGAATATGCAGAGAATGGAGGGAGATGGACTATGGGCAGGCAGAAGGGATTAGGTGTCATTAGCTTAATTAGTTCAGCAAAACATCGTGGTGCTGAGAGGAAGTGCGAGAGAGAGGGCAACAGAATGACCCCTGGGAATTTGGACAACTGCTCCCACTGAGGGTAAAAATTTTTTATTTCTTTATAATGAAGGGTAATCTCATTGGAACAAGATATTGAGAAGGATCGACTAGTGGCTGCCAAAAGGTTGTTTTCCTTTAAGCATGAGAGCTTAGATCCAAGGAGCAACTGTTTGGGACCAAGCAAGAGGAGCTATCTTTTCACTCACAGGGGTCACAAGCCTTTGGAAATCTCCCACTCAGAGGGGCGTGGGTAGTCCAGGAACACCCCAATGCTCCTACAACAATGACTTTGTTTATAGCGATGGATAGAGCCCCAGAGGTCACAAGACCAACTTTCCCGTACCCTCATGAGATTAGTTTTCTATTTCTGGAGACTCCTGACCCGAGGGGTCTCAGTATAGCAGGCAGCAGTGGTGGGGCCAAACTCACATCATGGACAAACACACAAGGCCAGTCCATCAATCCCAAGTGGTTAAGTCTGACAAGCAGCAAATGATTAAAAAAAAACCTTTTACATCAGGAGCTGCTCAGAGGCAAGTCAACCATGTTGAAAGGCTTGTGAATAAAACTGTCAGTGATGGAAAACCACGATCTTGATGAGTTGATCCTCATCTAATATTTTGTTCTGGATAGAGAGCAGTGAAAGAAGTAGACTGCCTCAAGGCATGGGAAACTTTAACATCGTGTGACAGGTTTTAACATCCATGCGAAAGGGCTGAGAGAACCTTGGTTCAATGCACCAAATGCCACAGCATTGCCAGCATGGCAGAGTACACGTCTTCGTACCCCAGGCCAGAATCCCTAGTGCGGTGTTTCTAGCACGCTTGCTACAGAGCTCTTCGCAAAGGCTTGAGGTACCACGGACAAAGTGGCTCAGCTCATCAACCTGACCCACTTCAGGGGGGAACTTTAAAGACTTCCTTCGTCATATATAAATGACTTGGATTAAAAATGTAGATTGTGTCGTCTGCAAACTTACTAATACACCAAAGATTGGTGGAATTGTGGACAGTTAAAGTGGTCAAAGGACACAGCAGGATATAGGTCAGTTACAGATATGGACGAAGAAATGGCGGATGGAGCTTAATCCAGGCAAGTGTGATGTGTTGCACTTTGGGAGGTCAAATATAAAGGGAAAGTACACAGTAAATGGCAGGACCCTTAAAAGCATTGATGTACAGAGGGATCTTGGGGCCCAAGTCCATAGCTCCCTGAAAGTGGCCACACAAGTAGATAGGGTGGTACAGGCGGCATATGGTGCACTTGCCTTCATTGGTCAGCGCACTGAGTACAAGAGTCAGGAAGTCGTGTTGCAGCTGCATAAAACTTTGGTTACGCTGTACTTGGAATATTATGTGCAGTTCTGGTCGCCCCATTACAGAAAGGACGTGGAGACTTTGGAGAAGGTGCAGAAGAGGTTTACCAAGATGCTGCCTGGATTAGAGGGCATATAAGCAGAGGCTGGACAAACTTGGGTTGTTCTCTGGAGTGTCAGAGGCTGAGGGGAGACCTGATAGAAGTTTCTAAAATTATGAGAGGCGTAGATAGAGTAGAGAGTCAGAATTGTTTTCCCAGTGTAGAGATATCAAACACTAGAGGACAATCATTTAATATGAGAGGGGGGAGTTTAGAGGAGATGTGCAAGGCAAGTTTTTTTTAAGAAAGAGAGAGTGGTGGGTGCCTGGAACAAGCTGCCAGGGGGAATGGTGGAAACAGATACGATAGAGGTGTTTAAGAGGCTTTTTAGACGGGCACATGAATATGCAGGGAATGGAGGGCTATGGACCATGTGCAGGCAAAAGAGATTTAGTTTAATTTGCCATGGTGTTCGGCATAGACATCGTGGGCCGAAGGGCCTGTTCCTGTGCTGTAATGTTCTACGTTCTATTAGATTGCACAGAAGGCTCAGGGGACGAAAATCCACTGCGCAGGAAGAGACCATTGCGTTCCCTAGAGCAGTAGCACAGATCCTCCGTCCTTCAGCACTAGGGTCACAGATCACACCCCCAAGAGGTTTCCAAATCCCACACCTTCAAGGACAAGCCCAGGACCACAGATGCACCCTCAAGCCAGGAGTTGCAATTTGGGGTCTTGAAACACAAATGGAATAAAGGCTCGTTGGCAGGAGGAGGAGGAAGAGCTAAGTCGTTAGCCAGGGAGCACACCACACACCCACCAGTCAAATCCAATACTACACGATGGGAACGGGCACCATCTCTCAGAATTTTGCCCACCACAGCCTTCACCCACTAGACAGGGTTTGTTTTCCTCTGTAGCACAGGAGGTAGAGTGGGAACCCAATCACCAGTGTACAAACTTATGAGGGGGGTCTAGATGGAGTAATGGGAGGAAACACGCCCCCATGGAAGGGTGTCTGGACGACACTGGTTTAGGGCGAGAGGATCGGAGGAAGAATTTTTTCCACCCAGTAAGTGGTTGAAATCTGCAATAAACTGCCCGTTAGTGGTGGAGGCAAGTATTCTCACAACATCTAGATAGATTAACAGAGTTGTACAGCATGGAAACAGGCCCTTCAGCCCATCTCGACCATGCTGACCAAGATGCCCACCTACGCCAGTTCCATTTCCCCAAGTTTGGCCCACATCTTTCTAACCCTTTCCCATCCATATAGCTGTCCAAACGTCGATGAGCACAAATCAGCTAGACATAGAAGGCTGAAGACCAAGTGCTGGTAAATGGAATTGGTATAAAAGGGGACCTGGTCAGGTACCTACGAAGGGAGTGTCTCTGCGCTGTAAGACTATGACAAGAGCACGCATGTACGAACAGGACAGAAAGGTTGCGCAGAAGATAGAGGCACAGAAGTTTTACAGACGCTCAAAAGTAGTGACATTTAGTAGTTAGCGTAATGCTATTACAGCGCCAGTGACCAGGGTTTAATTCCGGCTGCTGTCTGTAAGGAGTTTGTTCGGTCTCCCCGTGTCTGCGTGGGTTTCCTCCCACATTCCAAAGACATACGGGTTAGGAAGTTGTGGGTGTGCTATGTTGGCGCCAGAAGCGTGGCGACACTTGTGGGCTGCCTCCAGAACACTCTACGCAAAGATGAATTTCACTGTGTGTGTTTCGATTTACATGTGACTAATAAAGATAGCTTATTTTCTAAACAATGTCACGCCTGGTTCATGCCTGGAGGCAATTTACTGAACTTTGCAGCTGCCACGTGAGATTGAACGTGGGGCCCTTGGGTTCCTGGTCCAGAGCTACAATCCCCCGGCCTCCCAAGCGCCGAGGTAGCAGGGGTGGACATCCCACCCCTGCATTCACCTACCCTCATAGCAGTCACGGACAGTGTTGAAGTAGACGTAATACTGGTCATTGGTGAAGAAGAGGAGGCTGAGCCAGGAGTCGAAGGCGTAGATGGGGACGATGAAGAGGATCCGCACAATGTGGCGCTGCTCGTTGGGCACACTGTAGCATCGAAGGTGCATGTAGATCTGCAAGAGAACACAGAGGGTTGTCAGTGCAAGGGACAGGAGGGCGAGAGGAGAGCCTAGAGTGGCTTGAAGTCCATCTTTGTTTTCTCACGACCAAGGACGTTGTGACCAGACCACCGACGATAGGAGACCTCATGTGCCCCACACCAACTGATTAGCCAATGACATTGGTGTTGCGCCAGGCAAGGATGGTAGACTTCCTTCCCTAATGGACACTGGACCCTGAACCTTGGATAAAGGGCTTCTCTGAAGGACAGCACCTCCAAACACCTTCACCCCTTGCTCCTCCCTGGAGTATCAGTCTCGACTTTTGCACTTGGGGCTGGATTTGAAACCACCACCTTCCAGCTCAGAGAGAAGTGGGTACTCCAACACTTTGAAAGACGGGAAACAGAGGAAGTGAAATCGGGAAGTCCAATAGGGAAGAGAGTTAATGATTTCTGCAAATCAGATTGCTTGTTGCTCCAGATTCCAGCATCTACAGTCCCCCGTGTCTCCAGTGATTTCTGCCACATGCTCCAATATGGTAGTCACTTGTTCATCTCCTGCAGGCAGTGATCCCCATAACTGTGGTTCGAGGAGGTTTGAAGCTACAAATGAAACTAGTCCCAATGTGCAAGACCACCCCAACATTTCTAAAAGCCAGTATATCAATTTGTTAGTTTTGCAGAATTGTTTGATCAATACAGACAACTCAAATGCAAAGCGACAGAACATAGTTAATGGCAGGATCCTTAATGTTAATGTACAGGGTGATCTTGGGGCCCAAGACCATAGCTCCCTGAAAGTGGCTGCACAAGTTGATAGGGTGGTAAAGATGATGTATGGCACACTTGCCTTTATTATTTGAGGCATTGATTCAAGAATCAGGAAGTTATGCTGCAGTTTTATAAAACTCTGGTTAGGCCACATCTGGAGTATTGCATTCAATTCTGGTCACCCCATTACAGGAAGGATGGGGAGGCTTTGGAGAGGGTGCAGAAGAGGTTTACCAGGACGCTGCCTGGATTAGAGGGCATGTGCTATAAGGAAAGGTTGTTTTCTCTGGAGCAGCATAGGCTGAGGGGAGACCTGATAGAAGTTTCTAAGATTATGAGGGGCATAGATAGAGCATACAGCCAGGATCTCTTTCCCCCCCCCCCCACCGCCCCCCCCAGGGTCAAAGTGTCTAATATTAGATGGCATGCATTTAAGGTGAGAGGGGGAAGTCCAAAGGAAATGTATGAGGCAAGTTTTGTTTTAGGAAGAGTGGTGGGTGCCTGGAATGCACTGCCAGGGGCGGTAGTGGAGGAGGCAGATACAACAGAGGCATTTAAGAGGCTCTTAGAAAGGCACATGAATTTGCAGAGAATGGAGGGATATGGACCACGTGCAGGATGAAAGGATTAAGTGTCATTGGCTTATTTAGTTTGGCACAACATAGTGGACTGAAGGGCCTGTTCCTGTGCTCTACTGTTTGATGATGTTATCCGTGGTTATTACCCAACCTGAACCACTCTCGAGGAGATGAGGATGTTGATGAAGGGGCTGTTGGGGGAAGGAGTCCCAGGACTGAGACCCAGTGGCGATGAAGGAACGGCGATACATTTCCAAATCAGGATGGTGCACAAGGGGGGGCCTGTAGGTGGTGTTCCCCACACCCACTGCCTTTTGCCTTCTTGGTGGGAGATACTGCAGAAGTAACCTGGGCAAGTGACTGCAGTGCACTTGGTACACCAGTGCCAATGGTACACCACAGTGTGCACCAGCTGTAGAGGGAGAGTTCAGGGAAATGGATGTGGAGAGGTTTACACTTGTGGGAGAAACTAGAACTAAGATCAAAAGTGCTGGAAATACCCCACGGGGGTTCTAACGCAAGGTTATTGACCCAAAACATTAACCCCTTTTTTCCCTTTCCACAGATGCTACTCGACTCCTGAGGATTTCCACAACTCTTACTTTAAGCACGGTAGTGTAGCAGTTAGCATAACGTTATTACAGCGCCAGTGACACGGGTTCAATTCTGGCCGCTGTCTGTAAGGAGCTCGTACGTTCTCCTCGTGTCTGCGTGGGTTGCCTCCGGGTGCTCCGGTTTCCTCCCACATTCCAAAGACGTACGGGTTAGGAAGTTGTGGGCGCGCTATGTTGGCGCCGGAAGTGTGGCGACACTTGTGGGCTGCTCCCAGAACACACTACGCAAAAGATGCATTTCACTGTGTGTTTCGATGTACATGTGACTAATAAAGATATCTTAAGTTTCAAATTTACAGCATCTGCATTTTTTGATTGTCTAGAACTAGGGGTCACATTTTTTTAAAAAAATAGGGACACCCATTTAGGTCAGGGATAAGAGCGTAAGATACAAGACCAGAATTTGGGCCATCGAGTCTGCTCCACCATTCAACCGTGGTAGATTTCTTCTCCCTGTAACCCTCGACCCCCTTACCAATCAAGAACCTGTCAACCTCTGCCTTAAATACACCCAATGACTTGGCCTCCACAGCTCTCTGCGGCAACGAATTCCACAGATTCACCACCCTCTGGCTGAAGAAATTCCTCCTCAACTCAGTTTTAAAGGGACGTCCTTTTACTGAGGCTGTGCCCTCAGATCCTGGACTCTCCTACCAATGCAAACATCCTCTCCACGTCCACTCTATCCAGGCTTTTCAGTATTCAGAAGGTTTCAGTGAGATCCCCCCCCTCATCCTTCTGAACTCTTCCTCTACGTCAAGGGCAGACCGAATCTTGATAAGCAGGTGGGTGGAAATGCAGAGGGGAGGTTACAATCAGATCAACCCTGATATCACTGTGGTGGAGGAACAGGTTAGAGGGGCAGAGTGGGCTATTCTAGCTCCTAATTCCTGTTGGTACTTACATAAAGGGTGCCAGTGAATCAGATGCTTTGCTTGTTCAATGAAAACAAATATCAAACGGAAGATTGGCAAATATGACTTTGCTACCCGGGGAGCCAGCTTTAGACTGGACCACTGCTGCTGCAGATCTCATCCCGAACCACATCCGTTCTCCTTGATAAAGCAGCAGCTCACAAGGCCCTCAACACTCTGGTGCTTGGGCTTGGCCAGGAGACAGCACTGCACAAACCTTGCACGTCTGGCTGGTGTGAATGCTGTTGCCAAGCAACCAGTTTCTAGAGGCAACGTCGGTGGCACATCAGTGCAATGGCTGCTGACGTCAGCTGGCCGGGTTGGGGAGTAGGTGGGAGGGAGTGAACGGTCTAAGGGGGCTGGCATTGAGATATAACCTAGGCCTGTCCAAGCTACCGGCATGGAGCTGGCTGGTCTGTCATGGAACAGTACAGCACAGGAGCAGGCCCTTCGGCCCACAATGTCTGTGCCAAACACGATGCCAAATTAAACTAAATCTCTTCTGCCTGCACATGATCCACATCCCTCCACTCCCTGCATATTCACTCGACTGTCTAACAGCCTCTTAAACACCACTGTCATATCTGCTTCCACCACAACCCCTGGCAGCTCATTCCAGGCACCCACCGTGTTAAAAGAAAACTTGTCCTGCACACCCCCTTTAAACATCCCCCTCTCATCTTAAATGCACTTGACATTTGTACCCTGAGGAAACAGAGTCTATCTATGCCCCTCAATTTTTTTTTATAATATAAACTTCTATCAGGTCTCCCCTCAGCCTCCGACGCTCCAGAGAGAACAATCCAAGTTGCCCAACCTCTCCTTATAGCTCATACCCTCCAATCCAGGCAGCATCCTGTAAACTTCTACCCTTTCCAAAGCCTCCACATCCAATGGGGAGGCCAGAATTGCACACGTTACTCCAAGTGCAGCCTAACCAAAGTTTTACATAGCTGCAGCCTGACTTCCTTGGGCCAGTTGCCTGCTTTCCCCAAACCCTTGGGACTCAAACCCCCATCCCACCTTCCCCCCAGAGACTGTGGAAGTATTTGTGCAGGTCCCCCACTGAGCGAGACAGTCACACTTCCCACAACCTTGGCGGGGAACAGGACCTTCTATCTAGCCCAGAGGCACGGGGTCCAGGTGGGCTCATTGTTGGAAGGCATGTACAAAGCCACAGTGTTAGGTGGCTACCTGGTGGGGTAGGTCCCTGCTACCATGAGTGGCCCATTATACATTACCTGAGACTCAATCAGAAGCAGAGAAGTCCCCCATTGGGAATTGTTAGAAGCCAGAGGAACAAGCACATCTCCACAACTGGGGAACTCTAGGGTTGGGATTCCACTTACTGGACTGAGTTCTGGACATTTTCTCTCTCTCCTCACCCCCAAATCGGTCAGAAGATACAAAAGCCTGAAAGCATGCACCTCCAGGCTCAAGGACAGCTTCTATCCTGCTGTTTTAAGACTACAGAATGGTCCCAGAGTACAATAAGATGGACTCTTGATCTCACAATCTACCTCGTTATGGCTTTGCACCTTATTTTCTGCTTGCACTTTCTCTGTAACTGTAACACTTTATTCTGCATTCTGTTATTGCTTTTCCCTTGTACCACCTCGATGCACTGATGTGATGAAATGATCTGTACAGATGGCATGCAAAACAAAGTTCTTCACTGTACCTCATGTGACGTGTGTGTCATGTGACAATAATAAACCAATTTCTCTCACACAGTAGCAGTTTATGCCTGCTACACCATCCACCCGTGACCTCATCCCTCTCACAATACAGCAAGTGGGAGCAAAATCCAACCAGCAATGAAACAGAAAACCTCGGGCAACTGCTGGATATCAGGTAAAGGCTGGTGGCCGGGATAGAGACGGGAGAGAAGGGGAGGTTAGAAGAGATGCAGGCTTCTAAAACGGATCAGCGGGAAGTACCAGTGAAGTTTGGGATGTCTATTCCATCGTTGGGTTTTATTAATCTAAATCTCAACAGGCAACTTATAGAAACATCTGATAATCATGACTCTGTCGGACAAGAGGAAAGGTTTTGGTGAGCCTCATGATGGTGGCTAGCTCCTGATTAATGATGAGTGCATGCAGGCACAACAAAAGACTAACCAAACTCTGGTCCTAATCTTAAGACCCAGCTCCAAGCTCTTCAGAACTTGTACCACGTGGAAACAGGCCCTTCAGCCCAGCAATCAAGTACGGGCAGCACAGTGGCACAGCTGGTAGAGCTGCTGCCTCACAGCTCCAGCGACCCAGGTTCAATCCCAGCTTCCCTTCAAAATCTGCACAGACAGCGCCACTCTCCCTGTGGCCGGGTGGGTTTCCTCCGGATGCTCTGGTTTCATCACACATCCCAACGAAGAGTGGGTTGATCAGTTAACTGGCCGCTGTAAATCGCCTCTAGCGTGTGGGTGAGGGGTGGGACTTGATGGGAACATGGGGAGTATAAAAAATGGAATTAACATAGGAGTAGTTGATGGTCAGTAGGCCAAAGTGCGGATAGACGTCCTGTCTCTAACTCTCTGCGTTCATTTACGGTGACCCAATCCTGTAACAACTGAATCATCAGACCTTTCTGCTTTTAGCTCACATAGAGCAGAGGTTTGATTGGGTACAGAACTGAGACCTGGCCCAGGACAACCCACTACTATTTATCTTATTCCAAACCGAACCACAATCTCTCTCCCTGCCTGCCCCCTCCCCCTCTGGCACATTGGCCAACTCACACTGCTTACCAATCTCCCTCTGCATACCACAGATGACTCCCGAATACTTCACAAACACGTAGACCCGTCACCAACCTGGCACAGGCCCAGTCACAGGTTGGGTCACTGGGGCTCAAACGAGGATTAAACTGAAGTGACCCCGAAGTGTCAAAGAAGAGAAGTTTGCGAAGTATATAAAATTATGAAGAGGCAGAGACAGGAGGGATAGTCAGGGCTCCCGGGGGAGGTGGTGGAAACAGATCTGACAACATTTAAGAAACATGAACAGCATCACACAAAAAGCTGGAGGAACACATGATGAAACACTGGTCAGACATATGAACAGGTAGGGAATAGAGGGATATGGACCTTGCGCAAAGCACTGGGCTTAGTTTAAATTGGCGTCGTGGTCGGCACCGATGCGCTTCACTGCTCTGTTCTACACCTCCACCACATCTAATTGGTGATGGAATCTCTTAAACGCGCTTGTTGTCAGTGAGGAAGCCAGTAAGGAACAGATGGTTGGGGGGGGGGGGGGGCCCTCTTCACCCAGTCTCAGATGGCAGGAGAAACTGCTTCCGACGAACGATGAATGCTTTTGTTCACACTGTTGAACAGAGGAACGATCAGGAGGTCAGCAACCTGGCACTGCACACAGGAGCTGCTCATCACAGCTTGCTGTGATTGGGGACTTGGGAAGGCAACGTGTGCAGGGCTGGTTGGGGGGGGGGGGGGGGGGGGGGTGTAAAATATTTTTTTAAAAATTGCTTATCAGCACAGGAAGCCATCAGTTCAATTAATCAGTGGAATTTGTCAGGAATGTTGGGGTGGGGAGGGGGAAAAAACGTCAGTCACACAGAGTCATATTGATATGACGTTTCCTAACAGAGCAGCACGTTTCTTCCCAGCCCCTTGCATCTCACTTTCAAAAGGCACGGATCCAACAATTCTTTGGAAATGAAAGTAGATTAATGCATGAGAATTGCGAACAACAACTCTGGGCTTTCTAAACAGGGACACAAAATATTCTGCGGATGCTGGAATCTGGAGCAACACAAAAAGTGCTGGAGGACCTCAGCGGGTCAGGCAGCATCCGTGGAGGGAAATAAACAGTCGATGTTTCGGGCCGAGATCCTTCATTAGGGCTTCTAAATAGGAGGTTTAAATGCAAAAGGTAAAAGGTAATGACAATTCTGGGCCAGAGTTTGTGAGAAACTTTAAAAGAATATATCAGCCCAGACAACCTACTTCACCAGCAAAGGCCGTCATCATCCCCTTGCTCTTTGGGGAAGCTTGCTGTGCATAAATCGGTCCCCAAGTTTCCTCCAGTGCAACAATGACTGCACTTGCACAACGCTATAAAGTGTTTTGTAATGTCCCCAAAAGGGGCTAAAGAAATGTAGCTCTACTTTGTTAAGCCCACACGTTGATTCACTGCCATCCTGGAAGGGATCAGGAGAATGGGAGATTCTCAACACAACTTCAAGGACTAGGGGGAGATGTGATGGAAGTCACCGAGAGATTTGTAAAAGGTAAAAATGGGAAATAAATACATTGTTACTTAATTAATTATTAAAAGAAATTAAAATACTAGCATCCTTAAAGCTGGGGGGTGTGTGGGTGGGAAGCCCAGCATGCAGGGCAGTGGGATTAGTACACACACACACACGTCGATAGCATGGGTCGAGTTGTTGACATTCCCACAGAAGACGCACATCTGAGCTGCTGTACAACGCAGCACTTTTTGTTCCCAACGTATTTTCACATGACAGTGTCAAGCAAGCCGAAACAAACCATTAGCAGGAGAAACACTCCGCACTCTGTGCACTTGTGAAGGTGGTGACTGCCAGGCACGGGAATAACAGCATTCCTATGTTTCCCAGAACGCCCTTGTTGCTGTCAGCAGAAAGCTCCGTCCTCACTCAAGACGGCAACACTGGAGGGAAGTCTCTCAACTTTCAGGTCCAGGAGGAAGAGCCCAAACAGAATGGAACTCTGGGGAATTATGGGTGTTGCATAATTACATGTTATTTCAGGCCATTCGGCCCAACTAGCCTATGATGGTATTACAGATTAACAGAGCCTCCCAGCCTCTATACATTCTGCCTTGACAGAGGACTGACCAGCTATTCCATTCCCAGTGAGTACACAACACATTGCTAGTGTGCACCATAGACTCACAAGAACGCATCCAAAGTCCCATTGCAGAATCCAAGATTGTCCCATTCCAACATTCTCACCCTGGCTCCCAAAACCTTTGGTAAACTTTTTATTCTCTCTTGACCATGAGCAAGTTTACAAAGGGTATAACAAGGGGAAGTGGCCAAGAGTGGTTCAATAGCTAACAGAAGAGGAAGCCTTTCTGATGAGGGTTTCAATAAATTAACCAAGGGTAGAGTAGGCATAGATCTTTTAAAAACTGGCAGTCAAATTTGGCCTGGAGGCAGAGGGGGTTAAAACAAGAAGGATCTCAAAGATATTTTCTTTCCCCAAAACAAAAGCAGAAAATGTTAGAAGCACTCTGCCGGTCAGGCAGCACTTGTGGAAGGAGAAACAGTTAATGTTTCAGGTCTGGGATCCTCTGTCAGGACTGGGAAACAGAGGAAAGTTGTTAGTTTTCAGTAGGAGAGGTGGGAGTAGGGATGGGTGAAACGAAGGGAATATCTGTGATGGGGCGAGACACCAGCATAGCAAGCTTCTTTATCCATGTAACATGTTATAGATTGGCGAGGCTGTGGGACACGCCGAGCAGGTCAGAATAATAGAATAAGAAAATACAGAGGCAACAGGATGACAGGTAGTAAAGTTCTGATGCAGACAGAACAAGTTACCCAAAGACTGGAACAAAACAAGACAATCTGCTGCAGAAACTCAGTGGGTCGGCCAGTATCTGTGGCTGGGGGGGGGTACTGTTGACAGTTTGGACAAGACCCTGTATCAGGACTGAGAGAAGGGAGATGGCTGATGTGAAGGGGTGGGGGGGAGAGGAGGCCGAAATAGGGACCAGTAGGTGATCAATGAACTGAGGAGGGGGTGATAGATGGAGGAGAGTGAGGGGTGGAGTTGGGAGACAGGTAGGTGAGTGAAGGGCAATAAAAAGGTACAGATGGAGCCAGGTGTGTGAAGTTGGGGTGCACTGGAATCTGATTCCAGTGGAGGTGATAATGGGAACAACTCTGGTCAGACCACACTTGGAGTATTGTGTTCAGTTCTGGTCGCCTCATTATAGGAAGGATGTGGAAGCTTTAGAGAGGGTGCAGAGGAGATTTACCAGGATGCTGCCTGGATTGGAGAGCATGTCTTATGAGGATAGGTTGAGTGAGCTAGGGCTTTTCTCTTTGGAGAGGAGGATGAGATGTGACTTGATAGAGATGTACAAGAAAAGAGGTATAGATCGAGTGGACAGTCAGAGACTTTTTGCCCAGGGTGACAACGGCTAACACGAGGGGACAGAATTTTAAGGTGATTGGAGGATGGTATAAGGGGGATGTCAGGGGTAAGTTTTTCACACAGAGAGTGGTGGGTGCGTGGAACGCACTGCCTGCAGAGGTTGTGGAGGCAGATACATTAGGAACATTTAAGAAAATCTTAGACAGACACATGAATGATAGAGAAATGGAGGGCTATGTGGGAGAGAAGGGCTAGGTAGATCTTAGAGCAGGATAAAATGTCAACATAACATTGCGGGCCGAAGGGCCTGTACTGTGCTGTGGTGCTCTACGTTCATTAGGGGAGAGGTGCAGGGCAGATGGAAGCAGAAGGGGGATGAAGAATATGGGTGATGGGGGAGGGCTGGAAGTGGATCAGAGGGACAGAGAGAGGGGGAGCACCCAAGGACAGAGTATCGAATTCTCCAAGGGAGTGGCATTAAACAGGACATACGACACAAGACGGGAGCACCTGGGCATCAGGACAACGTGGTCACTCTTACCTGGTGACAAGTTATAAGGAGTGCCGTCCACACGAAGAACCCGGAGACGCCCTGGGCCGCCGTAGTCATCAGGAAAATCGGCTGTTCCACCGGCGTGGGAGTGTCGGGCATCCACGAGACGCTGGGGTCGACCAGGGTGGTGACGGAGCTGAGCTTGGGAGCCACCATGGCCACGGAGAAGGTGCTGACACCTGCAGAGGTCTCGTTGTCGTCAAGCGGCCCGCTGTTCATCTGACAGGGAGAGGGGCAGGCAACACATAAATGCAGTGGAATAGGCTGGCGTGAGCAAGACCAGGAAGGGAGGGAAACAAAATTAGGGGAGCGAAAGCGCGCTCGCTGGAAGGTTAGTGGTTAACGTGATGCTATTAAAGTGCCAGTGACCCGGGTTCAATTCTGGCCGCCGTCTGCAAGGAGTTTGTACGTTCTCCCCATGTCTGCATGGGTTTCCTCCTGGTGCTCCGGTTTCCTCCCACATTCCAAAGACATACAGGTTAGGAAGTTGTGGGCATACTATGCTGGCGCCGGAAGCATGGCGACACTTGTGGGCTGCTCCCAGCACATTCTTAGCAATGCAAAAAGATGTATTTCACTGTGTGTTTCAATGCACGTGACTAATAAAGATATCTTAGTCCTGCAGGACGATGCCAAAGTTTCACAAGCAAAGCAAAGCCAAGGGCATGCCAATATAACATGTGACCAACATTCTAGAGACAAACTGTTCCTCAAACACACGATACTGCACTCAGAAGGCAGGACCGCTCACCTCCGAACGTCCCCAAGCGTTTTACAGCCAAGTTCTTTCAGTGCCCCGATGTAGGAAATGCAGCCAACTGGCTGACAACAACCTCGCACAAACAGTGACGTGACAAAAACAGATGACTTGGTCGTTAAGTGATGCCGGTTGAGGGGAAAATATTGGCTGGGTCACCAGGGAGAACCTGCCTTCTCTTCAAAACAGTGCCATCCGTGCTACTGCAAGCAGCTACACCTCAGAAGCAACACACACACAAAATGCTGGAGGAACTCAGCAGGTCAGGCAGCATCTACGGAGGGAAATGAACAGTCAACGTTTCGGGCCGAGACCCTTCATCAGGACTGGAAGGGAAGAGCGCAGAAGCCAGAATAAGATTGGTGGGGGGGTGGTGGTGGTGGAAGGGAAAAAGAGGGAGGAGTACATGCAGGCACGTGGTGGGGGGGGGGGGGGGGGGGGGGCAAAGGTAGGAGGGTGAGGGAGGAGGAAGAAAGAAGCTGAGAAGTGATAGTTAGAAGAGGCAAAATGAGGAGTAATCCGGTAGGAGAGGGCAGAGGACCATGGAATAAAAAAGAGGAGATGGAGAATAGATGGGCAGGGGAGGGGGAAAGATAAGGGGGGAAGGGCGACACTGGAATGAGGGAAGACACAGGAGAGAAAAAAGGGCGGCTGTGGGGGGGGGGGGGGCGGAATAAAGAAGAGGGGAGGTTATTTAAATCGATGTCGAGGCCGTCAGGTTGGAGACTCCCAACGTGGAAAATGAGGTGCTGTTCCTCTGACCTACATCTGGCCTCAACATGGCAGTAGAGGAGGCCGTGGATAGACATGTCTGTGTGGGAGTGGGATGTGGAATCAAAGTGGGTGGCCACTGGGAGATCCTGGCTTTTGCGGCGGACGGAGCAAAGGTGCTCGACGAAGCGGTCACCCAATCCGCATCGGGTCTCACCGATGTACAGGAGGCCGCGCCGGGAGCAATAAATGACAAGCTCGGATTCACAGGTGAAGCGCTGCCTCACCTGGAAGGACTGTCTAGGACCCTGAATGGCGGTGAGGGAGGAGGTGTAGTACTTAGTGCTGTTGCAGGGATAAGTGCCGGGAAGGACGAGTGGACAGAGCAGTTGCGAAGAGTGTGATCCCTATGGAACAATGGGGGGGGGGTGGGAGGGGAAGATGTGCCTGCTGGTAGGATCCCATTGGAAGTGGTGGTAGTTGTGGAGAATGATGTGTTGGATATGGAGGCTCGTGGGGTGGTAGGTGACGACAAGGGGAACCCTGTCATGTCGGGGGGGGGGGTGGGGGGGAGGGGCAGGATGGGGTGAGGGTACATGTGCGAAAAATGGAGGAGATGCGTGTGAGGAGAGAACTGATGGTGGTAGAAGGGGAACCCCATTTACTGGAGGAGGTCATCATGGATGTCCTGGAGTGGAAAGCCTCATCATGGGAACAGAAGCAGCAAGGCAGAGGAACTGGGAGAAGGGGATGGCGTCCTTGCAAGTAACAGGGTGGGAAGGGGTGTAGTCAGTGGGTTTGTAAAAGACGTCGGTGGTTGATACGTCTCCGGAGATGGAGACAGAAAGATCTGGAAAGGGGAGAGAGGTGTCGGAGTTGGACCAAGTGAATCTGAGGGCAGGGTGGAAGCTGGAGGAAAGGTTGATGAAATTGATGAGCTCAGCACGGGTGCAGAAAGCAGCCCCAATGTAGCGGGGCGTTACCGGTGTAGGCTTGGAACATGGACTGTTCAATGTAGCTGACAGAGAGGCCGGTATAGCTGGGTCCATGCGAGTGCCCATGGCTCATCTTTGGTTTGGAGAAAGTGGGAGGAGCCAAAAGAGAAGTTGTTGAGGGTGAGTACCAGTTCAGCCAGACGGAGGAGGGTGGTGGTAGAGGGGAACTTCTTGGGTCTATTGTCCAGAAAGCAGAGAGCCTTAAGGCCTTCCTGATGGAGGATGGAAGTGGACAGGGATTCAACACCCACAGTGAAAATGAGGTGGTCAGGACTGGGAAAGTTGTTGAAGTGATGGAGGGCATGCCAAGTGTCACGGATGTAGGTGGGAAGGAACTGGACAAAGGGGGACAAAATGGAGTCAAGATATGAAGACCCAAGTTCAGTGGGGCAGGGGCAGGAGCAGGCAGAAGCAATGGGTCTACTGGGGCAGTTGAGTTTGTGGATCTTTGGTAGGAGGTAGAAACGGGCAGGGCGGGGTAGGGGAACTATGAGGTTGGAGGCATTAGAGGGGAGATCTCTGGAGGTGATAAGTGCGCGAGACGATGGCCTGATGCTCCTTGGTGGGGGTCAAGGTTGAGGGATAAATAAGAGGTAGCTAGAAGGAAGCAGAGAGCCTCAAGGCCTCCCTGATGGGGGATGGAAGTGTACAGGGGGTCAATGTCCAGAGCGAAAATGAGGAAAATGATTCCAGCATCTGCTCAAATCTTTTGTGCCTACACTTCAGAAACATTGCATTTTGACAATAGAGCACAGTCGTACTTTGTTGGGGTGAAGAGGGAGCCCAAGGTCAGATCAAGACCCTCTCCCATTCGTATTGGAATTGCACGACACTGCAGCCTGTCAGGGGTCTTATGCTCCCAACCCATAAGTAAGAGTTGGAGAGAGCACAGGGACTCCACGCAGAGCAATTGGAAAGCCTTCACTCCCTCTCAACCAAGGACAAATTGGAAGAGTTACCACAAGCCCCCGTTCTGGGTTTGATCACAGCTTCCTTGCAAACCGAAGCCCACAGACTGGCCCCTCGACCTACCCAGACACTCCCAGCAAGGCTAACTGCCGGTGACGTCAAATCTACAAGAGGATGCAGAATGTAGAAAACTAAACCCCTTCCGTTGATGATAACACTAAATCACCCCAAGGAGGTTGTGGCTTCAAGTATATTCCATGAACCTGTGTACAAAAATCCAGACCCAAACTCCAGTGCAGCAGTGAGGGAGGCCTGCACTTAGGAGAGATGATAAACTGAAGCTCTAGTCTACACTCTTGGGAAGTCAGGAAACACTCAGTGAAGAGGAGCCAGGATGCTGTTCTGGCCAATATATACCCCTCAAGTCACACCAAGAATTTCCTGACATCACATTGCTGCCTGTGGGAGCTTACTGTCCACAAATCAGCAGACATCCCCCTCTCAGTGAATATTGGTTTACTACTGTCACTTGTACCGAGGTACAGTGAAAAACTTGTCTTGCATACCGATCGTACAGGTCAATTCATTACACAGTGCAGTTACATTGAGTTAGTACAGAGTGCATTGAGGTAGTACAGGTAAAAACAATAACAGTACAAAGTGTCACAGCTACAGAGAAAGTGCAGTGCCGGTAGACAGTAAGGTGCAAGGTCAAACAAGGTAGGTTGTGAGGTCAAGAGTCCATCTCATTGTATAAGGGAACTGTTCAATAGTCTTATCACAGTGGGATAGAAGCTGTCCTTGAGCCTGGTGGTATGTGCCCTCAGGCTCCTGTATCTTCTGCCTGATGGGAGAGGAGAGGAGAAAGAATGTTCCGGGTGGGTGGGGTCTTTGATTATGCTGGCTGCTTTGCCAAGGCAGCAAAAGGTATAGTCCATGGAGGGGAGGCTGGCTTCAGTGATGCGCTAGGCTGTGTCCACAACTCTCTGCAGTTTCTTGCAGTCTCAGGCAGAGCAGTTGCCATACCAAGCGTGATACATCCAGGTAGGATGCTTCCTATGGTGAATCACTAAAAGTTGGAGAGTGTCAAAGGGGACATACCGAATTTCTTTAGCCTCCTGAGGAAGTAAAGGCGCCAGTGAGCTTTCTTGTCAGTGGTGTCTACATGATTGGATCAGGACAGGCTTTCTGAAGAAGTACTTCAGAAAGTACTTCTCTGGCTGTTATCTCAAGGGCATTATACAAATGCAAGTCTAATTTGCTAATATCAAACTCTTCATTAGCAGCGGTTCAGAGACAGGGAATGATGTACTAACAGCAATGGACACTCTAGATAATCAGCTGGTAATCCTGCCAAAGGATGATTAATGATTTCAAGGGAGTGTCTAGAGGACATACATTTAAGGTGGGAGGGGGCATTCAAAGGGAATTTGTGGGGCAAGTTACTTTTTAAAAAAAAGAACAGAGTGGTGGGTGCCTGGAATGTGCTGCCAGGGGTGGTGGTGGAGGCAGATACGATGGAGGCATTTAAAAGGCTCTTAGAGCGGCACATGAATGTGCAGAGAATGGAGGGATCTGGGCATCGTGTAGGCAGAAAGGATTAGTTTAATTACTAGTTTAATTAGTTCAGCACAACATCGTGGGAGGAAGGAGAAAGGGTCTTCCACCCAGAGATGTCCCAACAATTGTTAACACTTGAACAGAGTTCACCTTCCACAGAGAGTGGGCAGGACCCGGTTATGGGGTAGTGGATGGAGGAGGAAAAGAGCCGGCAACAGGCCAGTTCACCTCACCACGCATGCAGCCTCAAATGAGGGCCACACAAGAGCAACACTGGGATTAATTATGAAAACTTGTGACGCTCCATGTTTAGGTCACAGAAGAGACACAAAGCACCCAATCTGGTGCCGGTCACAGTTTTAGCCATTCAAGGAAATCCAAATGAAGAATCGACGCTATATTACACTGTGGTGGCGAACCATCACCTTTGAGCCTCTGCCTTGATTTTTTAAAACCTCATTCACACTGTGGGCACCACCAAGATTGGGTGATTCATTTCCCTCAAACTGAATTTCTTGGTGGACAACCCCAGAAGTCACTCGACTACATTGATGTGGGCCTCGAGTTACATACAGCCAAGACTCAGACTTTTGTCCCCCTGATAAACACAGCCCAAAGCTTCACGTTCCACTGTATAAAAACTCCACACTGGCAATAAATGGCTCCCATGCAGAATTCAGAGCTTCATTGGTTCTGCTTTAAGAACACACTGCATGGCTTTCAAACTATTCTGGACAACTGACCATCCACTGCTCAGTGGTGTGATGGTAGAGAGCTGGTGGACAATGGCAAATTTTAACGTTGATATGGCTTTGAATGTGTATGTTATCGTTCACAATTCCAATTAAGGAGTGCATAATAGAGACCAAAATTCAAATCATCTCTTGACTAGTTTTAACAAGAAAAATAAATGAATTTGCCAATAAAAAGAAAAATGAAACAGAAGTTCAAACTCTATATCCAGTTAAGAGCGGATGAGAAGGGAAGAGTCCTGTCAAGTTTATTGTCATATGCACAAGCACACATACATACAGGTGCTATGAAAAACTTACTTCCAGCAACATCACAGGGACGTAGTATTAGAGACACAACATTCAAAAGGAAAACATAAAATGAAAATTAGACAAGAAAGAACACAATTAGAACAAAAAAAAAGGTCCACTGTGGTACAGAGTGATCATAGTGTTGTTCTACTGAGGTAGTGATTAGGGTCGTGCTGGTTGGTTCAGGAACTGAATGGTTGAAGGGAAGTAACTGCTCTTGAACCTGGTGGTGTGGGACTTCAAGTTTGCGCAAGATTTCCTTGCTCAAGAATATTACTGAGCTGATGGGTTCCCCAATGACAATTTGTGGTCACTACAACACGCTAAGATTGGGAAAGGATTGTCCGTGTATATGGGTTTTTGCTTGTGGTCAGTGAATGGCAATCAACAACTAGATACCCAAATAACAACCTCTCCCACAGGGGGCAAGGCAGTCAACCAGCACCCAATCCCCCCTTAAGTAATGCATCAAACTGAATCAGTTACCACCACCAGGGGGCTTTGCTTGTTGCCACTGTCTGAAGAGACTCCAAGCTCAATCACAGACACATTGAGCCAGTGAAGTTCCCAGTTAGTGCCAACACAGTCTGGATACTGCACTTAAAGCTCACCAGGAGGTGCCAAGCAATCAATTTCCCACTCTACTTACCCAGGTCAACATTCAGATATTCCATCAAGCTCAAGAACATGGACATTGTGTCAGCAGAAGTTTAGTTAGGCACTTAGCTACTAGTTTAATTAGTTCGGCACAACATTGTGGGCCAAAGGGCCTGTTCTTATGCTGTTCTACGTTCTTTCATGAGAAGTCGTACTCTGTTCTCTGCAACAGTGAGGAAAGTGGGACCCAGACCAAGTTCAGAGCAGTCGTGACCTCGTTCTAACTCCACTTCCCAGTTACAAGGGTGAATTCACCAACTGTGCTTAACAACTGGCACCAATGATAAAACAGTTCCACCAAAAGTGTGGAGAAAATGATTTACGCATTCCATTTCCCCAGTTCCACACCCCACCAATTCGGAGGACTACACCTCGTGAAGCATTTAAAACACAGAACAGTTGTGCGGCTCCACAGAACAGCACAGGCCCTTTGGCCCACAATGTCCGCGCTGAGCACGATGCCAAAGTAAACTAAATCCCTTTTGCCTGCACATGATCCCTCCATTCCCAAGTGTCCAACAGCCTCTTAAATGCCACTGTCACATCTGCTTTCACCAGCCCATTCCAGGCACCTACCGCAGAATACTTACCCCTTATTTACCCTGCCCCTACATGTACCTTTTCTCTAGCAATGCCACCACACACAATTGGCAGCGAAATGCACAGATGCCACAGGATGTTTACAGCATGGAGAGAGGCCATTTGGCCCTTTAAATCCATACCAGCTCTGTTACAACAATCCAGCCAGTCGCATCCCACCACTCTCACCCCACATCCGCACTATTTCTTTCCTTCCGAGACTTATCCAGCCCATTTACAGTCAAAAACACGATGATGCTGGAGGAACTCAGCAGGCCAGGTGGTATCCGTGGAGAAAATCCCTTTCCCAGCCTTTTCTCCTCTCTCTCCTCACCTTTGACCCGCCCCCCCAGTGGATCTGCTCGCCCCTCCTCCCCCGCACCTACCTATCACTATCTCTTACCTGCATCTACCCATCACCACCCTGTGCCCGCCCCGCCTCCGCTCTTTTGTCCACCTATCACTGCTCTGCTTTTCCCTCCTATATATTGGGCTTCCCCTTTTCCTATCTTCAGTTCTGTTGAAGGGTCCTGACCAGAAACGTTGACCGCCTGCTTTTCTCCACGGATGCTGCCTGGCCTGCTGAGTTCCTCCAGCATCATCGTGTTTCTCACCTGGATTCCAGCATCTGCAGTCCTTTGTTCCTCCGTTTGCCGGCAAACCCCTTTGGTGGAGCAAAGTGACGCGATGCTACGTCACTCATGTTGCTGCAGAACATCAAAAGCTGTCAGATAGCAGGAGGAGACTGTGGCAGACAGCCCATGCACGGTTGGATTCGCTCAGTGACAGCCCGAGGTACACATTACAAAAGGCAGGGCTTGAAATCCTTCCACACCAGCGGGCCCAGTCTCACTCAACCATCACTGCGGATATCGGCGAGGGGGAGGGGACAAACACTGGGCCAAGGGACAAAGGAAATGAAGCACGGACCCACTACAACTCGTGTCAAACACTGACCCTCAGATTCAGAACCAGCACCAGAAAACGGGGCAAGAATTCTTCAATCAAAAATATTTGCACCTTTCAGATTACTCCAAAGACCATAAAACATAGGGGAAGAATTAGGCCATTTGGGCCATCAAGTCTGCTCTGCCATTCAATCGTGGCTGATTTCTTTTTTAAACCCCATTCTCCTGCCTTCTCCCCCTTCCCAATCAAGAACCTATCAATCTCTGTCTCAAATGCAACCAATGACTTGGCCTCCACAGCCCTCCGTGGCAATAAAATGCCAAAGATTTGCCACCCTCTGGCTGAAGAAATTCCTCCTCATCTCAGTTCTAAAGGGACGTCCCTTTATTCTGAGGCTGTGCCCTCGGATCCCAGACTCTCCCACTGATGGAAACCTCCTTTCCACATCCACTCTATCCAGGCCTTTCAGTACCTGGTAGGTTTCAATGAGATCCCCCCTCATCCTTCTGAACATCACGAGACATCAAACGCTCAAGCCTTTCATTCCTGAGATCGTTCATGTGAACATTCTCTGGATCCTCTCCAGGGCCAGTGCATCTTCCCTGAGATATGAGGCACACCTTCCTTAGACATGCTGCTTCTCGCAAACCACTCCTCACCGCAGATTCCCAAACTCTAGCGTTGGACATGGGAGGTCACTCTTCACAAATGCTAGAGCATAGAACATAGAACCTAACAGTACAGCAACAGGCCCTTCGGCCCACGATGTTGTGGCAAACTAATTAATGACACCTAATTACACTGATCCCCTCTGCCTGCACAAGGTCCAGATCCCTCCATTCTCTGCACATTCATGTGCCTATCCAAGAGCCTCTTAAACACCTCTATCATATCTGCCTTCACCACCACCCCTGGCAGCACATTCTAGGCACCCATCACTGTGTAAAAAAAAGCCTGCCTCCTCTCACCTTAAATGCATTTCCTCTTGTATTAGAGAGGCAATCCTGCTCTGGGAACTGATGCTGCCTGACCTGCTGAGTTCCTCCAGCACTTTGTGGGTGTGGCTCCAGACTGCAGCATCTGCAGAATCTCGTGTCTTGGTTTTACTGCTCCACTCTGAAGCCTCTTCGAGGTACGTCTATCCTGAAGAAGTTTTGCTCCTCTCTTCAACAGGAGCTCTGTGAGGCCCTCTCTCACTGTTCTCCACCACCCCCCTCCCCCATGTTCTCTGCTGCTCTCCAGCTCTTCGACCATGCGCTCACCCAGACTTGCTTCCACAGCCACTCACATCACTCTCTTCCACTCCCCACACCTACCTTCCCCCACCCCTCACCTGGACTCACCTATCACCCGCCAGCCTGTTCTCCACCCCTTCCCCAAACCTTCTTCCACCCTCTTCCTTTCCAGTCCTGAAGGGTCTCAAGCCAAAACGTCGACTGTTTATTTCCCTCCATCGATGCTGCCTGACCCGCTGAGTTTCTCAAGCATTTTGTGTGCATTGCTCTGGGAACTGCCCTGGCTTCCCCCCTCCCCACACAACACAAAGCCACTTGTTCCAAAAGTAACAGAAGCAGCTTCACAACCACTCAACTATGCAGAGACAGCAAGGGGAGTGGGGGGGGGGGGGGGGGGGGGGGGGGGGGGGGGGGGAACAAGTTGGATGCTTGACCATTCCTCCCCCAGGGCCTACCCAAACTGGCACAGTCACGAGTGCTTTCCCAGAAGAGATCTGTTGCATTGCCGACATTTGGATTCGAGACGTGATGTTGAACACACTCAAAGATGGATGTGTTCCAATCCCTGATACTGTACAAGCAGGGCTCATCTGCCTGATCTGGGACCAGGATTACTCATCTGGGACAATGCTTCAGATATGGAAATGAGTGATCCAATTTCTGGTTGATATAATTAGCCGGTCAGTGCGTAGTTCGCTGCAGAGCTGGTTATTAGATTGAGGAAGTGGAAACAAATCACAGTTAACATTTCTGCACGATGTAGGAGTCAAGTTGTGGCACAGATGGACGTTCGGTCCATCAGGTCCATACTGTCCTGGGGGAGAAGGAGTACATAACTCACTAACTCATTTCCCTGTACACTCTAGCTCAAGGGTTTATATGGGCACTGGGGTATTTTCCTCCACTCTCCAAGTAAATAAATGTTGCTCAAATCCCCTCTAATCCTTCCAAGCCCCAAGGTTAAATAGAAGTGGCTACGGAATGGAAATGTCACTCAGGGTCTGAGCAGTTAAGCTGAAAACAACCAAAGAGTACAACCGCCCAGGTTCAGAGATACCCCAGCCTCTGCTCCCACTCCTGCCCCGATCAGAGAGCCCTGCCAGCTGCAAGGTTCAATGCCACATTCGTACAGTGAAGGACCAAGAGGGTTGCTGCATGTCAGAGGAGCCGTGTTCAGGGTGAGACGTTAGATTGATTGTGGTGCAGAAGAGCAGAGAAGATCTCCCCGGTGTCCTGTCCAACATCTCTCCCTCAACCAATGTCACTGGTTTCGGCTCATTAGGGCACAGGAGGAACATGCTGTGAACAAGTCATCACACAGTTTCCAAAATCAATTTTTAGCAGCGTTGGAACAAATCTCCTCCTGGGAGAGCCTGCAGTGCCTGATCTTCATCTGTAAAACTGAAGCAAGGCTGGGGTTTGGCAACACTACCAACATCCCACCACCCCCCACTGCGACAGTGTTGTTCACTTGTGCCCGCCGTGCCTGGCACCAGTGCCAGGAATAAACCACAGAGTCCGAGATCTCCCAGAGGCAAATCTGTTTACCAGTGATTGCTGTCCAACCTTACCCCCAACAACACTGCCCAGGCTGACCCGCTGAGTTCCTTCAGCGCCTCATTTGTTGCTACACACCCCATCCCACTGCAAATTAATGTCATTCTTCACATGGAGGTTATAGACGTGGGAGCAGAATTAGGCCATTCCGCCCATCAAATCTGCTCCACCATTCAATTATGGCTGATTTCTTTTTGGTATTGGTTTATTATTGTCACTTGTACCGAGGTACAGTGAAACACTTGTCTTGCATACCGTTCGTACAGATCAATTCATTACGCAGTGCATTGAGGTAGTACAGGGTAAAAACAATAACAGAATACAGAGTGAAGTGTCACAGCTACAGGGAAGTGCATTGCAGGTAGACCATAAGGTGCAAGGTCATAACAAGGTAGATTGTGAGGTCAAGAGTCCATCTCATCATATAAGGGAACCATTCAATAGTCTCATCACTGTGGGATGGAAGCTGAGGTGGTATGTGCCCTCAGGCTCCTGTATCTTCTGCCTGATGGGAGAAGAGAGAATGACCGGGGTGGGTGGGTGGGGTCTTTGATTACGCTGGCTGCCGCATCAAGTCAGCAAGAGGTATAGACAGAATCCATGAAGGGGAGGCTGGTTTCCGTGATGTGCTGGGCTGTGTCCACAACTCTCTGCAGTTTCTTGCGGTCCTGGGCAGAGCAGTTGCCGTACCAAGCCGTGATGCATCCAGATAGGATGCTTTCTATGGTGCATCGATAAAAGTTGGTGAGTGTCAAAGGGGACACGCCAAATTTCTTTAGCCTCCTGAGGAAGTAGAGGCGCTGCTGAGCTTTCTTGGCTGTGGCATCTATGTGGTTGGACCAGGACAGGGTACTGGTGATGTTCACTCAGAGGAACTTGAAGTTCCCAACCCCATTCTCCTGCCTTCTCCCTGTAACCCTTAACCCCCTTACCAATCAAGAACCTATCAATCTCTGCCTTAAACACACCCAATGATTTGGCCTCCACAGTCCTCTGTGACAATGAATTCCACAGGTTCACCGCCCTCTGGCTGAAGAAATTCCTCCTCAGCTCAGTTTTAAAGGGACGTTCCTTCATTCTGAGGCGGTGCACTACAATGGTCGCAAGGTCTGGGGTTTACCCGAGATGTGCTCACTTTGGATAGGGTTTAGACTTACTTCTGCAGAAAGGTGAAGAGGAAACACCAGCCTCCCCACATTGCGAAACAAAAAACCTTCCCACCATCGCCCCTCCAAAGGCACCAAGCTGGCTCACCCACCGCTCCTCCAGTATCCCATCATCCTTTTCAAGTTGGAATTTGGTTTATTGTCACTTGTACTGAGGTACAGAGAAAAACTTGTCTTGCATACTGTTCGTACAGATCAATTCATTACACAGTGCATTGAGGTACTACTCTGTGAGTAATCAACACTGATTTCTCCTCCAGAGTAACTGAGACCCTGAAGCAGACTCTGCCACATCTCTGACACCATTGATGTCAAAGCCAGACTTGGGGCTGTCTGCGAATCAAAGGAGCCTCCATTTGTCCAGCCGCTGCTTGCTTTTGAGATCTTCAACGGCTGACGCCCATCGTCGAGGAAGGGAAATGTTCAGAAATAAACCAGAGCTTCACCAATAACCTAATTGACAGATGCAATTAAAAGAAAACCAGGTCACATCTCTACGGGAGGCCTCATCAGATACAGGAATCGCTCCTCTCCTGTGTACAGTTTCAGACTGCGCAGTTCAGTAAGAAACATTTGCATCTGTATGGCACCTATCACAACTAACATCAGAGACAATTTGCCCAAAGCCAGGTGTAAGGAGCAGCCACATGATAACAATAGGCCAAAATAAAATCCAGTGATCAGTGTTGGCTTATAGCAGCTTCCCCATTTACTTGACCAGCAGTCATAGCCCTAGACCTGGACCACAGATCCAGAGACACAAGTTCAAGTCCCAGCATGGTAACTGGAGAACTTAAATGTAAGTGATTAAATTAATCTGAAGTTTTAAAAAGAATTTCAACTACTAGACAGCTGCAAAAACTACTGAGTCACAGAGCAATACAGCATAGAAACAGGCCCTTCAGCCAAACTGGTCCATGCTGACCACGATGCCCTCCTAAGCTAGTCCGATCTCTGTGGGTGACCTCATCAGATATAGGAACTGCTCCTCTCTCGTGTACAGTTTCAGAGTCAGTAGCTCAATACGAAATATGTGCATTTGTATAGCACTTACCACAACATCAGAAACAATTTGCCCAAAGCCAGTTCTCACAGTGTGGCCCATATCCCTCTGAACCTTTCCTATCCATGTACCTGTCCAACTGTCTTTTAAATGTTATTGTACCTGCCTCTAGTAAAGAACTTACCCCTCAGGTCCCTTTTAAATCTTTCCTCTCTCACCTTAAACTTATGCGCTCTAGTTCTTGATCCTTTTCCCTGGGAAAAAGACTGTGCATTCACCTTATCCATGCCCCTTATGATTTTATACACCTCTATAAGATCACCCTTCAGTCTCCTACACTTCAAGGAATAAAGTCCTAGCCTGCCCAAACTCTCCCTGTAACTTAAGCCCTCGAGTCTTGGCAACATTCTCAAAGATCTTCTTTGTACACTTTCCAGCTTAATGACGTCTTTCCTATAACAGGATAACCAAAACCGTACACAATACTCCAAGTGCGGTCTCACCGGTGTCTTGTACACCTCATTCACTCATGTCTTCAGGGAAGAGAGCCTGCCATCCTTACCCATCCCATACGCAACTCCAGAGTCGCCAGCATGGTCTACGTAATTGCCTCCTTCCTTCAGGGGCAATTAGGGATGGACAATAAATGCTGGTATTGCCAATGATGTCCACTTCCTATGAGTGAAGGTGTTAACTCTCCTGCTCACCAGTGAGAGATCTTTTACTTTCACCTTAGGAGGAAGACTTGCTGTAAAAAGAGCCTCTCTGACAGTGCAGCACTCCCTCAGTACCACAATGGAGTGTTGGCCTCGATTTGGGTGCCAGCTGTCTGGAGAGGGCCTGAGCCATAACAATTCCCAACCTCATCAGGAACAACACAAAGTTGCAGATGAGGTCTACTGGCTACAGGTTCCCAGTCAGGGAGACAGACTTGAAGCAACGATGGTACACCCTGATGTGTGAACAGGGAACAGAAGCTTGGCAAGGAGCCTCTCTGCTGCCCATTCACAGCAACTCCTGGAACTGCCCAAAACCTTCTACAAACACTGAAGACACAGGAGGCTGCAGATGTTGGAACATGGAGCAAAAAAAAATAAACTAGAGGAACTCAGCTGGTCGAGCAGCATAAAGTCTTACAGGGTCTTGACCCGAAACATCAACCATCCCTTTGCCTCCACAGATGCTGCTTGACCTGCTGAGTTCCTCCAGCAGTTTTTTTTTACTCCATTCCATCAACACCACTCACCTGCTTCAAGGCCAAAGGACTGGCAAACAGTCCGTCAGGAAGATTTTTGTGCTAAATGGCACCATTTCATTTAGTAGCCTTCAGGAACACAAGCTGCAGAGAGTAGTGGACTCAGCCCAATACATCACAGGCACATCCCTCCCCACCATCGGTGGTATCCACAGGAGGCGCTGCCTCAAGAAGACAGCATCTATCAAGGATCCCCACCATCCGGGCCGTGCCATCTTCTCGCAGCTACCATCGGGAAGGAGGTACAGAAGCCTGAAGTCCCACACCACCAGCTTCAGGAACAGCTACTTCCCTTCAACCATTTGGTTCTTGAACCAACCGGCACAACCCTAATCACTACCTCAGTAGAACAACACTATGATCACTCTGTACTTACAGCGGACCTTTTGTTCTAATTGTGTTCTTTCTTGTCTAATTTTCATTTTATGTTTTCCTTTTGAATGTTGTGTCTCTAATACTACGTCCCTGTGATGTTGCTGGAAGTAAGTTTTTCATTGCACTTGTGCATACATGTACGTGTAACAATAAACTCAATTTTGACGTTGATCTGCCTTCCTGTTGTACTGACATCCCAACCTGACCAGGGATTGCAATGGAGATTGAGATCTTGTGATTATCCAGACAGGAAAGGCAAGTCCAGCCCCTTCTTTCAACACAAGAACAGGAAAGAACCGACTGCAAAATAAACACTCAGGTTTCCTTTGTTAGACAGAGGGAGGATGGATTTATCTAGCGACGTCATTGGCCAAAGTCCCTCTCGGCCAAGATGAGTCACACAGCATTGAGTCAGTCCCTGACAACCTACAGAGAAAGCAGCAAAAGCAAAGACGTGTTGTTCTTAAATAGGGACACAAATACTCCCAGCTCATAGCAGGCTCTCAGAAAGCCTGCTCTTGTTCACAATCTTTTGCAACCTCAGGGGTATTCCAAGATGTCCTTGTAACCAATGAATTCTTTTGAAAAGAGGAACTGTTGATACATTGGATATAAGCCACAGAAACAGGTCATTCAACCCAAACAGTCCATACTAGCTTTTATGCTCTACTCACACCTCCTTTCATTTTCCTCAGTGAAATCGATCAGTGTGCACCCTCTCCCGTTCCCTTCTCCCTCAAGTGCTTGTCCAGTCTCCCTGAAACTGCATCAGTAACATCTGCCTCAACCGCTCCCTGCGGGAGTGAATCTCACTGCACTTTGGATTGGAAAGTTTCTTCAACCTCCGAGTGGATTCCTTAGTGACTTTCTCACGCTGACATCCTCTGGTTATGCTTCCCCCTCCCACCACCACAACCCCCAACAGGTAGAAAGTTTCTCAAACTCATTTCAAAAACCTTCATTGGGCCACTCCACGGCTATCGTTTCTCAAGGGAGACTCGGGCTGTTTTTCTTTACCCGATACATACACCTCACATTTTCGGTGTCTTCCTTGCTAATCTTCTCCACACCTTCTCTAATGCCTCAATATCCTTTACAGTAGCACAACTGCTGCCTCATAGCTCCAGCGACCAGGTTCGATCCTGACCTCAGGCACTGACGACGTAGAATTTGGACATTCTCCCTGTGACCACGCGAGTTTATCCTGGGGGTTCCAGATTCAAGAACAGCTTCTACCCACTGTTATCAGACTCTTGAAAAGACCTCTCATGTGCTAAAGGTGAACTCTTTATCTCCCAATCTACCTCAGCGTGACCCCTGCACTTTGTCTACCTGCACTGCACTTTTCTCTGTAACACCATTCTGCATTCTGTTTATCCTTTTCACAATCTCGATGTACTTACATACAGAATGATCTGCCTGGATAACATACAAACAAAAGCTTTTCACTGTATCTCAGTACACGTGACAATAATAAACCAATTCCTCCCACACCCCAAAGACGTGCAGGCCAGTAGGTTAATTGGCTGCTGTAAATTGCCCCTAATGAGTGGCAGAATCTGGGGGGAAAAAATAGAGGAGAATGTGGGAGCTTGCCGGACAGCGCAGACTCAGTGGGCCGAAAGGCCTGTTCCAAGTTGTATGATTCCAAGTTGTGCACTGTACTGAGTGACACACTTTTTGAAATGCATGCTGTGTACAGACTCATCCCTTTGTGGACCAATAGCAGTGTGTCCCGTCACTAGAAAGCCAAACAAAGTCAGCTGGGAGGGGGAATTCAGTTTAGTAGGAATAAAAAATGCTGCAAACACTCAGCGGGTACAGCAGAATCTGTGGAAAGGGAAACGGGGCGAGACCCTTTGTCAGACAATTCTGTTTCCCTCCCCACAGACGCAGCCTGACCTGCTGAGTGTTTCCAGCATTTTCTGTTTTCATTTCAGATTTCCAGCATCTGCAGGTTTTTTGATTTACAGGTTAGTTGGCAGCAGTTGTCTTCTCCAGGTCGCTCGCCAAGTAACAATTGTTTGTTGTTTGCATTACTCAGGTGTGTGGTGTCCTCCCGAGTATTTAAGGCTAGGACCTGTTATAACACGTTGATCATAATCGGGGGATGTTTGTGAGCAGTTTGCCAGCAGTGACCTCCAGTGACCTGTCCCCGCTGGAGGTTGAATGTGAACATACAACTTTCACCTGATATTTTTTTACATTAACACCCTGGGGAAGTGTCACAAATAGATGACATGATCACTCTCCCTTTACTGTTTGCGAGAGCTTGCTGTGTTCAAATCGGCTGCGGCTTCTCCTACATAACAAAGGTGACTACACTCACAGCACACAGATGCAATCACAAGGAAGGCGCACCACCGTCTTCACTCTCGTAGAAGGTTAAGGAAGTTCGGCTTGTCACTGTACACAACAAACTTCTGTAGATGTACTGTTGAAAGTATCCTGACTGGTTGCGCCATGGTCTGGTACGGCAATTCGAATGCACAGGAACGTAAGAAGCTGCAGAGAGTAGTGGACTCAGCCCAATACATCACGGGCACATTCCTCCCTATCATCAGAAATATCTATAGGAGTCGCTGCCTCAAGAAGGCAACATCCATCCTCAAAGATCCCCACCATCCAGGCCATGTCATCTTCTCACAGCTACCATTGGGCAGGAGGTACAGAAGCCTGAAGTCCCACACCACCAGTTTCAAGAACAGCTACTTCCCTTCAACCATTTGGTCCTTGAACCAACCAGCACAACCCTAATCACTACAGTTTAGCAACACTATGACCACTTTGCACTAACATGGACTTTTTTTTGTTCTAATTGTGTTCTCCTTTATAAACATGCTGTGTAATTTATGTTTTTCTTGTGAATGCTGCTTATCTGATGCTGTGTCTGTGATGCTGCTGGAAGCAAATTTTTCATTGCACCTGTGCGCACATGGACTTGTGCATCTGACGATACACTCAACTGACTCCAGAAAGTCATTCAGCGGTTGTGAAGTATTTTGAAACACCCTGAGGTAGTGAAAGTATTGTATAGATTTATTTTTTCCTTCCATATTTATGTTCTGAGTGAGGATCTTCCATCTGCTTTCATATAACTGCAGTTGGAAAGTATGCTAAGGAGGAACTGACAGTTCATCTGAAGAGACCTTAGAAAGTGGTCGGTTAGCAGCATGTGTGAGATTTTGAGCTTCATACGTTGAGGTCCTGAGAACCATTCCCGAGGGGAAACTTCTTCACGCAGAAGATGGTGGGTATATGGAACGAGCTGCCAGAGGAAGTGTTGAGGGAGGTCCAATAACAACATTTAAAATTAACACTTGGATAGGAAAGGCTCAGAGGGATACGGGCGGGCAAATGGGACTAGCTTAGATGGGTATCTTGGTCAGCATGGACGAGTTGGGCTGAAGGGCCCTTTTCCATCCTGTACGGCTCTATAAACAGGGAGGTTACACTACACATCTGTGGAGCACCGACGTGACTGCAATAATTTGGTCTTTGCTCTTTGGGAAGGAAGTGGAGAGGAGGAGATTTACCAGAACGGTTCCGGGACTGAGGGACACTGTGCTTTGTTCACCTCTGAGCAGAAGGAGGTTTAATACCTGGACAAGGCTGGTCTCAGTGACACAGGTTCAAGGCTTTGAGTGAAGGATACACAGGGGGAGGTGGAAATGATGCAAGGGAGATTTTTTGTTTACGCAGCCACTGATAATAACCTGGAACTTGGTGCTCCCGAGGGTGGTGAAAGTGATCGGTGGTTTCAAAAGAAAATTGGATGAGCATGGTAGGGAAGTAAACTTCGAAGTACAGGAATGGGACTGAATGGATTTCTCTCTGGAGAACCAACAGGGGCACAAAGGCCAAATAGTCTCCTTCACTGTTGTGACTCCATCAACATGTCCCTCTGCCCTTTCTTAGGGTTCCTCTTTAAAGCCTCTGACATTTGCCTGGACGATTCCTGGTATTAGCAAGTTCCGCATTCTGACTGCGGAGGCTTCTCCTGAACTTCCTACTGGTTTTGTTTGTGGTTTCCTTGCATTTACATCACCATGTTCCGCTATCTCCTGCAGCAAATGTCTACATTCTGAAAGCCTTTTGTAATCTTAAAGCTCTCTTGGGAGACTTCTGTCTTCACTTTGGGGCATCCTGCAAGGGATGTAAAACACTCTATATAAACAAGTGTTTACTTTTCTCTTTTGCAGAGAATAGCAGCCAAGCCAGTTTAACCCTTCCTGGTAGATGCTTAACTGATTTATTATTATTGTCAGGTGTAACAAGGTACAGTGAAAAACTTTGTTTTGCATCACATCTGTACATCGAGGTAGTACAAGGGAAAAGCAATAACAGAATGTAGAATATAGTGTTACAGTTTCAGAGAAAGTGCAGTGCAGGCAGACAATAAGGTGCAAGGCCATGACAAGGTAGATTGTGAGGTCAAGAGTCCATCTTATTGTACAAGGGGACTGTTCAATAGTCTTATAACAGCAGGACAGAAGCAGTCCTCGAGCCTGGTGGAACAGACTTTTATATCTTCTGGGGGGGGAGAGAAGTGAAGAGAGAATGTCCAGGATGGGAGGGGTCTTTGATTATGTTGGCTGCTTTAACCGAAGCAGCGAGAAGCGTAGACAGAGTCTGTGGAGGGGAGGCTGGTTTTCATGATGTGCTGAGCTGTATCCACAACTCTGCAGTTTCTTGTGGTCTTGGGCAGAGCAGTTGCCATACCAAGCCGTGATGCAACCTATGGTG
This sequence comes from Pristis pectinata, assembly GCF_009764475.1. Taxonomy (NCBI): domain Eukaryota; kingdom Metazoa; phylum Chordata; class Chondrichthyes; order Rhinopristiformes; family Pristidae; genus Pristis; species Pristis pectinata. Next base: position 5,828,603 of record NC_067437.1, read on the forward strand.
CCTCTACGTATGTATCTGAAGGATCTGTGCATCCTGTCTAAGGGATGCAACTCCTCGGTTCCTGCATTCACCTTGAATTGCACCATCTTTTGGTGCCCATCTGACCAGTGGGAGACTTGACTGGGTAAGATACTGGGTTCAGGACTGGAGTCCATGCCATTTGCAGAAAGAGAGAGGGGGGAGGGGGGAGACCAAAGGGAAGTCTTCTTAATAGATGTCATCATGATGCATTAGATATGAACAATAAATGTCAGCCGTGCTAGGACCACAAAAGAATGAATAAAAATGATAATTTCAGTGTTTTTATTTTTTTTAAAGAACTTACAGGTGACCTTTAATAGATGAGGAAGAGTCAGGAAAAGTAATGAGAGACTTTGAAAGAGATTCAAGGGGTGGGGGGGTGAGGGATGACAAAGGACGTGAAAGTACTGAAGAGGGTGCAGTGAGATTCACCAGGATGTTGCCCCCTCAGTGATTTAGAAGCCACCTTGCTATGGGCAGGCATGGTAGTGTAACGGTCAGTGTAACGCTTTACAGCGCCAGTGATCCGGGTTCAATTCTGGATTCTGGCTGCTGTCTGTAAGGAGTTTGTACCTTCTCCCCTTGTCTGCATGGGTTTCCATAGAACCGTACAGCACAAAACAGGCCCTTCGGCCCACCATGTTGTGCTGTCCATCAAACCACCCTCCAGGTGCTCCGGTTTCCTCCCACATTCCAAAGATGTACAGGTTAGGAATTTGTGGGCATGCTATGTTGGCACCAGAAGCATGATGACACTTGCGGGCTGCCCCAGAACACTCTACACAAAAGATGTATTTCACTGTGTTTTGATGTACATGTGACTAATAAAGATATCTTATCTTATTCACTGAATGATGGGCTGCTGCTGTGGGTGAAATCAAGGCATCACCTTAGCTAGTCTGAGTGCCATGAGCAGCTGTGACAGGTGACCTGTGAGCATGCTGGTTGATCAGAACATTGGGTGTCCCCAGAGAACAAGATACCACAGATGCTGCAGATCTGAAAGTGCTGAGAATAACCAGGTTAGGTAGCAAAGGGAAAGGTGGCGGTGAGAAGATCAAGTTCACGTTAGGTCGTCAATGAAATTTCACCCACGTTAACGCTGCTTCTCTCCTGACAGAAGATTGATTTCACACAGCAGTCCTGTCTTTTAACAGCCACCAGAATAGGTAGGAAAGGCAGCACCTTGGGCAAAGGAAAACCCTCAGGCATTGCACTTGAGTCAGAGTCATACAGCATGGAAACATCCACACCAAAGGTGCCTTCCCAAGCTAGTCCCATTTGCCTGCATTTGGCCATATCCCTATAAACCCTTCCTATCCAATGCAACTGTCCAAATGACTTAAATGTTGTAATTGCACCTGCATCTTTTGCACTATTTATTTTTTTAAACTTATAGCCATGTTTATGTCTTGCTCTTTTCTGCTGTGCAAAATTTCACAACACAGTGATAATAAACCCGATTCTGATTCCTCTAGCAGCTCGTTCCAGATACCCACCACACTCTGTGTGAAAAACTTGTCTGTCAGATCCCCTTCGAATCTTCGCCCCTCTCACCTTCAACCTAAACTCTACGATGAACTTTTATTTCATTCAAATTGTGTTCTTTCTTGTAAAAATTGTGTACAATTTGTTTTTTTCTTGCGAAGGCTACTTATCTGATGCTCTGTGCCTGTGATGCTGCTGCAAGTAAGTTTTCCATTGCACCTGTGCACATGACAACAAACTTGACTTTGACTTTAGACTCCCCTACCCAGATTCTGGAGTCCAGTCACCTTATCTATGCCCCTTATGATTTTATACACCCGAGGTCACCCCTCAACCTCCTTCGCCCCAATGAAAAAAGTCCCAATCTCCTTATAACTCAGGCTGTCCGGTCCCAGCAACATCCTTGTGAATTTTTTCTACCCCTTCTCCAGCTTAATCACATCCTTCCCAACAGTGTGGTGACCAGAACTGCACACAGTACTCCAGCTAGTCTCAATGGGAGCATTGATGGCAAAATGTAGGCACAGACATTGGTTCTGGTAAACACCACTAAGAGGAGTCCAACTGGCCAAGTCTCCACACGGCAGAACCATCCAGGAACTAACTAAAAGTCCACACTTCTTTCCACATAGTGGGAGGTCATTCTATGCCAATTCACAGAGCTATCCCATTCCCCACTAAATTTTCCCTACAACCCATTCTCCCCACATTCCTATCATCATTGGCTGCAGCTCCCTGCTGCCTCAGGAGGTAGAAACATTTCATCAAGTGTGGAACAGCGATTGTCATCTGTGCAAGAGCATACCTCTCAGCTACAGAAACAATTGAACCCTATTAGAAAGTTTGCCAAACATGAAATCCTTAGGGAGTTCAAGTGGGTAAACGTGGAGAGGTTGCTTCTCCTGGCTGGTGACTCTAGAACCAGAAGTCACAGCGTACAGGTAAGGGGTTGGCTTTAGGACAAATGAGAAGTTTCTTCCTTCTGAAGATGGTAAAGTTGGAATAGTCCTCTCCAGCATGTTGTAAAATTCAGTTATTGAGTTCATTCAATGCCAAGTAATAGATTTTTGGATATTATGGAATCAAGGGATATGGGGACATAGGAAGAAAGTGATGATTTAGATCAGCTCTGATCTCACTTTGAGCTTGAGAGGTTGAATGACCTACTCCTATGTTCTTTAAGTCAGAGCCACAACAAAGAACAGCAACAGCAAGCTTCTATACAAAAGCTTCAACGCAGGAAAGTCTCCAGAGTACAGTCAGGCAGCCCACACTTGACTGCCGCCAGACCCGGACAACATTCAGGCATGGTATGAGAAGAGGCAAGTAAGATTCATGCCAAAGTGCCAGACAATAACCATCTTCAGCAAGTCCAGGCAGCCACTCAGGACATTAAAGCCCATTTCCAAGTACCCCACTGTCAACATGCTTAGCGTTACTATTGACGAGAAACTCAACTGGACCATCCATGTGAATACAATCATTACAGGCGCAGGTTGGAGACTGGATGCTACGGCAAGTGACTCACCTCCTGACACCCTAAGGCTTTTCCATCATCAGCAAGATACATGAAAAACACGATGATGATGATGGAGGCCCCAGCTATGCCTCTTCATTGACTACATTGAACAGTCTCTGTTCCAAGCCTAATCCGGCCCCATTCCTCAGCTCTTTCTCTGCTATATCAATGACTGTATCGGTGCCACCTCTTGTACCCATGAGGAACTCGACAGTTTCATAAATTTTGCCACTAATTTTCACCCAGCTCTCCAATTCGCTTGGACTATCTCTGACACCTCTCCTTCCTCGATCTTTCTGTCTCCATCTCAGGAGATTGCTTATCCACTGACGTCTTTGACAAACCCACAGCTGCCTTGATTACAGCTCCTCCCATCCTGTCTCTTGCAAAGATGCTCTCCCTTTTTCTCAATTTCTCCACCTCCGCAGCATCTGCTCCCATGATGAGGCTTTCTACTCAAGGACATCGAGATGTCCAACTTCTTTTCTAACCAGGGATTTCCCCCAACTGTGGTCAAGCGAGCTTGCACCTGTATCTCTACCATTTCCCGCACCTCAGCTCTCACCCCCACCCCTCCAAGAACCAACATGGATAGGGTCCCCCTTGTCCTCATTTCATCCCACCAGCCTACAGATCCAACACATCATTCTCCGCCACTTCTGCCATCTCCAATGGGACCCCACCGCCAAACACATCTTCCCCTTCCTGACCCTTTCTGCCTTTCGCATGGACTGCTTTCTCCACGACTCCCTCGTTCACTCCTCCCCACCATAACTCATCCTGCTCCCTCTCTGGGAACTTTCCACTGCCCCCGCCATAGGTGCAACACTTGCCCCTACACCACCTCCATCCAGGGACCCAAACAGTCCTTTCAGGTGAGACAGATTCTCCTGCACCTCCCTTAATATCATCGACTGCATTCGGTGCTCCAAGTGTGGCCTCCTCTACATTGGTGAGACCAAACGCAGACTGGGTGACCATTTCACAGACCACCTGCGCTCCGTCCGTAACCGCGATCTGCATCTCCCCGTTGCCAGTCACTTCAACTCCCCCTCCCACAATATCACTGATATGTCAGTCCTCGGCCTCCTCCACTGCCAGGAGAATTCCAAGCTCAAACTGGAGGAACAGCACCTCATTTTCCGTCTTGGAACCTTGCAGCCTAACGGCAAGAACATTGAATTCTCCCACTTTAGGTAATCCCCACAAACCCCCCCCCCCCCACACCCCCACCACGCTTCTTCTCTTCTTCCCTTTCCTAGCCTTTTTTTTACTCTCTCTTCTTACCTTTAACCCATCCCCCAGTGGATCTGCTCTCCCCTCCTCCCCCGCACCTGCCCATCACTATCTCTTACCTGCATCTACCTATCACCACCCTGTGCCCACCCCACCTCCCCTCTTTTGTCCACCCATCACTGCTCTGCTTTTCCCTCCTACATATCTGGCTTCCCCTTTGCCTATCTTCAGTCCTGACCCGAAACGTTGACCGCCTGCTTTTCTCCACGGATGCAGCCTGGCCTGCTGAGTTCCTCCAGCATCAGAATGTTTTTCATCCAGATTCCAGCATCTGCGGCCCTTTGTTTCATCAATCAGATACAAGTCAGAATCTACAACTCTCCACTTGCCTGGATGAATGCAGCTCTAAGCATTAAGGAGCTCAACACCATTCAGAACAAAGCAATCCAGTTGAATGGGGTGCCATTCTCAACCTTAAATACTCACTCCCTTTACCACCTGAATTTTTTTAAAATTCCAAAATAAACTTTATTCATCATAAAAAAACAAACTATATACAACAATAAAAACAGTGCAAGCCTTTACGTTCGTTTACAGATTAGTGTTATCTATATATATATAGAAACACAGCACTGATGCCACTCGTGTGGCATGCCTGAATATGCCGTGCAAGTGCACGCCATCTACAAAATGCACTGCGGTGGATCACCCAGGCATGGTAGTGTAGCAGTTAGCATAACACATTACAGCGCCAGCGACCCGGGTTCGATTCCGGCTGCTGTCTGTAAGGAGTTTGTACGTTCTCTCCGTGTCTGCGTGGGTTTCCTCCGGGTGCTCTGGTTTCCTCCCACATTCCAAAGACGTACGGGTTAGGAAGTTGTGGGCACGCTATGTTGGCGCCGGAAGCGTTGCGACACTTGCGGGCTGCCCCCAGAACACTACGCAAAAAGATGCATTTCACTGTCTGTTTTGATGTACGTGTGACTAAAAGATATCTTGTCTTATGGACTGAATGACAGGCTGCCGCTGTGGGTGAAATCAAGGCATCACATTAGCTATGCTGAGTTCCATGACAGGTGACCTGTGAGCATGCTGGTTGATCAGAACATTGGGTGTCCCCAGAGAACAAGATACCACAGATGCTGCAGATCTGAAAGTGCTGAGAATAACCAGGTTAGGTAGCAAAGGGAAAGGTGAACCTGAAGCTTCTCACCACCACGTTAGGTCATCAATGAGATTTCATCCACGTTAACACTGCTTCTCTCCTGACAGGAGATTGATTTCACACAGCAGTCGAGGGTCTTTTAACAGCCACCAGAATAGGTAGGAAAGGCAGCACCTTGGGCAAGGGAAAACCCTCAGGCATTGCACTTGAGTCAGAGTCATACAGCTTACTTCTGACAGCACCCACCAAACCTACAACCTCCACTGCAAAGGACAAGGGCAGCAGGTGCACGGCAACACCACCACACTCAGGTTCCCCTCAAAGTCCCACATCATCCTGACTCGGAAATATACATTTGGTCCTATATCGTCTCGGGATTCGAGTCCTGAAAATCCCACCCAACAGCACTATGGGAGCACCTTCACCACACAGACTGCAGCAGTTCAAGAGCGACCTCCTTCACAAGAACAGTTACAGATGGGCAATAAACTCCATCCTCACCAGCAACACCACACACAGACACACCAACGTGGGGGGAGATGGGTTAGTCAAGAGCCAAGTGTCCTTGGAGGGCTGCTGAGCAGGGGAGGTTTACAGACACTGATTTTGATCACAATGTTAAACCTGTTGCAGCCACCCTGAAACTAGATGGAAAATAACTTCAGTGCAAAACGAAAAAAAATAAAGAAACTGCTGTTGAAAAAACATCACAGGGTTGGGGAGGGAAGAGAATTGATTTGAAATGCAAAATGTAAATGAAACTGTAATCACAGAGGGAGACGCAAAAGGTCGTGACTATAACATTCAGATGTGAAAAACCAGGATGGAAATGTATAACTGAATGTCTGTAAACACCCCCAACATATTTTGGGGGAGGGGGGGTGGGAAAGAGACTGGATTGTTATATTAATAACTCAGACGGTATTTTTCTGCCACATCCTGTAGTTTATGGGGCCAGCTCAGTGCGTGTCACTGTTTATGTACAGACCACAGCTCAACCGACACAGTTGGAAGGGGAGGGGTTTGGGAGCCGGTTCGCTGCCCCAATCTCTGCTGGACTAACGGGCTACAGCGTTAGAAGCCTCCAACTGGTGCAGGGAGAACAGAGCAGCTCACAGAATAGCACTGATACATTATAACTCGTCACTTAGAAACGTTGTCTTTGAAGGGAAAAGGGTTAGAGGGTGCACATTGGGAAAACAGAATAAAGCAAATTGCACCACGGGCCCATCAGAAAGCGTTTTAACATTCTCAATATGAAACCGGACCCAGAAGGGGAAAGCAAATGTTAGCAGCAAGTCAGTTATAAAAAGATGGTATTTAAACTGTTTTCTAAAAAGGGTGTGACACATCGAAATAAGCTCCAGCACACCACCCCCACGCGAAAACGGTGCAGGCAACAGAAAGTTTTGCCCAACAGTGCACATCACCTGCACTGGTTAAAATCTTCCAAGGAAAGATTTTGTTTTTGGCAAAAGTGTTAACATGCATTTTAACACGGATTTGACTCCAATGCACACATCACGGATCTACAGCTTCGCCCAAACTAATACAGACGAGCAAAACAGCAATTAAACCGTGGGTTTTGCTGTGTGTGTGTGTCGGGGGGGGGGGGGGGGGGGGTGAGAGATGATTAAAAAGCAGGGTTACAATTACTTAGATTACCGCGAATTAATTAGATTGAGATGCATTTCTTTTAGAGAAATTATATTCCCTTCCCCTCCCTCCCTCCTCTTCTCTTCCCTTCCTCCCTCCCTCCTCTTCTCTTCCCTTCCTCCCTCCCTCCTCTTCCCTCCCTCCCCTTCCCTCCCTCCTCTTCCCTCCCTCCTCTTCCCTCCCTCCCTCCTCTTCTCTTCTCTTCCCCTCCTCCCTCCTTCCCTTTTCTCTTCCCTTCCCCTCCTCCCTCCTTCACCTCCCCCCCCTTACCTTTGCATGGTTGTCACTGGGATGTGGTCAATGCAACACATTCACTCCGGCTGTGAAATGTTGCAGCGAGGGACAACTTCAAAGGTTCCAGAGGAGGGGGCTGCAACATTGGGTGGGGAGGAAGGGAGGGGCTAAAGCTGGAAGCAGTTGAGATGCTGATGCTGGGGACAGGAGGGGTACATTCCCCCCTCCTCCGACCACAACAACCCCCGCGTTACTCTGCCACCGCGATCCCGGATTAAAGGGCTGCAGCCCCCGCGCCTGCGCACTCTCGGCGGCTTCCCCCCTCCTCCCCGGCCCTCCGGGTGACGTCACCCCTGCAGTTTCTTAAAGGGGCCGTGGTCCGGCCAGAGGTGGTGGCTCAAGATGTGGGGGGTGGAGTGGGTGAGGATTAACATCCCCTCCCCCCCCGCAAAACAAAAGGTGCATTAACATACCTACCGCAAATAAAAAGGTGCAATGCTCTCCCCAGCCAGGTTAGGCTGTTCACCCTTGTGCTGTAAATGGCTGAGATTGACCTAATTTTGTATGCTGAGATTTGGTCTGTCACCAAAGACACTTGCAAATTTCTACAGATGTGCAGTGTAGAGCATCCTGACTGGTTGCATCACCGCCTGGTATGGAGGCTCCAATGCGCAGGATCGCAAGAGGCTGTAGAGGGTTGTAGACCATCACGGGCACAACCCTCCCCGCCATCGAGGACATCTTCAAGAGGCGGTGTCTCAAGAAGGTAGTATCCATCACTAAGGACCCTCACCACCCGGGACATGCCTTCTTCTCGTTACTACCATTGGGGAGGAGGTACAGGAGCCTGAATACCCACACTCAATCATTTAAGAACAGCTTCTTCCCCTCCGCCATCAGATTTCTGAACTGTCCACGAACCCATGAACATGACCTCATTATTTCTTTTTTTTTGCAGTATTCATTTTGTAATTTATAGTCATTTTGTCTTGTACTGAACTGCTGCCACAAAATAACAAATTTCAACAGCATATGTCAGTGATAATAAACCTGATTCTGATATCTTCCAGCTACAGCAATTGTCCATTGAAATTCAAGCCCGTTTCATCGTTTCTGACACAATTGGCCTGAAACATTTCTCTCCCCACAGATCCTGCCTGATTTACAGGACATTTCCTGTTTTTATTTCAGCTTTCAGTCATCTGCGGGATTTTGCTTTCGAAAGTCAAAGCTAGCCAGTCCAAGCAGTGGTCTCTGGGGACACATGAGACTGCAGATGCTGGAATCTGGAGCAACACACAAAACGCTGGAGGAACTCAACAGGTTGGGCAGCATCTGTGGAGAGAAGTGGTAGTCAATGTTTTGGGTCTTGATCCGAAATATCGACTGTCCATTTCTCTCCATAGATGCTGCCTGACCTGCCGAGTTCCTCCAGCGTCTTGAGTGATCTTTAGGGCTTCTTGTGTCTTGCAATAACCTCGTCCTCCTTAGATGGCTCTATGCACTATGCGTTGAGGATCCCCAACTCTTGAATAAACCTCCCTTCTCTTTCCCTCCAGGATAGTAAAGGTTTAGAGGGATGCAGGAGACAGCTAATGCTGGAATCTGGAGCAACACACAAGATGCTGGAGGAACTCAGAGGGTCAGGCAGCATCTGTGGAGGGAAATGGACAGTTGACATTTCAGGTCTAGACCCTTCATCTGGACTGGTTCAGAGGGATATGGGCCAAACATGGGCAAATGGGACTAGCTTAGGTGGGCATTTGGTCGGTATGGATGAGTTGGGCCGAAGGGCCTGTTTCCGTGCTGCATGACTCTATGAGCCCTGTGTGAAATGCTGGCAAAGTTGTCCGACATTCTGGTGGTGTCCCAGAGCACTGCAGCTAGAAGAGGGGATTAATATGGATGGGTGCCCACTGGTCAGCATGGACATGGTGAGCCAAATGGCCTGTTTCCCTGCTGTTTGACTCCATGTGGCTCCTCTAGCCTGCTCTGCTATTCAATGTCACAGTTAATCCTGCCCCTCAAGCCCAGATTTCCACTTGATCCCCAGCCTCTTTATTCCCTCCATGCCCAAATATCTCAGTCTCGAATCATTCTCAACAACTGACCAATCATAAGTCTCCCGGAGGGAGAACTGCAACTCCCACCCTAAACTCAAGAGTGAAGAGATTCCTCCTTTATCTCAATCCTAAATGACTAAGCCGTGATGCAGAGCCAGTGTCCTTGGATCTAAAGTCTCCAGCCTGAGGACTTGGCCTCCTGGTCACCTACTTGTCTCTCCCTCTTCAGGAGATCACCTCTCATCCAAACTCTAGGGGCAGAAGGGATGTGGGACCACACAAGGATAGATTTGAGATGCTGGGAGTGTTTTCTTTGGGAAAGGCTGAGGAGAGGTCTGATAGGACTACATAAAATGATTAGGTTTCTGGACAGAGTGACATGTTCCCATTGGTGGAGGGGGTCAAATGGACAGAGTTCCCATTGGTGGAGGGGCTCAAAGACCAAAGCTCATGGTACAAAATAAATGGGAAGAGAATTAAGGGTCAGGTGAGGGAAGGTTGCTTTTATTTTGTGTGTGGCTGGAGTCTGAAATGCATTGCCTACAGATCTGGTGGAGGCAGTGTGGCCTTTAAGAAGGAATTGGATGAAGATACAGTGGAGAAATATTACAAGATTGGAGAGAAAGGGCCATTGGGTGGAACTGGAGGAATGTTCTGGTAGAGAGCTGGCATGGACGTGATAGGCCAAATGGCCTCCTTCTCTACTGTAATGATTCTCTTCAACCCTCAAAGGGCAGCCCGCATCTCCCAAGGATCGATCAAGTGAATCCTTATCGCACTGACTCGTTGAAAGTACAGGTTGAAACCCTCTGGTACGACATTCTGTGGCAACACCACAGGTTTTGAATCTGTAGTACAGATCTGTACGAATTAACTAAGATCTAACTAATATCTAAGATTAACTAAGATCTGTACCAATCTGTAGCTAATTAACTTACCAGTGCAACTTTTGCAATCTTAGCCAACAGTTTTTCCAACTTATGGAAATTTTCGGTAGCAGACAGCTCTTGGAACCCTTTAGTGAACCAGAGAGTATCTGCACTTAGGAAAAGTTGTCCTGCTCAGAGGAAGATGATTCGGGACAATTTCTGTGGTCTGGATTTTTTGTGATTCGGCACCAGTCAGATCTCAAGGGTGCTAGACTAAAGAGTTTCAACCTGTATTGCCTTCTTCGGATAGAGACTGAAGTTCAATTGCTGGTCTACGTTGGCTAATCTCAGCCAACAGCAGAAATAAAGCTGCTGCAATCAGGCTCAGTGACCCTGATTTGAAGGGTTCGTGCTGTGGAATGGATGCTGAGTAGGCGTTAAACCATAAGATATAGGAGCAGAATTAGGCCATTCGGCCCATCGAGTCTGCTCCACCATTCTATCATGGCTGATATTTTTTTTTCAACCCCATTCTCCCGCCTTCTTCCTGTAACCCTTAACCCCCAAACCTATCAACCTCTGTTTAAATGACTTGGCCTCCACAGCTGTCTGTGGCAATGAATTCCACAGATCCACCACCTTCTGGCTGAAGAAATTCCTCCTCATCTCAGTTTTAAAGGGACGTCCCTTTATTCTGAGGCTGTGCCCTCGGATCCTAGACTCTTCTACTGATGGAAACATCCTCTCCATGTCCACTCTATCCAGGCCTGTAATTATCCGGTAGGTCTCAATGAGATCCCCCTCATCCTTCTGAACTCCATCGAGTACAGGCCCAGAGACATCAAATGCTCCTCATACATTAAGCCTTTCATTTCTGGGATCATTCTTGTGAACCTCCTCTGGACCCTCTCCAGCGTCAGCTCATCCTTACTTAGATACAGGGCCCAAAACTGCTCTCACAATATTCTAAGTGCAGTCTGACCAACGCCTCATCAAGTGTCACCTTGCCCACTCTGGGTGTAAGGATACAACCTGGGCGAGGCCTTGTTACCTCGTTGGGATGGTCACAACAGAATTGGTGCAACACAAGCGTGGCCACTGTTGTGAAGTGCTAATGAGCACAGAGGGTGCACCCAAGTATTGAGTAAGTGACATCCAGAGAGGAGGAGGGAGAACAGGAAGGGTGGGGGGTGGGGGGTGGAAATCGGTGAGCTAGAGAACATTAGGAGGAGTATCAACCGTTGCTCAGGGACAGCATAAACCAATCACCTCTTGTATCGTCAAGGATGCCTGCCACCCTGGCCATTCCCCTTTCTACCTTCTGGGAGAAGGTACAGGAGCTTGAAAGCCCAGACATCCAGACTCAGGAACAGCTTCTCCCCCACTGCTGTCAGACTCCTGAATCAACCACCTCTCTCACATCCCCTTCCCGGTGGAGCTTCCATGTTCTCAAACTCTTAATTCTACTTCTTCTGTTGTTGTCACTTTAGCACTTCTTTTTGCACTACAATACTTTGCACCATTCCATCATTTTGCCCTCGTTGTTGTACTTACTGCTGTATTTATTATCACCATGTACACTGTTTACTCTCTGAGCTTCACGCGAGCAAGTAATTTCATTGCAACCTGGTGTAAATGACAATAATCTGAATGAGGAAGATGACTGACTGCTGTCTCCAAGCCAACGCCAGCCCCCAGAACATCAGCAGCTGATATCAGAGCACCCGTGGGAGAAAGGGCCACCAGATGGGAAATGAAGTCCACCTCTGCACAGAACTGTAGGAACTACAACCTGACAGTGCCCACTGGTTTCCTGAACGTTGACCTGACAGGGTTCAGAACCAGGACACACCACTTCATTGCGGATCAAACCAGCACACCACCCCACCCCACCCAGGCCTAGTGAGCTGGAGACCACCACACCTGCAGCCCTCCCCCTCAGCACCCTGGTGTACATGACAATAAACTAATCTGACAATCTGAGTGAGAAGGACTTGGCTCAAGTGCTGCTCCAACAGCTCAAGGGCCATTTCTTGGTTAATGCTGCAGAGCTGAGTGAGTGCTTCCCTGTTGGAGGTGTGATCCTTTGGATGAGATCCAGATCTGTCTGCCTCCTCCACAGAGCTCAATACACCCATTAAATATTCAAGGAGGAGTTGGATATTGTTCTTGGGGCTAAAGGGAGCAAGGGATGCTGGGAGAAAACAGGAATGGGGTGTGAATGTGGACTGTGTGCATTTCCCTCCACAGATGCTGCCTGACCTGTTGAGTTCCTCCAGCACTTTGTGTGTTGCTGAATGTGGAGAATCAGCCATGCTCCAATTGAGTAGCAGAGCAGGCTCGATGGGCCAAATGGCCTATTTATACTCTTATATTCTACTACATTTAAGATACTTTTACTAGTCACATGTACATCGAAACACACAGTGAAATACATCTTTCGCAATAGAGTGTTCTGGGGGCAGCCCCGCAAGTGTCGCCACGCTTCCGGCGCCAACGTAGCACGCCCGCAACTTCCCAACCCGTACGTCTTTGGAATGTGGGAGGAAACCCACGCAGACACGGGGAGAACGTACAAACTCCTTACAGACGGTGGCCAGAATTTTACCCGGCTTGCTGGCGCTGTAATAGCATTACGCTAACTGCTACACTACTGTGCCTGCCCTACGTAAAAGCTGTAAAAATGAGGCTTGGGAAAGGCCCAGCAGGCAGTGTTCGTGGAGAGAGGAAATCCGTATATTACAGATGAATCATTTATAGCAGAACTGGTTCAGTACCAAGCAGAGAAAGTGCATAGAGCAGTACAGCACAGGAACAGGCCCTTCAGTCCATCGTGTCTGCGCTATGATGCCAATCTAACTAATCCCATCTGTCTACATATCATCGGTATCCCTCCATTCGCTGCCTGTTCATAAGTTATCCAATATTGTTGACTTCAATATTCAGTCCAAAAGACTGCAACGCGCACAGATAGAGGAGGTGTTGTTCTGTATAATACAGGAGGCCACTGACAAATATGTCAGAGTGGGAAAGGCACGGAGAACCAAAGCATTTAATTCTGTCTGTCTTTCTACAGACGCTGCCTGACCTGCTGAGTATTTCCAGCATTTTATGTTTTTATCTCAGGTTTCCAGCATCTGCAGTTGTATGATTTGCATTTGAACCTCCTAATCTGGACATCCAATAACTGAGAGAAGGGAAGCAGTTTGGATCCAGTCATCCGTTGACGTGACTTGAAGCAGGTGATCTCAAGTAGTCACTTGAGACAGGGCTGCATGAAGCAGCTCCCCAGTCTGTGCTGCAGAGAGAAGGAAGGAAAGTCATTGAGAAAACAACCTCCACCGCTGTGTTGGCTTGGGAACAGCAAGACCACCTGATCATCGTGTTGGAGAAACAAAGAAGTGAAGTGGAGCTAAGTTAGTAAAATGGGAGTTGAAACAGGAACACGCAGGGGAATAGCATGGGCAGATTCAGGATGTGATCACGCACACAGTCCATCAATTTTCATTCCAACTGTGCGTGAAGACAAAGGGCAGTTCAAGTTAACGTGAGAGGGCTCTGCCATCACAAGACCAAATGGAAGTCATCATCCTGAAGCATTGGTTCCGTTTCTCTCTCCACAGATGCTGCCTAACCTGCTGAGTATTTCCAATATCACGTTATTGTATTAGAGCAAACCTGGCTCTGTGCCGGTGTACATCCTGTCATTGTAGAGACACAGGAGACTGCAAATGCTGGAATCTGGAGCAATAAACCATCTGCTGGAGGACCTCAGCGGGTCAGGCAGCATCTGTGGGGAGGGGAAAGAGGGAAGAATTGTCGACGTTTCAGGTCAAAACCAACCCTTAATATCGACAATTCCTCCCCCAACACAGATACTGTTCGACCCGCTGAGTTCCTCCAGCAGATTGCTTATTGTAGCCTATTATTGATTAGGGGTCTACCAGTGGAATGGGGGTGGGGTTGGAAGAGGAGGCAGCTTTGCCCATTTTTTAATTCCCACCTCTGAAGTTTTACAAGCAGTCACATCCCAGACATGAAGGAGACATTTTGATGTTGGATCCTGCACTACTCTTAACCCCACACACACCCACGCCCCCAAGACCATTTACTAATCTGCTGGGCGGCAGCTCTGTGAGCACTAATGGAGACTCAACAGGTGTCCTTGATGAAGGGTCTCGGCCCAAAACGTCAACTGTTTATTTCCCTCCATAGATGCTGCCTGACCTGCTGAGGGCCTCCAGTGTTTTATATGTATTGCTCTATAAGCACTAACTTGTTTCGTTCATCTGTGGGCCTGAGCATTGGGAATTAGAGGCCACCAACTTCCCAGGTCAGTCTGATCCTGCTCCCATTTGATTGTCCAGCATACTAGTTTAGCATTAAGAGCAGTTGGGTGAAACAATATTTCTCCAATCAAACCCTGTACACGTGCCCTCTATAATCCAATGGGAAATGGCTTATCACCACCTTGGAAGATCATCCAACATTAGTACAGTTGAAATATTTGTCTTACTTATTGTTGAATCCCAACGTAGAGATTTTCAGTTCTTTCCCCAATACTTTACATTTATTTCATGTTACCTGAGAGTGCAATAAATTAGTATATTCCCTCCCTAAACTTCTCAGCCTCTCTCCTTAACACCAATTATTTCTCTCTCATCTGGTCTGAAGTCACCCCATGAGGTTTTCAGTCAAGTGTTGATGAAAGTGTCCTTTTGAATTCTCTTGGGATGTTTTCCTGATTAAAAATACAGGAACGTTGGTGGTGGTGTGGGCCACCTTTGGATTAACAGCCAGTCATCAAACAGCACAGAAGCAGGCCCTTCGACCAAGCTAACCTACTCCCATTTACCATCACTTGAACTGAAGTTCTAAACAATTGATCGAGAGTCACGAGTTCAATTCCCATCATGGAAACCGGAGAATTGAAATTCCAGTAATTCCCTAAATCTGAAATTTGAAGCTAATTTCAGTGACTGTGAAACTGCTGCATTATCGTAGAAACCCATCTGATTCACTGATGTGGTACAGTGAAAGAAATCTGCTGCACATACTCTGTCTCCAGCTCTGAACCCACCAACATGGTTCCTAAGTTCTGCTGGAAATGCTCAGCACAGCAGGCAGCATCTGTGGAGGGAGAATTGCAGTTAATGTTGCAGGTTGTGAAAATAAATCAAACTACCGAGGCTGAAATAAACAGGGAATGCCGGAAACATTCTGTAGGTCAAGCAGCAGAGGAGTTACTGAAAAGTGACTTGTTTTCTCTCTTGCACAGACCCGAAATGTCAATCGTTTCTCTCTCCACAGCTGCCACCCCACCCACATTTTCTGCTTTTATTAATGCTTTAGATCAACAATGTTTCATCAGGACTGGGGAAAGTTAGAGATAAACAAGTTAGTGAAGGGTTGGAGACCAGGAGATTGATTGACACAAGTGGTGGCAGTGGTGAAAATCAAAAGGTGCGTCTTGGAAAGGTACAAATAGGAGGGTGATATTTACCCACCTATTATATTGTTCTGGTTCCCACCCAACCACAGACCTCGCCCTTTGTTCTCTCTGCATCCTGAAATGTTTAACTTCAGTTCATCAACCCAAAACATTAAATGTTTTTCTCCACAGATACTGCCTGAACTGCTGAGTGTTGTCAGAATTATTTTTCGAGTTTACAGCATCTGCAGTGTTTCTCTTTCTGAAATTGGGCAAAAGGGAAGTCAGGAATTAACCAATCAAATGACTTTTCTTTCCCCCCCTCCACATTCCAATTGGCAAGATGGGTCCACTGCAAGGATGGACATGTCATGTGACCAGTGATGTGTGTGGAACAAGCTGAGGTGGAAGTTAGTGTTAAAATGTCCTGGACAACTTACAAATATGACTTTGTACATCACAGGATGTCATTTGGCCCAGGGATCTCCGCAGCAGATCACTCCATTATCTTATTTTCTGGTGCCCTTCCAACTTATTCTCTCCCACATAAAAGATGCAAGGTATCGGTGTCGTTGTGCAGGATGCTGGTGAGGCCACACTTGGAGTATTGTGTTCAGTTTTGGTCACCCTGCTATGGGAAAGATTATTAATTTAAACTGGAAAGAGTGCAGAAAAGATTTACAAGGATGTTGCCAGGACTTGAGGGACTGAGTTATAGGGAGAGGTTGGATAGGCTAGGGTTCCGGGACCATAAGAGACAGGTGATCTTATAGAGATGTTTAACATCATGAGGGGCATAGATGGGGTAGAAAACCTGAGTGCATTCACCCTATGGTTGGGGAATCAAGAACTATAAGGCATAGGTTTAAGGTGAAAGGGAAGAGATTTAAATAGGAACTTGAGGAGCAACATTTTAAAAAAAAAACTACACAAAGGGTGGAACGAGCTGCCAGAGGAAGTGGTTGAGGCAGGTACAATAACAACTTTTAAAAGACAGTTGGACAGGTACATGGATTGGAAAGGTTTAGAAGGTTATGGGCCAGATGGGACTAGCTTGGATGGGAAAGCTTGGTCAGCGTGGACCAATTGGGCCAAAGGGCCTGTTTCTGTGCTGTGTGACTCTATGAACTCTTTATCCACCAACTTCCCTTTCATTTGCCAATTATCTACACCAAGGGGCAATTTATAGTGGCAATTAACCTACCTGCTGCACCACTATGATGCACAACTACGGTTGAGGTCCCAGGTACTGCCCTTAATCTACTTGTTTTTAACTGAACAATTTACCTACAATTTCTTCAGGAGAGGCAAACACTTGACTGGCAGGCACATTACAACGTGCGATAAAAGTTACTTCAAGTGTCCCACCGGGGCTATTACAGAGATCAATGCTACATGTGAAGTGTGTTTCCTTACCAAAATGGAATACACACAGCATTTTTAGCATTGATCATTCTACATTGTGTTGAGTAGCAGCCAATTCATCAAACGTTCAACTCCAGGGAGTGGTAACTAGTCATGTTCAATCTCATTTCTCACATCAATCATGGGTTCTGCAATTTATGCTCCTCCAATATCATTGATGAATGGCTTGTCAACACAGCACAGAGCAAGAGTTGACCATTTGACTCCTTGAGCCTATTCCCCCATCCAGTAAGAAGTCAGAGCTCAGAATGAGGACCCCTTGCCCCAATTCCAAGAGCACCAGTTCAACTGAAGGCATTTGCCTCTTCATATTGCAGTGCTTTGTAATCAACTATTCCCCTGAAAATACACCACTTCTCTAGGAAGTCATGTTACCAGCAAATGAAAGACACCATTTAAATGGGTGAATATTGCATTGATACTGTGCTGTAAGCACTTCAATCTCATCTCTACTGAATACCGAAAGACCTGGATAGAGACGTGGAGAGGATGTTTCCATCAGTAGGAGAGTCTAGGATCTGAGGGCACAGCCTCAGAATAAAGGGACGTCCCTTTAGAACTGAGATGAGGAGGAATTTCTTCAGCCAGAAGGTGGTGAATTTGTGGAATTTGTTGCCAGAGGCCAGTGGAGGCCAAGTCATTGGGTGTATTTCAGGCAGATTGACAGGTTCTTGATTGGTAAAGGGGTTACAGGGAGAAGGGGGTTGAAAATAAAAAAATATCAGCCACGATTAAATGGCAGAGCAGATGGGCTGAATGGCCTAATTCTGCTCCTACATCTTATGGTCTTATGATTTCACAACAGTTCAGGAACAGGCCCTTCAGCTCACAATGCTGGTGCCGACCATGTCAATTTAAACTGCACATCTGCCTTCAGACAGGCATTTCCAAAATTTCAACCTAGGTCTCATTATAAGAATTCTCAGGTCAAACAGAAAAACCCGCCCTTCCTAAAAAAAAGTGACAATTCCCTCTCAAGACACTTAGATTAGCTTTTAGGTTGCTATTGATAACCATACAAACCAGCAAATATGCCAGCCTTCTCACATGATCCTTATTCATGTAAAAAACAATGAGCATTGCATCATCCAAATGCAGCTCGGGTGAACAGCAGGAGGCAGTGACAATCTGATCTAAAGTTGAGCTGACTTCCTCCAACAGCAATGTAGCTGATCTTACTTTCTCACCCCTGCAAGTTCTAGTTTTGTTGCAAAAACCCCATTCTGGTTCACTGGGGTCAAATAAAAAACAGAAAATGCTACAAACAGTTAATGTTTTAGGTCGAATCTCCTTCATCTCCCGAGTGGTGAAATCTTCAACCCAAAACATTAGTTTTGTTTCTTTATCCACAGATGCTGCCTGATCTGCGGAGTGTTTCTAACATTTTATTTCAGATTTCCAACATCAGCAGTTCCACCCCCCCCCCCCCCCCCCCCCCCCCCCCCATTTTGATCCAGGGAAGGAGATGCACTGTGCTTACCTGATCGACAAGTAGTTAACCTTTAACTGGTCCTTCAATCATTTCAGTAAGCAATGAAGGGCAGATAATAAATGCCAGCCTTGCCAATGATGCCCACATTGTGAACTAAAAGGTCACTGTGGCAGGGAATTCAAATGCTGTTCTGTTCAAACATAAAAACGCAGACTGAGAACTTTTCTCCTCTCCCTTTTATTTATAAGTTTTAAAATGTACACAAATAACAACCATATTAAATTGCATTGTAAATAATGTTAAATAGTAATCAGGAATAAAGAACTGTACATTAGACATCGAGACAGTAGGTCAGAGAGCACTTTCTTTTTTTAAAAAAAGGGGGTGGGGCGAGGGCAGTTCAAACCATCTTACATTTCAGCCAAGTTCACATTTTGATGTTTTCCCAAGACAGGACAGACTCAACCCCCACAGAAAAGCCAAGAAAATTTACTGCCAGTAACACAAATGGTCAAACTAACAAAGTTACAGGACATTTCCATTTGTTGCTTTATTGCAGGCATTACACCCAGAGCTTTACAAACCGGTACGCTCCCCTCGAACAGCAAAGTTATATCTGCATTACAGAGGAAGTATATTCCTCCATTTAAAATTGCAAACAGGAATTCTAGTCTTGCATGGCCCCTAGTGAGGCAGGCTGTGTCACTTTTTATAAATCAGATCAGGCAGGAACAATCACATGCTGCACACAGGCTAAAGTTTGGGGAGTGATTGCAAATGAACCAAGCTAGAAGTCTTGAAGCCACTAATCGTTAATTCCCTTAAAGCCTTGCCAATAGCCAAAATACATACACGTACACACACATTCAGAAGACAGTTTGCAATAAATACAATATACGACACAGATTTGTTTTGCCATTACTCCTCTTACTTGAACCGATACTGGCACCATGCCTGGTGCTAATCTTCAACAATGCAAAACAGTAAAACACAAGCTGCCTTGCGAAAACTGGATCCGGATTTCAATTCAACTTTGATCTTCATGATACTAGAGCACAGGACTGCTCTTCTCCCAAGGGCAAGCAGTTAATGTCTGGTGGCAATAGAACTTGGCAATGACAGCTCTGAGTTAATGCAAAGTTGTTTAATTTGGACCCTGATCGGTGTCAGATTTGAATTTGGATACAAGATTCAGTAAGAAAGTGTGGAAGGATAGTAAAAGCTTTAAAAGTTAAACAAAAACACACACTGGCCAGTCCACCAGTAGAACATCCCATGAACTCTGGCTGGAGTTAACACTGCTCCTTCAGTGAAGGGACAAAAATTCAGAAGAACAATGTACGAGAGACTGAATCTAGTTATGGTCCACCAACAGGTGAACTTATATGCAGGGATACTCCCCAGCCAACCACCCCCACTTTTTGCACAAATTAAAACTATGTTACACTGTTCAACATCAGTACTAAGAAGCAACAGCTTTCACTTTACAATCAAAAACTTGTTATTTACACAAATACAAAAAAAGTCTCAAAAAAGTTATGAAATACCAAATGTTAAAAAAAATACATGGGGAAATAACTTAACGTGTATTAAATACAAAACCAAAATATCCGAGGGGGCTGTTAGCATTGGTGCACAGTTAAATCTAAAATAAAAAGTGACATTCAAGTTTACAGTACAGAAGAAAATGCATTCTATATTTGAGAAGAGGAGGCCATTGGCTGCCAAATAGCAGGCAAGAATCTTTGAGAGAAATTTATGAGACTAATCTATTTTTCTGCTTTCACACTGCAAGCGTCAAACTTGCCCCCTCCCACTAAACTCGTCCAATTCTGCCTTCTTTTCCCTGAGCACCATTTGTGGATGCACCCCACCAATCAAATGCACACCCTAGACCCTGGTTTGGCAAAAGCCAAATAGCTTTGGTGTTGAGAAACTTGTGTGAGGTTGCAGAACGGGGGGGGTGGGGGGGGAAACAAAAAAAAACACCAACCTGTAAACAAAGATGCGATCCTATAATTTTTTTTTGCTTAGCGTAGATCGCTTTAAGAGGTGGTAGTGGTATAAAAAGAGGACCCTGCTAAATTTTGATGTAAATAGAAGACAAATAGGTCATTTGTTGCTCAACCCAAATGCAGGTACTTTTCATTTTAAGTGTTTGGATTGCACAGAGTCATGTTTTTATTTTGCTGCATTCAATTCAGTTGCCACCTCCTCTTTTGCTCTCCTGCAGATGAACCCAGAGCCTTGAAGTACATCTTTAAGGGAGGGGCTTCCACAGGCCTTGGTGACCAGAATTGGATGGAGTGCCTGAGTATTAGGGACGACAGCTCCACTCAGACAACACGACCCTCTGAGCTGTCAGAGTTTCCCGCTTCAGGTTTCTGGCTGCTGAATTCGCAAGAATTTCACAGAACACTTAGAAAACACGCGCACACAGTGGTTATTGACACATTTACACCTGGACTGGAAAATATTTAGTAAGTGACTACATTTTTTTAAAATTTCAGTGTGCTAAAAGCTGACCATTAAACAGTCAGAAGCAGGATGCATTCCTTTCCAATAAAATTTTATATCTTGTAGGCAAAGTCCCTCAGCTGCACTAACTACAAAAAAAAGAGGCTTAGTTTTGGGTATTTTGGCAAGTCGCCCCGTTCATTGCTGCACTACCCCTGCTGCCCAAGCCAGTCTTTATATTTACTGATTAGTACTATGCAGTTAACTGTTTAAAAAAAGGCAGAGTCAGTCATGTTTTCAAACCGTTAGTGTCTGTGGGAATGACTGTCAAAGCCGAGAAGCCATTTTAAGAAGGGAGTACTACTAACTATCCTTAAAAAAGGCATGAGATCCAGGAGTGAGCCATTTATATGGCAATTTGGCCACAAACACAGGAGTACCAAGTGAAATTTAAGCAGTTACAGCTCCACCAACAGATTCCCAGATGACATTTAGCACCGTGCAGCTAACTCCTTCCTTGCAGGTTGTTTGCCAAGAGGGACCCTTGTATGGACAATTGGTTTTGAATATATACTTGAGATCTACCCAATAATCTGCCATAGTTGCATTAAACCTAGGTTCACCAAATGGCAACGCAGACATGGTGTATGTGTTAGTGGAAAAAAAACATTTGAAGCCACGAACAAAGAACACCGCCTGGTTGGTTCTCTTTCTAAATACTGCTACACAATGAACAGTTTGGTCAAGCATCCTTAACCAATAAAGTCACCAATGGGGGGGAATAGGAGGTGTCTTAAAGGGGGAACATGGCACTGATGCTTTATATTTGGATTAGGAAACCTTATGTTCCTCACTCCTGAATTTTCTGATCCTTTCTCGAAGACAACAGAACACAATAAAAAAAAGATTTAAAAAATAAATACATACATTCTTCAGAAGTTAGCAGCCAATGCAGTTCCAAGTCACTGGTTTTGTCAACACACAAATACAAGATATAGTTGACACTGTAAAGGACAAGCGGTTCCGAACTGACAAACCCTCTTTAATGAGCGTTTGCTGGGCAAGGATTTTCTCCTCCCCTTTTTTTGCACCAGTAGTGCTGCTATTAAAAAATCATAACCGATTTTATATATACTTTTAAAAATATTAAGTCTTATCACCCTGGATACAGATTTTTTAAAAAAAAACTAACTTTCAATACTTACAAGGAGTGATACAGAGTGAATATTATTCAGAGAGAAGGTTCAGTCTGGGAAGAGGATCTAAAAGAAATGCCTTATATACAGGAACCTACAAATGTGACTTGAAAATGAAGGGGGCAATCCCAAATTCTACTTACACCATACCACGCGATGAAGTCTACTGCAGCCATCTATTGTATTGAATGCTAGGTTTATCTATTTAAACTCAGCTCCCGTGGGAATGCCCACATTTAAGAACCATAAGGACCGTACTTAGCATTGCAGAATCAGGACCGCTACATGTCAAAAAAGCTTTTTCAACTCGGTATTTAGATATTTCCTCTTCCTCTCACGTCCTATCTTTAAATGATGTCTTGGGAAGTCATCACACAGCCAGTAGACAGGTAGCGAAAGGTAGAGAAGGCAGGATAATGGTAACTGGCCACTGTTATAGGAGGGGCAAGCTTGAAGCCCTTGAAGACAGGAGGCCGAACTTCCTTTAGTAGGGGCGGAAGGGCCAGTCAAGGTGAAATACGGGGTTTTCTTCCAGGTAAAGAAAACTCCAAACAGACAGGGGCGGGGAAAAAAAAAGAATGTATATAATAAATCTGAGGTGACTGACAAGATCATTGCAAGTATGTTCAGACTGAAATAGGAGCCCACGTTCCCAATTCACACGCAAATAAAACAGTGGATCATTACGAGCCCTGTTCCAATGTCCTCCCTGAAAGCCTGTTCGCAGTGGTCAATGTTGGAAAAGTCGTCCCATCATTGGCAAAAGTCAGCGAAGGAATCTAGGGAGGGGAGAGCAGATCACGATTAGAGTCAGTAATACAGAACGGAAACGAGGCCCTTCGGCCCAGCTCATCCATGCCCAGCAAGGTGAGCATCTAAGAGAGTCCCATTTGCCCACGTTTGGCCCATACCCCTCTAAGCCTTTCCTATCCATGGACCTGTCCAAGTGTCCTTCATTGTTGTTACTGAACCTGCCTCAACCATTTTCTCTGGCAGCTTGTTCCATACATGTATCACCTTCTGAAGAAGTTGCCCCTCAGGTTCCTATTAAATCTCTCCCCTCTCACCTTAAGCCTATGCCCTCTAGTTTACGATTCCCTTTTCCTGGGAAAAAAGACTGGGTGCATTTATCCTATCCATGTCCCTCACGATTTTATACACCCAAGGTCACCTATGCTTCAAGGAATAAAGCCCTAAGCCTGCCCAACCTTTACGTATAACCAATGTCCTTCAGTCCTGGACACGTTCCCTCTCTCCCTACCCCACCATCTTCTTGCACTCCACTTATAAGCAAGAACCCTAATGGCTACGCCGTGATATATTGGAAATCTGGATCCAGTTTTGACCCAGGGACTCCCAACTGGGTTAGGTACACCAGCTGACAACTGGGAATGCATTCAGCCCATTGCTGTAGATCTCCTAATCACAATTTGAGCATCGACTGAACCAGTGCCCTTTGGTGAACCCTCAGATACTCAGTAGGTTCATCTCATTGGAGAGATACACAAGAGACCGCAGGTGCTGGAATCTGGAGCAACAAACGATGTGCTGGAGGAGCTCAGCGGGTCGAGCAGCATCTGTCCTCAAGAAATTATCAACATTTCGTGTCGAAACCCTGCATCAGGATCACAGATGCTGCATGACCCGCTGGGTTCCTCCAGCAGATTGTTAGTTCATCCAATCAGTGGAATCGGTGACCACAGTTGGATAATCTCTGCTGGATTATCCAAACCACAATCAGATCAGGGTGCCCATAAGTAGCCAGTGTGACTTTGAGGGTGGCGACATAGGAAACAGGTGAAAAATCACATTTCTGATCAAGACAAGAAAATCCTGTTAGAGCCATTGAGTTACACAGCACGGAAACAGATCCTCGGCCCAACATGTCCATGCCAACCAAGTTTACCCGAGCCAGTCCCATTTGCCTGCAGTGGGCCCATATTCCTCCCAAACCTTTCCTAGCCATGCACCTGTCCAATGGTCTTCTAGTTGGTGTTATTGTACCTGCCTCCACCACTTTCTCTGGCAGCTCGTTTCATATACGCACCACCCTCTACTTGAAAAAGTGGCCCCTCAGGCCCCCTTTATATCTTATCCCCTCTCACTTTAAACCAATGCCCTCCAGTTTTAGACTCCCCTACCCTGGGAAGAAGGCTGTTAGCCATGTCCCCCATGATTTTCGATACCTCTACAAGATCACCCCGCAGCCTCCTGAGCTCCAGGGAATAAAAGTCCCAGACGTGCCAGACACCACCTGAAAGCCATATTTCAGTTGCCACACCCAATATCACCCCCCACAAACTTCCCCATTTTGAACAAATCATTTCAGAGCTCTTGTACTGCACTTCCTGGCAAAGCAGTGGTATAGAAAATTGCAACTGGATTACAGGGAGTGTACAACCACCAACACAGATCTATCCATTTTAATCTCTACTAGTCTGTTGGCTAACCACGAAAATCAATTTCCATCTACACCACATCAAGGAAAAAAGGGGGAAGTTTCACAAGAATTTGGAGAGCGAGAGAACAAAAAAAATAACGGAACCAAGCTCAGCTTTTCCCCACTCAAGTACTCTATTCATGTCAAATCTCAGTGGTTACATACTCAACTCACACAGGATTTTTCGAAGACTTGGTACATGCTGCACATGTGCAAATGCAACTTGTGAAGCAGCTGTGCTCAGTATCTGGTTTCTGTCCTATATTGCAAGTTGCACACTGCAGGACGAAGTATCAAGTTAAACACTTGACAGTGCAGTAAATAATACATCAAATATTTGCAAAGTGGAGTCAATGCTGCTATTAACAGATACCCTACATTCCTCGGTTTAGGAACATTTTCTTCCCTGACACGCAGCCACAAATGCATGTTGCTCTCCAGCGTCCAATATGCATTTCTCTCTGGGTGTTGGTCACTAAAGGATCAAATCATTCCTTCCCCAAATTTCAGGATTTATTCTTCCTTCAATCTGTGTGGGGGGAAAAGGGTCAGCGGTCCAAGGAGACAGCCAACACATCGTTTGGAGTGATTGGAGATTGAGAATTTAAAAAGCACACTCAGCTCCTCCCAGTGCTGACCAACGAGCATCTGCTGCACCAGAGAAAAGACAAGTTCAAATAACAGTCACCAGTGCAGGGATGGGAAAACTAAACTCCAGCAAAATAGCACAGCCAGGAATCCACACCAGAGGCGAAAACCAACAACATTATGGTCTGTTACTTCAGCACCACATCAAGTGGCGTGCTTGTACCTTAAGTCAGTAGTTTGTCAAGCTAATAGCCAGTTCACTTTGGACAACAAACACAGTTTACTCCACATTGGAACAAAGTTTAACACACCACCACCCCCCCAATATAGACCAGTAGCAGCAAGAGAAGAATTGGTCATGAGCATATGCAAGGCACTGGAGAGATACAGGCACATGGCTATGTGCCAGGAGAGATGTCTGCACAAAGACATCCCAAAATCCTGAGTGTACAGCTTAGCAACAGCAGGATACACTATGCAGTGCATAAACATCCCAGTATTAGTTATACGGCAGTAAATCTAATTAGTAATGCACTGTGCAACCAACACCTCAGAATGTGCAGCTCCAGAAACTCACCATTCACCCCACTTTCTCCGTGTTTATAATACGCAGAAGCTTCTTCCACCCCAACTCATCTAGCTATTGACATACCCAACTTGTATTTGGTTATCTCAAAATGGTGTCGCTGCTTAGAAATTCACTGAAATGCCAAGAACTATGTTTGGGGCTACATTTATAGTGAAAGAGCTCCGAAAACCACTTACCAAATCTTACCTGCTGCTCTAAGGATGTTAGTCACTTTGCCAGATGTTCAAAGGGCATACTGGTCTACCAAAGAAATAATGACAAGATCATTATTGTCCCAGCGCAAGTTAAGAGAGCACAGCCATTCACAGAATTCAAACAAGTGATATCAATTCAGCTAAAATTGACACATTAGAACAGGGAGCCCAACCCTTCCCTAGCATCAGCAACCCCCACAACACAAAACAATAAATGATTGACACAAGGGCAGCATCTTGAACTTCTTGCAGACTGGTATTAGAGCCAGTCTGGGTTCCTCAGTTTGCCGAGTTGCTCCAAGTTGCCCCAATCCACGTGAAACTTCTCCAACCAAAGAATTCTGTTCTCCGCCCTTAAGTCCGTGATATTCAGTCTCCAATGGGCTCAAGACCAACTTCTGCAAAAAGTCAAATACTGGAACATGAAGAGAGGACAAGCGCTAAGTAACTGCCAATTACTGCCCAATAAACCTTGCTGTGAAGTATTGTGGACAATGGACAAGGAATGAATCAGGCTCAGTTGCAAAACATTCTTGTCAAGATACAAATGCTAGACAAAAACTAGGTGACAGAATAGTGCATTAACAGGTTGGTGCCAAAAAAAAAATGCTTCTTTTGCGGTGGTTGGAATTAGCAAAGAGGAGTTTGAGAGAAGAGAAGCTTTCCTGCATGAACAAACCAATCCTGTTTCATGAAACCAGTTTTGCCTTTGTTGCAACATTAACTATCACCACTAGAGGCTCTCAAAGAGCTGTGTGGCTAGCAGGCTGGAGAACTCACATGCCATATTATCTATGCACACAAATTTGAACCTTCTACCCTACTCATCTGACAGAGGGAAATGTTGTATCAACAGAATCAGAGGAGGTCTAAAGAGAAAATAGTACACCCAGTTCTTGAATAGGTTTTAGCTTTATACTGGTGACTCCTTCAGTCAAATAGCTCACTAGTCTTGGTCTATGCTTATACCACCAATGACACTGCAACTCAAAGACTGTGTGCGTACTCGTGACAGCATAGTGTGCAGTTACACAAGCACACAGGATCCTACATGGGTGCTCAACTCACTCCAAAAAAAGGGGATAAACCAATTCAAAGGGAACCACTCTCACATGGGTCTGGAGACAGGCAGAATGCCAATTAGTTACTGACAGCAAGGGAATATTAGTGAAGCATCTGGGGCATTAGGTCAATTCAGCCATTTGTAGTCATTAAAGCAGGAGATGTTATGAATAAATTCACATAGAAACTGATCAGAGTCCGAACGTCACTGTGGCATTCACACTTGTCTATCTGACTATTAAGTAACCCAGCCTCTCATCTGGGATTAAAGATGCTTCAGTGATGTGGCCACTAACTGCAAAGCTCCCATGTAATCCTCAGTCTCAAAACAAACCCAGTGGCAAAGTACCAGGAGGGAGGGAAAGGCTAGGTGGCAACGCTCTCCCTCCCAGCCTTGCCACCCAGTCAGAAGCAGAAAGCTGCAGGAGGTCTGGGAAATTGTGAACAGCTGAGGGAAGTGAAGTGCATACCTGTGATGCAGAAATGCGTGACGCATCTTGCCGCGCCGTAAGATCAGAGGACGAAACGTTGGCAGGAGCGCCTCTGTGCAGCCTCATGCTGACTTTGCGCTCTCGCTCTGCTCGAGAGATGGGCCTTGGTGAGGTATTTGCTGCAACGACAAGAGGCCTTTTTGTTAAACTGCATTCTCCACATACCTTTATACTGATAATGAGCAGACTGCAGGGCCGTCCTTCCTTGTTGCTGGGCACACGTTATAGTCTCTACAAAACCATTTTATAATTGCGTACATGCCTAGGAAGGTTTCCAAACCAAAGAAATGCCGAACGTGTGGACTCTCCACAAGCAAGGTCTCATTTGAGAGAGACGAGACGGCAGATGCTGGAAATTGGAGCAACACACAAAACGTCGGAGGAACTCAGCAGGTCAGGCAGCATCTGTTGAGAGTTGAACGTTCTTGGGTCAATTTAACACTACAAAGCTTTTCCTTGCCCCAATTCTCCTGAAAGTTGCATTCTGCTGAGCTGCCATGTCACAAGCACACAACCCCTCCAAAGGGCTGTGTTCTTTTAAGTGGGATCATCAACAGTGGAATTGGCTACAGCTCATTTCACATGGCGGGAGCATTATGTGATAGCCTTTCCCCTCCAAGGTGCTGGAACACGTCAATGATAGTGCCGCAAAGTGACACTTGCCAATAAATCTGCTCAGTCTGGGTTTCACCAGGATCACCAGGTTCAGATCCTATCTTGGCCAAACATGACCCAAAGTAGAATTCCAGGCAAGACAATACATTTAACATCAGGGCAGTATTCTACTATTTACGAGTATGTGCCAGGGCTCAAGGACAGAGTTATAGGGAGAGGTTGGGCAGGCTAGGACTGGACTATTCTTGACGCGTAGGGGATCTTAGAGGGTGTACAAGATCATGAGGGACATAGGATGAAAGCACAAAGTTTTTTTTTCTCAGAGATGGGAATCAAAACCAGAGATCATAGGTTTAAGGAGGAGAGCAACAAAGATTAAAAAGGGACCCCCTGGGGCAACTTCTTCACGCAGAGGGTTGTACGTATACGAGATGGGCTGCCACAGTAAGTGGTTGAGGGCAGGTACAATAACAACATTGAACACGACACTTGGACAGGTACATGGATAGGAAAGGTTTAGAGCGATACACAGGCAAATAGGACTAACTAAGATGGGCACCTTGGTCGTGCACTGGCGAGTTGGGCCCAAGGGTCCGTTACCTTGCAGTACGACTCCACAAGTGTAGCATCACGGCACCCTACTAAAATTGTCAATAGGCGTGGACAGGAAAAGTGCTGATATCTGGAGTCACATTCTGACGCTTGAAGATCAATCACCAAGCCCCATGACATCATTGCAGGAGTTCCTCAGGTTAATGTCCTAGGTCCAACTATCTTCAGTTGCTTCATCAAGGACCTTCCTTCCATGAAAGGGGCTGATCAGAAATAGGGATATTTACTGATGACCGTGCAACATTTAATTCCATTCGCAACACATCAGCAAAGGAGCCAGACCTAGGTAACATTCAGGCACGAAGCAAAAAAAAAACTGCTGGAGGAACTCGGTGGACCAGGAAGGATCTGTGGGAAGAAGGAATTGTTGACATTTCAGGTCGAGACCCTGCATCAGGACCGAGAGTGGAAGGAAGACAGCCAGTACAAGGAGGCAGGGAACGGGTGGGACAGGGGCCAGTAGGTGATAGGTGGATCAAAGAGGGGTGAAGGATGATGGGCAGATGGCCCCCACAGATGCTGCTCGACCTGCCGAGTTCCTCCAGTTTGTTTTTTCGCTCCAGATTCCAGCATCTGCAGTCCCCTGTACCAACATTCAGGCGTGGGCTGATAAGTGGCAACATTCATGCCAGATGTGCGAGACACATCTATCACTGACAAGAGGGAGGGTCTAACCACCTGCCCTTGATAGTCAGTGGTATTACCATTGCCAAGCTTTCCACCACTAACATCTTGGGGGGAGGCAAGGGGAAAGTAGGGGTGCCATTGAGCATAAACACAAGCAGACCAGCCCCAACAATCTGACGGCTTCAAGAGCAGGTCAGAAGCAGAGTATCCAGCTGTGAGTGACCCACCTCCTGACATGCAAACTCCTTTCACCATCTCCTAGATGGAAGTCAGGAGGGTGACCAAATGCTCTTCCACTTACCTGGATGAGTGCGACTCCTACAAGAAGAGCTCAGCACCATCTAGGATAATGGTTGATTGTTACCCCATCCATCAACCCAAACACTCTCACTCCCCACCACCCCTGCAGTGTAAACCAGCTACACAATGTACTGCAGTTAACTTGAAATTGGTCTGACTGCACTTCCAAAACCCAAGGTCTCCACACCCTAAGGCAGAAGGAACATGAGAACACTACCTGCAGGTCTCTCTTCAAGACTTGCACTATCCCAACTTGGAAATGTCTCACAGTTCCTTCATCACTAACGAGCCCAAATCCTGGTACTCTGTACCTAACAAAGCTGGGATCTTAACCAGAAAAACTGCAACTGTTAGGATGGAAGTTGACCACTGCCTTTAAGGAAGTTAGGAGTGAGCAGCAAGCATTGTACATGCCAGCAACACCCACATCCTGAAACACAAAACACCTCAGTTATATAACACCAACAATGCAAAATAAAAATTCAGATGAGTGTCATCAAACAATGACACTGAATCATGTGAAGAAATACCTAGTGGAGGTGATCAAAAGGCTTGGTCAAATGAGGTACCCTGAGAAGGAACTCATTTGCTTGTTCCTTTGCTGCTGAAACCACACGGTCACCAAAAGATGAAAATTTGTGGATCTAGAGGGTTGAAGATTTACAGGAATGGCAGAGATTACAGGTTAGAGGAATAAAGATGGTAGCATAAATATTTAAGCAATTTGAAATTAAGACTGTATTCCAAAATTCCCAGTGCTTCAACTCAGAGACAAGTGGGGTCACCGAGGGATGGGGCGGTGGATGAGAACTGGGAACACTGGAAGCAGAGTTTATGATGATTAGGTTACATATGGAGGAGGACCAGGATAGAAGTGGATCGTTCAAGGATAAAGGACTTCACCAAATGACCCGATTCAAGGTACTCTGTACATAGGCAAAAAAAAAATCAGCAAAGGAATCAGCAACACATTTCGCCCCTGCTCGTTTCAGGAGAACTAAGAGAAGCTTGAGCAAGTCCACCGCTGTACTGATCAGAATAGTTCATGCAAGCTCAGAGCAGAAGGAGGAACCAGAGAGCGAGATAAGAACCAGAGAGCGAGATAAGAACCAGAGAGCGAGAGAAGAACCAAACCAGAATGCCAGAGGTCAGTTACACAAAGTTGAGCCTTCAGTGGTCAGAAGCCAGATCTACTTCTTTTGCCAGGGAGAATAGATAAAATTATACAAATTTACTCTAGTACCAATCGTAAAAGTTCATTGCTGGAATAATCACTCTTGGCAAATTTCCAGCAATGCTATGAACCCGAAGGGCAGAGTGGATGCCTGAAACACACAACTATTTCATCTGCACAGCAGCACCAATTACAAAATACTTTTGGTGACGTTTGGCAGAGAGAAGAGCAAACTAATTTGTTACATGTTTCAGATCCTCAGGACATCAGATCATCCAAAGGATGTGGGACATTTTGTAGTGATATCAACTGGTGTAGTGCAGGCAAACAGCAGCTGATTTACATGAAGCAAGGATTTAAATAACAAAACAAAACAAATGCTGTTCTTTCTTGGCGATTCACCCTTGGTATTAAAAGCCAATGCTGGTTATGGAAAGAGTGGCCTTGGTTTCTGAAGAATCTGCCTTCCTCTTGCTTGATCAGCAGGACTATTCAATACCATACCAAAGTGTTAGCTTCCACAGGTAGTTCTGTTATAATGCACATTTCAATAATGCAAATTGGTTATAATGTGATTGACGGATTAGGGAACACTACTTGCATTACACGGGCCACATTGGTGCAATTGAGAAAACCAGTTTAAATCTGTGCTTCAAAGGCAACTGCAGCCTGCTCTGCTATAATGCGACTTTATGACTCAAGGTTTCTTAGGAATGTAACTATCGCATTAAAGCAGAACTACTCAAACAGAAACAATTGGGTTAAAGAACCCAACATCTGATGCCAGGAGTTCGGAATTAAGTTACTGAACACCTTCAATTTTCAGTTACGGAAAAAGACAACATGGATTTTTTAAAAATTATTACACATGGGCAGATCTCACCTGACACAATAATTTTTGAAGAGGTAGTTCAAGTAGAGAACAGGAGATTGTTTAAGTTAATTATGTGAACTGGGAAAAAAAACTGAGCCACATCTGAGAGTCCCTCCACCTATCCTAGGTTATTTCCAATGGTTGGGAAACAATGACTAGGAAGGAACAAACAAGATGCTGGAGGAACTCAGCAGGCCAGACAGCATCTGTGGAGGGAAATGGACAGTCGACCTTTGGGTCGAGACTCTTTACCTGGACTGAGAGGGGAAATAGTCAGTATAAAGAGGTGAGAAGGGGTGGAGCATGAGCTGGCAGGTGATAGGTGGATCCAGGTGAGGAGGGGTGATAGGCAGATGGAGGAGCTAAGGATGGGAATAGCGACAGAGGCTGGGAGGTGAGAGGAGGCAACAAAGGGCTGCAGATGGTGGAATCTGAGAGGAAAGGAAGGTGGAGGGCAGATGGGAACAGGGAGGGCAGAGGAGTCATTGAATCACAAATGTTATAGAACAGGAAGCTATTCAGTTCACCAAGTTGGTAGCAAGCTTAGGTAAGAACAATCCAGCTAGTCCCTTCCAGGACTTCCCACACAGCCCTAAAAACTTTTCAGATACTTATCCAGCTCCCTTTCGATCACTACAAGGAGACAAAAGATTCTGTAGATGCTGGAATTTGGAAAACCATAGACAAAAGGCTGGAGGAATTCAGCAGGTCAGGCAGCATCTATGGAGGGAAATGCACAGTTGACGTTTTGGGTCTAGACCCTTCATCAAAACTGTTCTGATGAAGGGTCTCAATCCAAAAAGGTCAACTGTGCATTCCCCTCCATAGCTGCTGCCTGACCTGCTGAGTTCCTCCTGCATTTTGTGTGTGTTGATCACTCCAAGGAATCTGCCACAACAGTACATTCCATATAATCCAAGAATCAGAGTCAGGGCTTGAACCAGCATGGTTAAGAAACATTTCCACTTGATAAGAAAAGTTTGGAACTCTTCCAGGAACAGTTACGGATACCTAACCAATTGTTAACTTTGAAGCCAAGATCAACAAGACTGTTAATCCAAAAAGTATTAAAGGAACATGGGTAAAAAGGTGTGTGCATAGAATGAGGACAAGGATCAGCCATAATTTCACCAAGTGGCAGAACAGGGTTGACGGGCTAAGACTGGACCTTGAACCAATGATCTGTGGAGACATTGCTGTGGTGTGCTCAGAGGCAAATGAAGGAAACTGATTTGGGGCTTGAATAGCCAAAGCAGGGAATAAAGTGCTACAACTGGGGGAAGATACTGACCAGACTGCTGGGCACGAGTGGCCTGTGAAGGGAGCATTGCATCCTGTCCGTTCCGTAACCGGTTGCCAACGGCGCCGGCTCCTGTTCCCGGTGGAAGGGCTCGCGTTGCCGAACTGCGCGTCTGCACCACGCGCTCTTCCCGCTCGTGGTCTCTGCGTTCACGCTCACTTTCCTCTGGGGTACGACCTGCACCCTGGAAATAGGAAAAGACCATCGGTACCCCTTGAATGAAAATGCAATTTATTGGGTGTGGGTAGAGAGAGAAAACAGGAGCAGGACAGTCAGCTCTTTGGGCCTCAGACATTCAACATGATCACCCAGTTCCATACTCTGTCCCACCTCCCCCCTATCCAGTCATCATTTAGCATCAATATACATCTACCGCTTCTTTGAATACATTTCATGATTTGGCCACTACCACTTTGTGGTTGAGAATTCCACAGCTTCAACACTCTGGGTGATGACATTTCTCCTGGATTTTAGTTCTCAACGGCATCTCCCATATCCTGAAGCTGTGACCTCTGCTTCTAGACTCTCCAGCCATTGGCAACATCCTCCAAGTCAAATCTCGCTGGAAGAACTGCATTAGGACAGCTCCTATCATTCTTCAGTGAAGATGGGCCTAATTGACCCAATTTCTCCTCATCTATCAATCCTACCACCAGTTAAATA
Organism: Pristis pectinata; assembly: GCF_009764475.1. Taxonomy (NCBI): domain Eukaryota; kingdom Metazoa; phylum Chordata; class Chondrichthyes; order Rhinopristiformes; family Pristidae; genus Pristis; species Pristis pectinata. The sequence continues at coordinate 5,862,324 of NC_067437.1, forward strand.
GACCTTGGTTACACTCTTTCCAAGCACATTTCTCCTCAGAGGAATTCAAAACTGCACACAGAACACCAGATGGGGTCTCACCAAGGCCCTGTACAAATGTAACAAGACATCTTTGCCCCTGTACTCAAACCCTCTTGAAATAAACATACCATTTGTTTCCCCCAACTCCTTGCTGCATCTCAACACTTGCTTTCAGTGATGGGGACACACAAGTTTCATTTCACCTTCCTTTTGCCCTGGACAACCTCATTTCAGATATTCACTCCTTTGGCTGTTTCAACTGATCTTAAATAATTGAGATAGGGGAAATCCAATTTCATCCTTCAGGCTCAGATCTTTTTGGATCTCAGCTGACAGGCTTCAAAGTTGAAGATGGGATTTTAATACTTAATCATCAAGGAAGTCCCAACTCACAATAAGTGCATACACACATAAACTCAACTTTTGTTATAAAGTAGTAAAACCTTGGTTTTATTTATGATGCTTTTCATGACCTTGGGTTGTGAAGCACTCTACTGCACCATCAAATGACACAGATCAATATCACTGCATCGTTGTTTGAGACACCATTCTTTAAAAAGAAAGAAAAATAACCCTACCGTTGGTCAATGGATAAAGATTGGTCACAACCCTGAAGGAACAAGCCTGTGCCTCAGACTGAGCCCCTGTCTAATGTCTCACCTTGATAAATGGCACTGCAGACAGCAGCATATCCTCACTACTGCAGTGGAGCACCAGGATGGATTTTATGCTTCACAACCTGGAGTGGCCTTTGAACTAACAAGCAGGTTGAGGCAAGTTTACCGTCATTGTGCCAAGCACCAAGATTTCTGACAAGCACAGTATGCAGCAAGCATGTTCTGCTTTGGCATTACTGTACAAGGGGTAGGCCAACTAGCTCCTTACACGAGTACCATCAGTAAACTCAATACCCGACCCCTTGATTTTGGTAGAGCATCCAAAAATCTATCCATCTTGGTCTTAAATATACCTGGCAGCTGAACATTCACAACCTTCAGCCTTCATGGATCTGCACTCCAAGGGAAAAGATCCATCATATCTGACGCAAGTGACCATACACCCTTGTTTAAGATCTCCAGCAGAGCAAACCTTCTCGTGTCATATACCTGGTCAGTTCCTCAGTATATTGGAATGCACAAGGAGATCAGCCTTTATGCTCCTCGACTCCAGAGGACATTGGTCACTTACTTAAGCCTTTTTATAGAACAGCCCTGACATCCATCTGTCAAATCCATGCTGCATGCAAAATACTGAAGGGTCTTCAAAAAGCTGCAACACTATGCGACTGTCTTAAAATGTTTTAAATATAACATCCGAAGACCACTCCCACACCCAAGTTTACATGCTTAATATGCCTGCACTTACAAACTTCAGCATGTTCCAATCAAAGACGTAGTCATACGAGAAGCCCTGTCGGTGGAAAAGGTTCCTGAAAAGCTGGCGCAGGTACGAATAATCAGGCTTGTCATCAAAACGCAAGGAGCGACAGAAGTTCAGGTAGGTAGAAAACTCAGCTAAGGGGGGAGGGAAAATAAAAAGATTAGGATCACAGAAATACTGAAACAAGACTGATTAGCCAAGAAACACTGAGTCGACCAAAGGTCAGTGGCAGACACCACAAGAGGGTTGTTAAGTCACAAGCAGTGACATTTAGTCTGGAGAAAAAAGGTGATTCACACAGAGCTTTCAAGATTCCCCCCGACCTCACTCTCTGCTGTACAACCATTTATTTCAACTGTAAAAGGCAAGCAATGCTTTACAGGAGTGAAAGCAGAAGTCCCATGGGACAGACCCAGGGAAAGTGAGCAGCAAGATGTGGTTAAATCAAGCTGAATTTGGGCTGGTTGAATTGAAACCAAAAGGGAGTGGGTTTGAAGAGAAAACAAAAATGCAAGAACAGCAAAGAAAAAAAAAAGGAGCCTTCATAAACAGTAATGGAGATCTTAATAATCCTGTAGATTTTTTTTGTTGTTTTAAGGTTTTCACCCTATTCTGAAGTACAACAAAAAGGAGAGGCTGATGAAAAGGTTATTTCGGGCATTTCACCAGATTCAAGTCCACCAGTCAACATGCAAGAGGTTAAGTTCACCTGCAGGCACTGCAGACAGCATTTACTAGGAAACGAACCCTGGCATTACCAAGGAAAACCGAAGCATGTTTAAACACTGCAGGGAAGGGCAATTCAGAAACTTCTTCAAATGCAGAGCTTACAAACGCAGATGATAGTTGACTGAGCAAATACCGATGAAAAATTTTAACAGGAGGAAACATCTGCACTCCACAGAACATTTAGGTTATATCAACAGTAGGCCAATGCATCAAGATGGGCAAAACCAGTGGAGACTTTACCAAAGCTCTTAAAGTAATGGGATATCTAATATGGAAGTACAAAAAACTGTACAAGACATAGTACACATGCAAGGGGCTTCATTTCAACCTAGAAACAGCTCTGCCATATTAATGTTCTTAACAAGGGATTTGTATTACAAAACAAGTTTTGGTTTGCAGTCTCAGTAATATCTTGCCACCATCGTGTTCATCAATGCTATGATAGGTTAGATGTGACACCAACTTTCCTGAGTGTGGGTTGAACTCAATTAACAAGCTGTTAATGTGCACCCATCTGTTAAAGAATTCAGCAGGACATACAAAAACTTGGACTGGCTTACCTCTGGGGGTAATAGCAAGATAGAACAACTCAATTCTGTGACACGAGCCATGGACTTGGGGGTACAGGACCCCGCAGCATGGTGTGCTAGTTCAACATGGCATATATTCATAACTTGTGTATGCCTCTGTAATTTCAAAACAAGTACGTGCATATTACACGGTGTTGTGGCAAGCTACAGGAGGTTAAAAAGTCTATTCCTGTACGTGTTGAGTTTGATAGCATGTGCATATGCACTGCAGTCTGTAACACTTTATCCTGCACTGTTATTGTTTACCCTTGTACTACCTCAATGCACTTATAGTGAAATGATCTGTATGGATGGCATGCAAAATGTTTTTCACTGTACCTCAGTACATGACAATAAAAAACCTATTTACCAAAATGAGAATTCCTATTGGCACAAAAGGGTGTACAGGAGGAAGTGTTGGCGTTTCTGCTTCTGTTCAGACAGTAAAACTGCTGCAGAACATGAAGTGGTGGCTGAGTGTAGTTTCAATGTCATACATTACTGCCCCACCTATCCAACCTTAGATGCAAAGCAAGCAAATGGACTCCACACATTGTGGGATTAGCAAAAAGAGTACTCAACCTAGAGGGGCACAAAATAGGATTTTAAACAAATTGCCCAAGTATGAAACAACATTCACTATAAGATACCAGAAACGGGGGGCACTCACACGGATAGCTCTTGCACAATACTTCGATTGGAGTTGACATCTTTTTCTCACTGATGCGCTCGTACTTCTGCCGTTTTGTGGCCGCTTTCAGTCCCTGCCATGGCAACGAGCCCAAGTTAAAATACATCAGGACGTAACCCAGTGACTCCAGGTCATCACGGCGACTTTGTTCTGTGGAGATTTTTTTTTCATTTAAAAAGTCAGGAGCTAAGATTTATTTAAGAGAGTTACTAGCAATGGCATTAAGGGATTCTCTAAATTCACTAACCCAAATGTTTTCCCCAAGTTTCTCTTAATTTCCCTCAAAAACATTGCTTCAGAATTCTGTGCTTGTAGCACAGAACTTTAGCACAATACTCATGTCCAATAGTTAAGGTGGTCTGCTTCTTGCCAACGTCGATCATGGACTCCTTCCCCCTCCGTGCCTATATCTCTCACACAAGCTCCCTCCCCAATCATTGAAGATACGATTCTCTACCATTAATGTAGATACAAGAGACTGCAGATGCTGGAATCTGGAGCAAAATTAAACACAAACTGCTGGAGGAATGGTGCAGGGTCTCAACCCAGAATAATGACAATTCCTCCCCCACCCCACAGTTGATGCTCGACCCACTGAGTTCCTCCAGCGGTTTGTCTTTTGCCCAATGTTATTGCCAGAAACTGCAAACCCACTTTGTGTAGATACCACAATGTTTAGAGTCACTGTTTACTTACCGATGCCCAGATGGGTGTTGATGGAAGCGTACCGTGCCGTGCCTGTCAGGTTCTTGTTTTCCCGATATGGGATGTGCTGGTGAGTCCGTGCATCGCGGTACTTCTTGGCCAGGCCAAAGTCGATGATATAAACCAGGTTACCCTTCTTGCCCAAGCCCATGAGGAAGTTGTCTGGTTTAACATCACGGTGGATGAAGTTTTTGGAATGAATGTACTCAATTCGACTGATCTGGAGAGAGGGGAGAGTGAAGAACAAGGAATCATGCATCAGGGATTCATTAACTGCTTCTGAATATTAGACAGTCACCAGATCTAATTTGTTACTCTCAGCAGATGCCGTTTTAAAAAGAAAGTCATTACAGATACTCTTTTAATTTACCAACAGTCTATTTACGGATTTCATTATCCATCAACTCTTTAAGAATATTCCTTGATTTATCAATCTATTTTTTCACTACAGCACATGCATGCTACTTACTCTCTGCCTATAGAAAAACAGTGTACCAAAACAATGGTGCATTTTACCCAGCCTTGTATTTACAAAAATTGTTCAGAAATGAGTCTGAGTAGTACAGCAAAGATACAGGCCCTTCGGCTCAACCAGTCCATACCGACCATAGTGCCCACCCAGCTAGTCCCAATTTCTTGCATTCAGCCCATATCCCTTTAAGCCCCTCCCCTCCATGTACTTATCAAAGTACTTCTTAAATGACACTATTGTACCTGCCTCTACCACTCCCTCCGGCAGCTTGTTCCACATAATCACCATCCTGTGTATGAAAATGTTGCCCCTCAGTTCCCTTTTAAATCTTTCACCTCTCACCCCAAGTCTATGCCCCCCGTCCACCTTATCCATGCCTCATAATTTTAAACGTTTCTACAATGTTGCCCTTTATTCTCCTAAGTTCCAACAAATAAAGACCTAGCCTGGCCAACCTCTCCCCGCAGCTCAGGCCCTCTATTCCTGGCAACATCCTCGTAAATCTTTTCACACACTCTTTCCAGTTTAATCACATCTTTTCTATATAGGGCAACCAAAACTGTACACAGTACTCCAAGTGTGGCTTCACCAATGACTTATACAACTGCAACATAATGTCCCAACTCAATGCTCTGACTGATGAAGGCCAACGTGCTAAATGCCTTTTTCACCACTCTGTCTACCTGTGATGCCACCTTCACCGAACTATGCACTTGTACTCCTGGGTTCCTCCATTCCATTACACTCCCGAGTGCCCAACCATTCATAGAACAAGTCCTACACTGGTTTGCTTTTCAAAATGCATCACCTCACACTTATCTGTACTGAAATCCATTTGCCACTCATCGGCCCACTTCCCTAACTGATCAAGATGCTCCTGTAATCTACAATAACCTTCTGCACTAATCAACAACCCCTCCTAATTTTGTGCCAGCTGCAAACTTACTGATCAAGCCTTGTGCACTTGCACCCAAATTACTTATATAAATAACAAATAACAAGGGTCCAAACACCAACCCCCCCCGTAGCACACCACTAGTCACCAGCCTCCGTTCTGAGAAACATCTTCAACCACTACCCTCTGCTTCCTACCTCCGAGCCAATTGAAGTGAATTCTAGGAATGCAACAATTCCAAAGGAGACAATTGTTTTTTTTTTCCAGATTTTCTGCATCTACAGTATTTGAAATGACTGTGATTCACCTTTTCCACATTTACACACAGACTGATCTTTTATTCTCTGCTGTGTCCCATTGATGCCTTCTTTCACCATCATCCTTAAATTTTGTCCATCTTCCACTATCACAGACAATTTTTCTCCTTCCTCAAACTTAAGCATTTTTCTCCCAAATGCTGCCTAACCTGATGAGTACTTCCAACAATTACTTTCATTTCAGATCACCATGATTATTTTGTTTTTTTGTTGTTTTAACATAGAACATTACAGCACAGTACAGGCCCTTCGGCCCACAATGTTGTGCCAACATTTTATCCTGCTCTGAGATCTATCTAACCCTTCTCTCCCACGTAGCCCTCCATTTCTCTATCATTCATGTGTCTATCTAAGAGTCTCTTAAATGTCCCTAATGTATCTGCCCCCACAACCTCTGCAGGCAGTGCGTTCCATGCACCCACCACTCTGTGTAAAAAAAACTTACCCCTGACATCCCCCTGATAGCTTCCTCCAATCACCTTAAAATTGTCCCCTCGTGTTAGCCATTGTTGCACTGGGTAAAAGTCTCTGACTACCCATTATTTCTGATATGCCATACTGCACGTTTTCAGGAACTGACACTACCACACTTCCTCACTGGTTAGGGTTAGGCCCTGTGAATTCTACGCATCAGGTTTCCAAACAGTTTCTTGTTTATAATACTACTTTGATTTTTGCTGGGCCAATGAAAGGAGGTGGAAGCTGCCTAGTACACCAAGAACACTGTAATTTACAGTAATTTGTCTTTGGACTGTACTGCTGCTGCAAAACAACAAATGTCACATTATACAAGTGATAATGAACCCGATTCTGAAGCAGCAGCAATGATCAACTTTAAGGACACTTTAGTGACAGGAAACCATCTTTTGCAAGTAAAACTCTTTCCTGCTGATAAAGTTAATTAGCAACAGCTCGCTTTGCTTTCTTAGCAATATTATTCAGATTTGTTTGTTTACCCACAACTACAGAACATAGAACAGTACAGCACAATACAGGCCCTTCGGCCCACAATGTTGTGCTGACCTTTCAACCACGCACAAGACTAACCCCTTCCTCCTACATATCCCCCTATTTTAAATTCCTCCATATGCTTATCTAACAATCTCTTGAATTTGACCGATGTATCTGCCTCCTCCACCACCCCAGGCAAGGCATTCCATGCCCCAACCACTCTCTGGGTAAAATACCTTCCTCTGACATCTCCCTTGAACTTCCCATCCATTACCTTAAAGCCATGCCCTCTTGCATTGAGCATTGGTGCCCTGGGAAAGAGGTGCTGGCTGTCCACTCTATCTATTCCCCTTAATATTTTGTACACCTCTATCATGTCTCCCCTCTCCAATGAGTAAAGCCCCAGCTCCCTTAGTCTCTCCTCATAATCCATACTCTCCAATCCAGGCAGCATCCTGGTAAATCTCCTCTGCACCCTTTCCAACGCTTCCACATCCTTCCTATGATGAGGCGACCAGAACTGGACACAGTACTCTAAGTGTGGTCTAACCAGAGTTTTCTAGAGCTGCGTCATTACCTCACGGCTCTTAAACTCGATCCCACGGCTTATGGCTTTATTCAAATTTGTTTGTCTGTTTACCCATAACCAACTACCATTGTTTGAATGAGCAGGCTGGTGTGCAAGGCAGTTGTATGCATTGGCCATTTGATGCATCCCTTGTCTGCTGACGCTGGAGAAGTACAAGTAACAATGCTTTGCATTTATATAGCAACTTTAAACAGTTACTCCTACAGTGCTTCACTGGAACGATATCAGACTATAATGGCACGAGTCAACAAAACCTGACAAGCTACAACAGCAAGCAAGTTAACTTTAAAATCAGGAGGTAGGCTTTGAAGAGGAAGAGTTGCTTGGAATCCTTAGGAGCCAAGCGCTGAAGGCATAGCTGTTAATTGTGGAGTTCTGAGAAATCAGGGGTGATGATAGGTCAGTACAGGCGTGAAAAAAGGGTGCTGAAGAGGCAGATCAAGCTGGATGGAGTGGGTGGAGTGAGTCCTGGCATGGTAGCATAGCGGTTAGCAAGACATTAAACTGTGGCCTGGATTCCCATCAGATGGATGCGAGCAAATCCACGGCACTATGCATTTGATCGGGGAGAAATTCGTCATCAATCCACAGGCTGTTCAGAAAAGGCTGAAAGCAGCATAGAAGTCAGGATTCGGCATAATCAAAAGAGCCCACATTGATTTGTCAAGGCAAGGCTATGCATGACTGAGAAGGATGAATATTTGAGATAACAAAGCTGAAGTAGCAAACTTAAATGAAGTCGATGTTTATGGTAGTAAGGTGTTTCACAATGACCTACATGGTAGACAGATCAAGAGAGCAAACCCATGACATTCAAGGGAGAGCAGCAAGTTGGATTAAAATTTAACTTGGTGGGCGAAAGTAAAGGTCAGTGGGAGTTTCAGTGACCGAGGCTTTTTGATGCACAGTTCCCTTGGGCTCAGTACTAGATGGTTTCTTGTGATACATATTAAATGACATATTTAACACCAGTTCCACAATCAAGCTTCTGGATGATACCAAAAAGTTGACAGGGACTTGTTTTCGAAAAGCAATTCATTCATTGGATGTGGATGTTACTGACAATGCCAGCATTTGTTGCCCATCTTCAATTGCCCCTCAACTGAGGCAGTTAAGACTCAACCACACTGGGGGTCTGGATTCATATACCGGTCAACTGGGTAGTACAAGAAAATTGGGGGTGGGGGCGGGGGCGTGGAATATTAAAAGAAATTAATAGAAGGACCCAGGAATACACAATTACAAAACCCTGGACAGATAGCTAATGATAGTACATGGGATGCTTCTGTTTTTGAAACAAGCTCAAGTAGACTAGTTATGATGTCAAAACTAAGTGCTGGTCACTATGCTACAGTAAGGATTGATAGCATTTGATGACGTACAGGAGATTGGAGAGGATGGTTCTGGAGAGATCACCTGGGCTGGAAGCTGCTTTCTTTGCAAAGAGATTCAAGTGAGGCGTAAAAAATTATGTCAGCTGAACGAGGGGGATTGACTTCTCTTGGCAGAAGGGGGTGACACAGATTCATGGAAGAACTAGAGGGGAAAAGGGGAAAAAAAAATACATTTTTCAACCCAAAAGAGTTGTGAGTCTTGAAGTCACTGCAGAAACCCTCATCACATTTTGGAAGTACCTGGATGAATACACGAGGTAGAAGCTACAGGACTCTCGACCATGAGCTCAGGAGAGGAGCAACGCAAATACCTTAATAACCCAAATACTCTAATGGCCGTCATGGACAGATACAATGCGTTAGAAATTTCTATGATTCAATACGTGTGTCAATTTTAACGATATGAAAATCTGGTCAACAACGGAACCAATGATTGCTAATTAACTAGTCCATTCCCCATTTAAGAATGGTGACTAAACTTCAGAAAGTACTGCCTGAAAAAGCCGCTTTGCAAATGCAAGCTTTTTTTTGGAGCGAAAAAGAATATTGCTGGAAGAGAGGTCAGACAGAAGATGGGTGGACAAAGTTTGGCAAAAATTAGAACACAGAAGAGAATTGTTAATTGTGCCAACATATGCTTCAGTGGTTCCATCAGAATATATTCAACCCCTCCCCATTTTCCAGTTGCACTGCACAAATTAACTGTAAATTCAGAGTGAAAATCCATACCATCTGGTCTGCAAGGAGGAGCACAGTCTTCAGGCTGAACTTGCGCGAGCAGAAGTTGAAGAGGTCCTCGAGACTAGGACCAAGCAGCTCCATCACCATCACATTGTAATCTCCTTCTGCACCACACCATTTAATTGAAGGAATTCCAACTGCAGAAAACATAGAATCCAAAATGTCACACACAATTTCCAAGCAACAACAGGTTAATAATAACAACAACATATAATCTGCTCAATTGACATTGTTACCAGCTGCTGTAAATGCCAGGAAACTACACTTGGCTGAAAATTGTGGTCACTGCAATGTGCTGACAATATACCATTTACACATGACCCAATTGTTTTTACTATGCAACCGACACGTGTTGGTGACTCAAGATTTCAATGTTTTTCTCCAACAAGCAGCTAATACATACAATACCCAACCCCGTCAGACACCATTACCAACCCCTTTGGATCAAAGATTCAGTGCTGTGCACACATTCGTGCAGACAACCATTCCAGCTGGACTACTCCAGTGCAGCTTAAACACAAAAATAGACATATAAATCACACAAGCCCATGTGTCTGGGCACATGCCACTTTCAGCAAGAAATATCCTGAACTGGTTAGGAAATCTTTGGGCCTCAAGTATTTAAAGAAACATTGGTTTTGTTTGCAGTAGTCTTGGACTGCAATAACGTTAAATTCTCAATTAGTATGGAGACAACTATTACACACAGCAAATCCAAACATGTAGCTTCCTCACTTGTCATTGTTTAATCATACTCAAATCTGAGGGAAGATTGTTAAACTTTCCCCACAGGCAAACTCCTTTTAATTCCCAGAAAAATCTCTCATACACACAGATGTCTATGCAGTTGGAGAAGGAAAAGAATGAATCTTAGAGCAGCAAATTTGGCATTAGAGTATATGACCACACTCCTCTGGAAGTACATAATGGACACTTAATATTACGCATGGACAATAATTTAAACATAAAAGCTCCTGCTTTTGGCAGCTATCGAGTGAGTGGGCAACTATGGATCTTGGGCAAGGATATTTGACTGCAATGCCTTCCTTTTGACACTCAAGACATTTCACATCCAATGTCACACATGAACAATGGGTGAGAAAAAGTGAAGAGGTGAGCAGCATCAATAGAAGAATTGCCCAAAGAGCTGGCAATTTCTCAAGATCATCAAACCCAGGCCAATCGTCCAGTTCAGCACTACGAAAGGCCTCCACATTCAGCCAAGACAGACACCCACCTGTCTTCACAGATTCATACAAGGCCCTGGTCATGGTATGGGCAGGGTAGCAAAATGGGTGGAGAATTGGCTGGTTGGCAGGAAGCAAAGGGTGGAAATAAAAGGATCTCGTTCTGGTTGGTTACCGGTTACTAGTGGTGTGCCGCAGGGGTCGGTGTTGGGGCCTCTCCTTTTTACCTTGTACATCAATGATTTGGATGATGGAATAAATGGTTGTGTGGCTAAGTTTGCGGATGACACCAAGATAAGTGGAGGAGTAGGGAGCATAGAGGAAATAGAAAGAATGCAGAGGGACCTAGACAGTTTAGGAGAATGGGCAAGAAAATGGCAGATGAGATTCAATGTTGAGAAATGTGCAGTTGTACACTTTGGAAGTAGAAATAAGCGGGTAGATTATTATCTAGAAGGAGAGAAGATTGATAGTGCGGTAGTACAAAGGGACTTGGGGGTACTTATACGAGATACCTTAAAAGTTAACCACCAGGTTGGATCGGTGGTTAAGAAAGCGAATGCTATGTTGGCATTCATCTCGAGAGGTATAGTGTATAAAAGTAAGGAAGTGTTGATGAGGCTCTACGGGGCGCTAGTGAGGCCTCATTTGGAATACTGTGCGCAGTTTTGGGCCCCGCATCTTAGGAAGGATGTGCTGACGTTGGAGAGGGTTCAGAGGAGATTTACGAGAATGATTCCAGGAATGAAAGGGCTTAAGTACGATGAGCGTTTGTCGGCTCTTGGACTGTACTCGCTGGAGTACAGAAGGATGAGAGGGGACCTCGTAGCGACATTTAAAATGTTGACAGGTAAGGATAGAGTAGATGTGGCTAGGCTGTTTCCCTTGGTGGGCGTGTCCAGGACCAGAGGGCACAATCTTAGAATTAGAGGGTACAGTTTCAAGACAGAGATGAGGAGAAGTTTCTTTACCCAGAGGGTGGTGAAATTGTGGAACTCCTTGCCACGCACAGCAGTGGAGGCCAGATCAGTGGGGGTGTTCAAGGAGGAGATAGACAGATATCTAAATAGTCAGGGTATCAAGGGATATGGGGATAAGGCTGGCAAATGGGATTAGAATAGTTTTTTTTTTTCTCTCTCTTTTTTTCCCACCCCATTTCTTTTTCCCTTTTCCTTGGAGCAGACTCGATGGGCCGAATGGCCTGCTTCTGCTCCCTTATCTTGTGATCTTGTGATCTTGTGATCTTGTGATCAATGACATCCACTTAACCATGTGGAAAATTCTTCAAGTAATGCCTGTTCACAAAAAGCAGGCCAAACCCAATCTGGCTAATCATTCTGCTATCAGAGCAATCAAGCAGCACTAACTTGCAAAAGACCTACTTACCCATCCCAAGTTTGATTTCACCAAGATAACTCATTTCCAGACCTCATCATAGCCTTGGTCCAAACATGGGACAAAAATGAATTCCAGAAATAAGAGTAACTGTGCTTGACATCAAGATAACATTTGACCAGGTGTAGAATCAGGAACTCTAGTTAAACTGAAACCAATGGGCATCAAAAGTGAAAAAGCTCAGTGGCTGGAATCACAACTTGCACAAAGGAGATGGTTGTGATCATTGAAGGTTAAATCACTCCAGCCCTTGAACATCACTGTGGTCCAACCATCTTTAGCCATTTCATCAATGACCTCCATTCCACCACAAAGTCAGCAGTAAGGATGCTTGCCAATGATTACACAATGTTCAGTTCCTTTTGTACCTTGTCAGCAAATGAAGCAGCTCCTGGCTGTATGCAGCAAGACCGAGACAAAATTCAGGGGTACGACTGGATAGTGCCAAAGGAATGCCAGGCATCACCAAATGTCTAACCACCTACCCTTGACATTCAATGGCATTGCCACCACTGAATCTGCCACCGTCAACATCCCAAGGGCCACCAACGATCGTGCTTTTCAAACAGGTACATTAAAGGGGGGGGAAACTCAGAAGCAGCAATTCCCAAAGTAAACAGATATTTTTATTTTACCCAAGACTTCATGTATATGCCACTTAAATTCTGAAACGTCAGTTCTTTTTTTAAAAAAAATTACCGGCAGCAATTCACTACATTCTGGTGGTATACCAGTTAAAGGAAGTTCCTTCAACTTTGTTTTTTTTTAATGCCACGGAAGAGGAAATTAGATCCCCATATGAAAAACCCTATTACAACCATTTTAAAATTCAATGAGAAACTTCTAAAAGGTTGAACATGTTCGCAGACACATGGCACAGAGTTAAAATATAGAAGCTGGTCATTACATCCAAACCACCCATGCAAGTGCTCTGGTTTCACACAGGCCTCCCAACTTACTGCATCACTATCACAGCCTTCTCTTCCTTTCTCCTTCACTGTTAGATACATTCTTGCATGGAGTAACTGCATTTCATAACAGAGATGCACTCAGAATATTCCACATCCCTGCCACTAAAAAGCAGCTTCACCTGAAAACAAGGATTTAATCACCGACCATTTATGACCCCTAACATTATCCTCTCCACAGAAAGATCTCTGCCTTTCACACCAGTGCAATTCTGAAGACTTTTGGGCCACCCCTCACCCTGCCCCGTCCTGGAGCCTCAAGTCCGCTTAGCACCTCTCCTTTTCTCTCTGCAATCACCCATCCTTTTTCTTTGACAATTCTCAGCTGGAAGCCAGTGTCTTGGTTACTATTTTGCTCAGATATACAGGCAGACGGCTTTCCAGGCCAACTTTACTAGAAAGGCATTGGGAGCCTTTAGTTGTAAAACGGTGAGAACGTGGGTTGTTTCTCACTAATACTGATTTGAGAAAATGTGTACATGGGGGTTTGGTAAATCAGCAACTTGTGGGATTGAAAAGACAACTGGATATTGAATGTTCAGGCAGAAAGCAGAATCCAAGCAAATAGATAAATGCCAAAGACAAATTCAAAGAGGACCCAAAATAAAAAGGCTGGTGGGATGAAGAGGCAGCACAGCCACAACGAGCCAAATGGCCTCAGATTTGCTGCAGTTCCATAGAGTGGTCTGGTACTACAAGCATGGCTGCATACATCACCAAATCATTCTCAAGAACAAAACTGTAAATAGAGGATTCAAGTATATTTCAACCAAAACTAGATACTAAATTTTGTGTAAGTAACACTTTATTCTGCATCCTGCTATTGCCTTTTTCCCCTTTTACTACCTCGATGTACTGATGTGATGAAATCTGTATGGATGGCATGAAAACAAAGTTTTTCCCACTGTACCTCAGTGCATGTAACAACAATTAACCAAAATTACATTTTTATCCTGCAACGAAACAAAGACAGATTAGCGCCCAAAACAAGTCTTAAAAGTCTTTGCCACAACTTGCCCTTCAGTCTTTGCCATTGACAAGCGTAGTATTACAAAAATTGTATTGCCACACAACCCAAATCAACTTACGATATTGTAGACCTTGTGCAATAAAACTTCTTTCACCCCAATTTTTATCAAGTGGGAGAGTTCTGCTCCATGTAGTATAGAACGGTAAATATTTGTATCACTTTTTTCTAACAGAGTTCAATAAATGAAATTAACGCAATCCAATATTGCAAAAAAAAATTTTCCCACAGGAATACTCAATTCAGTACAAATCAGGATATTCTTTGGCTAAACAGTCTTTCTTGTCAAGATGCAAATGCTCACACCATGAATCACCTCAATCCCACATGGAGTCAGCTTTGTCCAGGGCCATCACTGCCAGGTCTATCATTTATTGTCCACCCCTAACAGGTGAGTGGGGCTATGTCACATTGTGGAACCATTGCACATTTCTGGTGAAGGTACACCTATTAAGAGCATTAGGCAGGTAGTTCCAGCATTTAGACCCAACAGAGAGTATCCAGTATCATACGAAGTCCAGCTGGTGCATTTGCCCATTTTCTGTGAAGTAAGCAGAGAAGAAATGAACACAGCCATTTCACTCCCATCCACTTTCCTTGGCAAGTTCCCCCAAAATATCCAGCCACTGCAACTTGTGCTGTCAGACAGCACAATGCAAATTCAGCCTTTGTCTTCCATTTTGAGATTATTCAAACAAGTCAGCCCAGGTGGAATTGAAAATTGTTGAACAGCACCCAATCCCATCCAGCAGAGCTTGGTTTGTTCATCTGGGTCCACCTCTCATGGGTACCCATACAAAGTTATGCTTTGTAAGAGTAATCTTTCTTGTAATGTGATCTGGTAAATTGGTTGCACACACAGTGGTCAATGACTAGTGAGCAGAGCTTTTCTGGACAGCAAACCACTTGAAGCTTCTGGTATAAAATACTGCATGTGGCCGGTGTGAATTACATTGTATTGCTGCCCAGTTCAAAATCCTTCCCTGACACTTTGCAAAATGTTGAAACTAAGTTTACTCCCCCCATCCCTCCACCAAGTCACTGGGTGCATAATGTTGCTACTCAATAGTCAGACCTTATCTTGAAGGAATCTAGCCACAATTAAAGTTATTTGCAGAGTATCAGTTACCCATACTTTTCATAAAAGTGGAAACATGAAAGTATAGCACAGGAACAGGCCTTTCAGCCCACCATGTCTACAATGACCATGATGCCAATTTAAACTAATGCTATCTACCTGTACAACCCCTCCACTCCCTGCCTGTTCATGTGCCTGTCTAAATGATTAAATGTTGCTACTGTATGTTTCTACTGCCTCTGCTGGAAGCACATTCCAGGCACCTACACTGTGAAATACTTCCCTCAAACCTCCTTCAAGATTCTCCACCTTAAACCCATGCCCTCTGATATTTGACTTTTTCCCCCACCCTGGGGGAAAAAAAAACTATCTATCCTACCTCTGCCTCTCAAACAATACACTTCTATCAGGTTATCTTTCAGTCTCCAGAGTAAACAACTCAAGTTTGCCCGACTTCTCCGCCTAGCTAATACACTCCAAAACCATTTCATCAGTTCTGACACACATTTCCACCACCCCAACTTCAACCAGCTTCACCCTGCTGAAATTCACACGTGGCATTAAATGCTAAATAAATGGACCAAATGTAGCTCTTCAGCCACACTGCAATGGGGACCATTTGGTCAAATGAAAGAAAAACCTTCAAAAGATGGAGAAATACTACTCACAGCTGAATCCCACAACAAAGCTTGACAGTTTAAAATGTCAACAGCTGAATCAATTACATTGACTTTAGTTTGTCCCCTAGTTGGGAATGCTAGACTCACCCACGAATTCACAAGTGTAAAAAGATGTCAAATGGCATCAATTTTTTCAGAAAAGCAGATAACTCATGCAAACAGAAACAGGGTAAATTCCCAAGGCAAACATTGATAACTGGATACCAACTGCAACAAGGCAGGCACAAGCACTGTTGAAGCCAAAGGTCTTTTTGTCAGCTTTCCACTTAATGTTCCAGGTTGGTCTCCACACACTGCTCTGGGCACTCACCTCCTCCTTGCATCATTTTGTAAAACTTGCTCTCAATATGGAGCTGTGGGTGTTTTGTTTTGACACATTCCAACTTTATTGCAACCTCTTCCCCAGTAGCTATGTTCGCACCTGAAAAACAAGAGATAAAAGAATGTAAAAGGAGAAATGTTCCCTCAACAACAAACATGATGGAAGTTTCCCACTTTGGGACCTTCTTCTGCCAACCCAAAACATAGCTCAAAGTGGAGGGAGAAGACGTACTGCTGTCAGTATTGGATAATAACCCATACAACATATTTGAAGTGTTTATTTTACATGAAGTAAGCTCTAACAGGCTTGCTGACAACCTACATGAGTAGGTCTGAAAAGAACTTGTCTGGTGTGCTACTAAACTATTTAAACCCAAAAAGAACAAGCATAATCCATGTTCACAGCTGGATCAGCCAGATTGGTGGGAAATATTTAAACTGGACCCATGGTCTTCCAGCTATACAAAAAAAAGGGTTTCTATCTAAGGGACTCAGAAGTCTTGACAGCTTCTAGGGCTAACTTCAGCTGGTAAAATACCCATAAGCTTCGAGTAACTGACACAATTGAACATTACAAAGGCTACAAGAAACTGCAGATGCTGGAATCTGAAGCAAAATAAAAAGCCGTTGGAGGAGCTCAGCAGGTCAGGTGACATCAGTGAAGGGAAACGGACAGTCAACATTTCGGGTACAGATGAAGTGTTATCTGACCATTTCCCTCTACAGATGCTGCCTGACCTGCTGAGTTCCTCCAGCAGTTTGTTTTTTTGTCATTACAAAGGCCACAGTCTGTCAGGCTTGCATCAATGGGTGGCAGAATGTAACCTTATCAAATTACAAGCCAGCATCTGACAGGCTTTTAAACATCAGAAAAGACATTGCACAGAGAAGCCAACCACCCCAATTCTGCCTTCACAAAACAGACCAGTTATCTTTTGGATCAGGAGTTCCACGTTGTGCACACCAAGTACTTCCAGTCACAAGGGAACACCTTTTGCAACAGATTTCCAACTGGGAAAGAAATGACACCAAACCTGCAGCAAGAGACCAACCGGACCAAAGAACCATCCATGTCAGCTTGCAGAGGAATAGTGGAATGACAACATACTTGTTAACAGCATCTTTCAAAGCCTCAGGATGTCAAAATGCTTAACAGTCAATATGCACAGTAGTGTAGCGGTTAGCATAATACCATTACAGCGCCAGCGACCTGGGTTCAATTCCGGCCGCTGTCTGTAAGGAGTTTGTACGTTCTCCCCGTGTCTGTGTGGGTTTCCTCCGGGTGCTCCGGTTTCCTCCCACATTCCAAAGACGTATGGGTTAGGAAGTTGTGGGCATGCTACGTTGGCGCCGGGAGTGTGGCGACACTTGCGGGCTGCCCCCAGAGCACTCTACACAAAAGATGCATTTCAATGTGTGTTGCGATGTACATGTGACTAATAAAAGACATCTTATCTTACATTTTGAAGTGTGGTTGTTATTGTAATGATGATGAGCATTAGCCAATTTACTGACACTAAATAAGTGACTGAATCATGCCAGGGATGACTTCCTACTTTTCCTTCAAAGAACCCAGGCTGTTATAACGGAAGGGTCTTCTGTTTAAATTTTCACAGCAGCCGCCTAAAATTTTGCACACAAGTCTTTGTAGAAGAACTGCAACCTTTTGACGCAGGAGGCAAAGTACGAGTGAGCTTCAACCGATGCAAAGAAGGCATAAAATGGTGGTACCTCCTCTGCAAAGGTTTCATTGCCAAGTCCTGTACATGTTTCCAATTGCGCCTTTGTATTGAGTGTGACCAATCACCAGAAGCATAATTTGCAGCCAGGGCAAATTCCATGCTCTTTTCTTGAAGAAGACCAAATGAATCTCCCAACAATTTCCTGCCACACAGCTTATGCCTGGATGCTGTGGTACCCTAATGGAAGCAGCTAGGTTGCTCATTTACAAAGACTGCAACTAAGTAAGAATGCGTGCTATCACAAGAACAGCATGCAGATCAAGTCTTTGCAAGCAAGGCTGGCTGAATAAATGTTATAATTTCCAACCAAGCAATATTTAAAATGTAGGGCTATAGAATTCAGGAATGAAAATAATTTCTAGCACAAGGCCACATTTTTGCTTTTCCAAAACAAGGCAGCTGCTGCTGTCACAGCTGACAATAAATGAGAAATCAGATTAATGAAATTAAGATCACACAAGAGGATGCAATGCAAGAAAATAAAATTTTTGTCCTTGTTAAAGAAAATATAAATGATAGCAAGATACCTTCCATTTACAATATCAGTTCTGATTTAGTTGTAGAGTCAAGTGGCTGTCAGTTCAAGTCCCAATCTGGGCAAGTGAACACACGAATCTACTCCTGACATGCCGATATAATAACCAAATGAGTTCTGCACTACTTCAAGTACAGTCCTTTTGATGACATCTTAAACTAAAATCCCAGTCTGTCCCCTCAGATGGAAACAAAAGCTTTCATGGCACTATTTTCAAGAACAGAGGATCTCTCCTCAAGGTACTGAGCAACATAGGCAATCCCCAGCTCATGCAAGGGTTCCATTAACTGAATTTTCATCAAATCAAACAATTTTCCACCCCCCCACCCCCAAAACCAACATGTAGATATATCAATCTGATTGCATGGATGTAGGAAGGCAATACACCTTAACAGCAGATTAGTAGCAAATTTCGTTTGAAGTATGATGTCTATGATTATTAAATAATCGGACTGCTGAGTTCAGAACATCAACAACTGCTGATTTTAGTTATGACTGATGTTCGAATTAACAATTTTAGGGAATGTTTTGATTGTTTAATCTAGGGAAGAAATATCAAATTATTTTGTTGTGGGATGGCAATATTTCCATTTCTGATATTTGTGAGGCACTGGACCAACAGCACCCTCAGATTTCTGTATACATGACTACTACGCCCTTTGCACTGTAGTGGATTATTGACAACATCATCCAATTTCTGGTTCAGGAGAAATGTCCTCTTTATGTTGCAGTGATTTTTCTACTGTTCCCCCCCAAAAAAAGAATGAACAGCAGCCAAACTTATTTTTGACGGGGGAAACTTTGTTCAAAGTCAGATCTCCCATAACCCAGGGACTGCCTGTACTTATCCTGCAACCAAGATCAATAATTCATCAACTGGCCACTGTACTGTCTTCAACAGTGACTATCCTTCACAAGTACTTCAGTCCTGCAGGATATTCTAAATAAGGAATGAAAAGGACTACAAATGCAAGTCTCTTTCATGTTGCAGCTTTCACATCCTCAGATATCTAAACCTGCCACAAGTTGCTTTTAATGCATACCCAGTACTCTGTGGGTGAATGAAACAATTAGTCTGCAGAGTTAATCAGGTGTGACCGGATAACCCAGTTTAGCAGAGATCCAAGAGACATCCAGGAGAATTCCTTCCTCTTCACAAAGTCCATAGGTCAACTTAAATAAAACAACAGGGTATTGGTATATTATTGTCACTTGTACCAAGGTACAGTGAAAAACTTGTCTTGCATACCAATCGTACAGGTCAATTCATTACACAGTGCAGTTACATTGAGTTAGTACAGAGTACATTGATGTAGTACAGGTAAAAACAATAACAGTACAGAGTAAAGTGTCACAGCTACAGAGAAAGTGCAGTGCAATAAGGTGCAAGGTCACAACAAGGTAGATCGTGAGGTCAGAGTCCATCTCATCGTACAAGGGAACCATTCAATAGTCTTATCACAGTGGGGTAGAAACTGTCTTTAAATCAGGTTGCAACTGTGACAGAGTACTGAGATAGTGCTGCAGATTAATCCAGATAATGCTCCAGCCTGGATTAAGGGGTCAAGTTCTACCACTGGACCTGAACAGTCAGGTAAAAGACAAAATAAATTATTCAGGAGGGACTAAACAAGATAGACGTGATAGAAAAAGATGCGGAGGACATCAGCAATGTGCCGGTTAGTCAGGAATCTCACGGAATGGAACTGAGTTCAGTTAAGATTACTAGAGAGAAGGTGCTAGGAAAACTAAATGGGCTAAAGATTGATAAGTCTCCCGGACCGGATGAGGTGCATCCCCGGGTTCTGAAGGAGGTGGCTTTAGAGATAGTGGAGGCATTGGTGATAATTTTCCAGGAATCGATAGACTCCGGCATGGTTCCAGAGGACTGGAGGTTCGCAAATGTAGATCCGCTGTATAAGAAAGGAGGGAGGCAGCATAAAGGAAATTACAGTCAGTGACGTCAGTGGTGGGAAAGTTATTGGAATCTATCCTGAAGGATGGGGTTATGCAATACCTAGGAGGTGCAAGGCAAGATAGGTCCTAGCCAACATGGTTTTGTGAAGGGAAGATCCTGCCTGACCAACCTATTGGAGATTTTTAAAGAAATCACAGGTAGGGTGGATAAGGGAGAAGCAGTAGATGTTGTGTATTTAGACTTTCAAAAGGCCTTCGACAAGGTGCTGCATAAGAGACTGATTAATAAGATGAGAGGTCATGGAATTACGGGTAGAATAACAGAATGGGTGGAGCATTGGCTGGTTGGCAGAAGCAAAGGGTGGAAATAAAAGGATCTTGTTCTGGTTGGCTACCGGTTACTAGTGGTGTTCCGCAGGGGTTGGTGTTGGGGCCACTTCTTTTTACCTTGTACGTTAACGATTTGGATGACGGAGTAAATGGTTTTGTGGCTAAGTTTGCGGATGACACCAAGACAGGTGGAGGAAGAGGGAGTATTGAGGAGACAGGAACGTTGCAGAGAGACCTAGATAGTTTAGGAGAATGGGCAAGGAAATGGCAGATGAGATTCAATGTTGAGAAATGTGCAGTTGTACACTTTGGAAACAGAAATAAACGGGCAGATTATTATCTAGAAGGAGAGAAAATTCAAAGTACATAAGTGCAAAGGGACTTGGTGGTCCTCGTGCAGGATACCCTAAAGGTTAACCACCAGGTCGGATCGGTGGTAAAGAAAGCGAATGTTATGTTGGCATTCATTTCGAGAGGTATAGTGTATAAAAATAAGGAAGTGTTGATGAGGCTCTACGGGGCACTAGTGAGGCCTCATTTGGAATACTGTGCGCAGTTTTGGGCCCCATATCTTAGGAAGGATGTGCTGATGTTGGAGAGGGTTCAGAGGAGATTTACCAGGATGATTCCTGGAATGAAAGGGCTTACGTACGATGAGCGTTTGTCGGCTCTTGGACTGTACTCACTGGAGTACAGAAGAATGAGAGGGGACCTCATAGAGACATTTAAAATGTTGAAAGGACTGGACAGAGTAGATGTGGCTAGGCTTGGCGAGTCCAGGACCAGAGGGCACAATCTTAGAATTAGAGGGTACAGTTTCAAAACAGATGAGGAGAAATTTCTTTAGCCAGAGGGTGGCTAATTTGTGGAATTCCTTGCCAGGTACAGCAGTGGAGGCCAGATCATTGGAGGCGTTTAAGGAAGAGATAGATAGATATCTAAATAGTCAGGGTATCAAGGGATATGGGGATAAGGCTGGAAATTGGGATTAGAATAGTTTCCCCCCCCCTCACTCCCACCCCCCCCCATTTCTCATTTCTTTTTCTTTTTTCCCTTTTCCTTGAAGCAGACTCGATGGGCCGAATGGCCTACTTCTGCTCCCTTGTCTTGTGATCTTGTGAAAAATAGGGGGCTATGTGGGAGGGAAGGGTTAGATGGATCTTAGATCAGGATAAAATGAGGGCCGCAGGGTCTATACTGTGCTGTAGTGTTCTGTGTTCTAATGTGACATTTTACCTGGAGAAAACGAGGATTTGTCACTACACATAGTACAGCTAAAAAGGAAGTGGCTAAAAAAAATTGTTTTCACCACTTGTGTGAACTCACTTTTGCAAGGGAAACAAGCAACTGGTGACCCAATTTGCATAATTTATTCATGCATGGGAATGATTCCTTTCCCCAGCACAAAGAAAATGCTCCAAAAATACTGCACACACTAACAATTTGTCACGGAGATGTCAGAGGTAGAAATTTTGACAGCAGAAATAGAAATACAGACTAGTGGCGTGACTCACGAGCACTCAAAGCAATTTAAAAATAAGTAGTTCTAGAAGGAACAGTGGTAAGGAGCGTGTTCCTATGATGGGGACTCATAGCAACAAAGCACGTCACATTTTTCATTTATGTAACATTCCAGTATTGAGTCTCTAAGCCAGAAAAACAGATTTTTCTTTCAAAGAAAATAACTTGTTTGACATTAAGTTTCTCCACCTCTCCCCCAAAGACCTTCTTTAAAAATCTTTGCCCAAGAATTTAGTCAGCTTTTCCCAATATCTTATGTGGCACGTTAAG
The DNA here is from genome assembly GCF_009764475.1 of Pristis pectinata. Lineage (NCBI taxonomy): Eukaryota > Metazoa > Chordata > Chondrichthyes > Rhinopristiformes > Pristidae > Pristis > Pristis pectinata. Next base: position 5,884,749 of record NC_067437.1, read on the forward strand.
TTGTTTGATTAACACACTGAGCAATTTAAGCAGCTATTAAGATTTTCCACACCATTTACTCAGTTTTTGTTGAAGACGTAGGAATAAGAGCTGGTTTCCAGATTGGAATCCTTCTATGGACCCCCTGCCCCCAGTTTTACTTTCTCTACCCCAGATAGCTGCTCATTCGTTGAATATATTCAAGCAGATTCATAGATCCTTGGTACAAAAAGAGAACTAACTCCTGCTTTTTGTTTGTGGGCAACTACTCAAAATATAAAGTACTACCATGCAGGGTCCAAAAGCAGGATGTGTTTCTACACCTCTGATCTCCAGGCAGACCAGTGCTGATCTGGCTGAACTTCATTGCTCACATCGGTTCTGTTGGCCAACCCTTGTTGCTGCAGTATATAGAGGTGTAGAAAATCATGAGGGTCATACATAGGGTGAATGTACACAGTCCTTTATTCCCAGGGAAAGGGAACCAAAAACTAGAGAGCATAGGTTCAAAGGGAGAGATTTAAAAAGGGTGATGTGTATATCGAACGAGCTTCCAGAGGAAGTGGTCGAGGACAGGTACATTTAAAAAGACGCTTGGGCAAGTACTTAGATCGGAAAGGTTTAGGAGGGATATGGACCAAACACAGGCAAATGGGACCAGCTTAGATGGGCACCTTGGTTGGCATGGATGAATTGGGCCAAAGTGCCCAATTCTGTGCTGTATTATTCTGATGCTAAAAAATTGAGCAGAAAGCATCGGTGAGTCGCCTTGGCCACTTGACTCCTGCTAGAACAATTTGGAATTTATTGCTGTGCAAGGAGGATGTAGATCTAGTCTTAACTGATGTCAAGGCAGACAAGGGCCTGTATTGCCTCCTACAATTAAGCTCTCACCACAACAACTTCACTTACAGAATCATGGGAGCCTTCAAAAAAAAGGTAAAGAAACTCACAAAAATCCAGTGACTGAATTACCGTAAGCCAATGACTGGCTGGAGAAAAGCAACTTTTAAGAGTAATATTATCATTGAGCATGTTTCAATTTGTCTGAAAGAAAAACAATTTGACTTCCAAATTCCCACACATTAAACCAAGTGATTACTTAGTTCCTGTAAACAAGTAGCTTTGGGTAGTGACTCTTAACGTGATGCAATAACAGAGCACCCTTCCTGTACATCATCTGACTAATGTACAAGCCCAGACAGATCACAAAAGGACTCCACAGACAAGTCTTCACCAATCCTTACTGTACAAGTGCTAACTCCTGCTAGAAAAGCTACAATGGACGGGGCTCAAAAAACACCAATTACTCTCTCCTTGCCCAACATTTTAGCTGGCTACTGAGCAGTGAAGATCAACTAGAGGACCATCTTAAAGTCATACTGCACAGAAACCTTTGGTCCACCATGCCTTTGCCAAGTCAAGTTTATTGTCATGTGTACAAGTACGGTGAGGTACAGGTACAATGAAAAACTTGCTTGCAGAAGCATCACAGGCACTATGCCATATCCATCAAATACCCATCAATAATAATCTCATTGTTCAACTAAGTCTAGGAACACAAGGTAGAGGACCACCAACTGCTTTTGGATTCAAAGAAATTAGACAAGTAATTGGCACAAATAGAACAAAATAAAAAGATGGTAAGCAATGCATTCAAATGAACTCCAAGTTTTCTAAAAGCACCCAACAGACGAGGTCATACTTTGTGCTTGAACCAAATTACTGGATAAGCTTTGCAAAAGCAATCTCAGATTGTTGCTTTATGCAAATAAAAAGTCTCTATTGCTAGGATGAAGCATGGTGCAAGGAAACGACAGATCAGGCAGGGCAGAGTCAGAAGCAAATCAGAATTGTACTCTTGCTTCAAGTACGAGACTCGTAGCCAAGTGCCAGCTTGACAATTGCATTGAATGCCATCTCAGAAAAGCCAATGCACAGGAGCAACATGTCATATACTTCAATTCCCATTGCACACCCAATTTCCTCCAAGTATTTACATTTTTAGATTCAAGAGAAAAATCTGGAAGATCAGACGGATTGCTGGGGGGGATGGGGAGGTGCCTAAAAAGAGAAATCTCATTGAAGCCAACCAGATACTGCAAGGCCTGGATAGAGTGGATGTTTCCATTAGTAGGAGAGTCTAGGATCCGAGGGCACAGCCTCAGAGTAAAGGGATGTCCCTTTAAAACTGAGATGAGGAGGAATTTCTTCAGCCAGAGGGCGGTGAATCTGCAGAATTCCTTGCAACAGAGGGCTGTGGAGGACAAGTCTTGGGTGCATTGAAGGCAGAGATTGATAGGTTCATGATTGGCGGGGGGGGGGGGGGGGGGGTGGGGGTTGGAAAAAAAATGGCAGAGTGGACTTGATAGGCACATGGCCTAATTCTGCTCCTATAATCTCATGGAAGCAGAGCAAAGCTGCGGGTTTGGGTGGGTGGGTGGGGGGGTGGGGCGAGAGAAAAAACATCAAAAGTGGAGTTAGAGAAAAAAAAACTTCCCCTCACTTCAACTAGGCTCTAACATGTGATCCTGCAGTTCATAGTAGTTTCCCCCCACCCACCCTGGCCCACCATAGGCTAGGAATCTTTAGCACCAATAACTTGCCTTCTCAACCAAGAAATGGTACATTGTGGTGCTATAAAAGATATAAAAAAAAAGCACTCACATTCTAAAAGACAAGGGAGAAAGTGCTGTGTAATGCCAAAGTGTTGCTGAGCAACAAATAAATGAAAGATCTAACCCTAGTTAATGACTTTTTAAATCTATGAAATACAGATGGAAATGAAAGACTTACTAGCGGAGTTCTGTTCAAGCCCCAATTTATGTTATTACAGTTGTGGAACACAAGCCAGTTGTAGGACAAGTTGAAACACGTTTAGTTAACTGTACTTCTGCACCAGCTTAGAAGGAATTCAGAATACCTTTTCAACTGACCCACAAAGACTGATTTGGTTTACTATTCCAATGCAAAGTCTTTCTTTTGCTTAAATATCACTTTTCACGACAGCAGGACATTCTAAAGCACTTCACAGCCAATGAAGTACTTTAAATTTATTCACTGCTGTAATGAGGAAAATTTGGCAGGAAGCTTCTACAAACGTCCACATAGTTTCTTTAAACAACACTGAACAATAAACACTGGCAAAGCCTGCCAATAACTCCCAGGTCAAAAGAGGCTTCCATGGTTCCAGCTTAATATCTCTGCTTGAAATTTTACAGAGGTCTCACTGCTTCTTCAGAAAGATCAATGAATTCTCTGTTAAATAACATTTCATCTTCCCAAAGTGAAGCACATACTTAAAAATTATTGATACAGCATTATTAAGTTGAAGCATTCAGTTTAAATTGATGGGAGCTCTATTGGGCAATTTTCATCTTGATCCTTTGTAGAACTGCTCCTTCCCTCCAACTTAAACCATACGGTTAACACCTTGGCTGTCCAAAAAAACTGAATCATTCAATAAATGCAGCATATTTGGTGGCTTTCAAATACGAAAATCCCAGCTGGGTCTTTTGACCTTCTTGACAGCGTTCTGGATCACCTTGTAAGTCCCAGCTAAAACAATGTTAGATGTCTGCCAGTTCAACATTAGAAAGGGGTAGCTACAATCAGATCATCTTATACAACAGGTCCACAACAAATCCAACCTCAGTATAGAACTATATCAAGGCTGTGTCATCACTCTACACTTTCTACTCCACCCCTACCCCCTACTTCATCCCCAAGTTTCCCCACTGGAGTGTGACTAAAGGCAATCTGACACCCCAAGCTCAAATGTTGCGCTGTTGTACAGAAATGCTTGTGTGCAGGTATATTCAGAGCCAGGGTCATACTGGACTTGTTCACTGAAGCATAAAGGATAGACCTTACACTTAACAGTTGTAAAGCAAAGATCCTCTCCCAACCCATTCCTATTGTACAACACCACCTAACGATAAATGTCCTTGACAAGAGACCCTAATAAAAATATTGGGGTCACTTCCCATATCTCTGGAGCTACTCAAAGACAGATTGCTGATGGCAACCACCACTGTGCGCGCTGGTATAACCTTTGGCCTTCAAGCACCCCTTTTCTTCAGAAGATCAAGACCTCAAATCCAGCACTAAACTCAACCTATAGCAAGCAGCAGCGATGCCCATTATCCCGAGACTTGGACTACCTGCAACAGGCACCTTGAAAAGGGATACAACAATATCTTCAAAATCCTCAAGTCTACTGGCAGGATAAGCAAACCAACATCCGCATCCCCTTCCAGACCAACATTCCCAGCAGTGATGCCTTAACTACACAGTCAGCTCCATTATTTGGATGTCTGGTACCAGATTCCCAGAACAAACATGACAGTGTTTAAAATGTGTTAAGTGATTGCCAGGAGGCCACAGGAAGAGATTCAAGGAAGTCCAAAAATTCCTTGAGAAAATAAATGAAACATTGCCACCAACTTCAGGGAATCTCCACCCATGATTACTCAAAGAAACAATTGAGATGACATCAAGAACCCAGGGTCCATGCATCACGGACACACAAGGGAAGCCCAGTGTAAATGGCAGAAGGACTATACCACCTCCAGGCTACTCAACCACCTGCCAAGCATGTCTTGCCCATTCTACAGCAAAATCTGCAAGTCCCACATTGGTCTCTGTCACCTCAGTAACCACAGAACAGGTGGAAGCAAGCCATCCTTGATCCCAAGGGACTGCCCAAGAACAGTAATGCAAAGGATCTTAGAACATTTTACTGTATTAAAGATGCTATGCAAATACAACTGGTTCTTCATTCTATATGGCCTGACTATGATATTCCTTTATATTGACCCAATTTACTTCTGATCCCCTGTTGCAATGTAAACATCTTTACAAATACTACATTAGAAAAAGCAAACTGCTCCGTGATACTCTGGCACACAAATTGAGAATTCAGCTGTGGGTTTGTCCACAGTGCTATTGCTCTGCTGGAGAGCAGCAAGTTTTTTTTGTTTTAAACTTTGAATTACATAATTGTCTCAAGACAAAGTTTCAGAAAAATAGAGCAATTGAAGAACTTGATCAACACTTTTTTTTGGCTTTTAGGAAGCATATTGGCAACATCTGAGAATTTCATTATATTTTGCAAGCTGCAAAACCAGTTCCAACAAATTTGCCTAATCACTACAAAGGAATGTCAAGCTTACATGCTCCCCAATACAGAATGGTTTAGCTTAAACACACCCCGGTAAATGATTGGAAAGCTATCGACTAGCATTATACAAAACCCCACTTTACTCTGCAACCTTATCCTCTGAGCTGTAATGAGCCACCCTTTCATATTTAAGTGGCTTACCATCACCAAGTCCACCACTAACAACAGATTGTTGTTGTTGGAAGTCACCACTGTTGCATGTCTAGTTAACTACTTTTCAGTCAGAGGCTGAATGTCCTGCAGTGACTGACTCACTCAACTCTCCAAAGGTGTCCCACAATTAACATGGCACTAACCCCATACTTGTTACTCTTCAGAGTTGTTACCATAATTTGACACAGATTTGCTCGACTGGACTAGTGCAACACACCACCATACAAAGCAGCCCATTTGATTGGCACCCAACCCTTAAACAAATATTCAACCCCTCCATCACTGGCAGATCATGACTGTTATATAACCACCCATAAAGGAGCAATGCATTTACTCACCTAGGCTACCCCAACAGCACCTCCCAAATTCATAACTTCTAACACGAGGACATGCAAACACATGACAACATTTACCTGCAAGTTCCCCCAAGACAAACACCATCCTGACTTAGAAAGAGATCATTTTTCCTTCATTGTCATTAGGTCAAAACCCTTGACCTCCTTATCCAAAACTGTGCAAGTATCTTCACCAGATACACCACACTGGTTTAAGACAGCACCTCACCACCAATTAGGGAATTGGCAAAAGTTGCTGGACTGGTATCGCACAAACAACTGAAGTTAGCAAATCAAGTGATATTAGTTTCCTTCTCAGGACCTGAATTTCATGGAGAATGTGTACATTTTTAATGTAGCTCAGTTCCAAAGATAAATAACATATTGGAAATGTCGGCTTTTCAGTATCCATACTTCTCTTCAGGAGCAAAAAAAACTGTACAAAATAAAGCCAGCATATCAGTGCAGCTCAAAATCCCAAACCTTGGGGTTTCAATCACATTTTTGAAGAACTATCAGGCTTCAAATGAATCTTGAATAAAATTATAGGATGCAAGCGCAGTGGTTTGTTCCAGGATGGCCAGAAGACCTTCGGTTTGAGGGACATCCTTCCTTAGACCAAATCCTTAGGTCAGGAAACCTCCTTGTTTGACAGCCAAGCATTAACGCTTGAATGGCTAGTCAATGTTTGACAGCCATACAAGGCTGCTTACATTCCCCACTTAAGACAAAAATTGGGCTAGCCAGCCAAGTTTATAAACTAAGCCAGCATTACCAATAATGCAGAATGCCTTCCACAGTGAAGCAGATAGATATCATTCATTAGACATCCAAGATGACAAAAATGTGGGATTTTTGAAACCAAATTAAACTTCAGGAAGATTTGGCAGAGTGAATCATAAATGGAATAACATCCAATGGGTTGGAAAATATACCAGTCCTGACCATACAAAATTAGTAGAGTTTTATTGCATTTTTTCCCCAACATGGTAACACATTCCGTAGTAACATCAATATAGCAAAGCCCCCATGCTGCTGGCCCTGCTGAGTAACCCAAGTATTTTCTGTACAATTTTAGAACACTATTGATAAAAGTGGAACATCTCACAAAGTGCAGGAGGTTGGCTTCAAAATAGCACCCAAGCAAAAAAAAACAGATTTGGGAACATTTGACACCTAATCAAAGTTCAGTAGAAGTTGGCAAAACAAAAAAAACCACAGCTTTGCCTTTCAACTTCCTGATTTGACACAAAGAAATTTCAATTAACCAGAATTTGTTATACGCCTCCTTAGTTTCAATATGTACAATCAAAAATAGAAGTGGAAAAGAAATCAAATCCACTGTGTAAAGCAAATAAATCAAACGATAAGGAGCCAAATTTCTGAGAAAAAGAACTAAGATATACTTTACCAAATCAGAGAGTTGAATAAGCAGCTTTAATAATTAGTTAGAAAAAAAAAGCCCTATTCAATATGTCTCTAAACTGGTGAGAGGAGGCCAGGAATTTGCTGGTGTCGCAGAAACAGTGAATATCTTTGCCTAGATAAATATCTGATGATAGTCACACAAACTTAATTTATAGTTAAAGAGAGAGAGGCCAACAGCATGGCACCAAATGCAGAGCTTACGAGCAGGTCAGTGGCACAGCCAGAAGAGCTGCAGTCTCACAGTGAGTGACCTGGTTCAATCTCAACCCTGAAGGATGATCGAGTGGGCTTCCTCCAAGTGCTCCCATTTCCACCCACGTCCCAAAGGGGTTGATAGGTTAAGTAAATTTCCCCATGTAGGAGAGCGATACAATCTGGGCAGAGTTGATAGGAATGTGGGAAGAATCGGCTAAAGGGGAAATGGGATGGCTTAATGAGCTGGCATACTCAATGGCCAAAAACGGCTTCCTATGCTGTTAAAATGACTGTAGCTGTTAACACAGTATTTTAAATACAAGAAGCTCACATCAGTTTCAAAACAGCAAACCTTAATGCTGTTGGACTGACTAACTTACTTTCCATGTTATCATTTTAACCTTCAGGCAGCAAGTTTTGTTTAAGAGTTCATCAACACCAATATAGATTTTTCTTTAGTATGTGCACTGCTGAAGCTAATTCCTATCTCTTGCATGATATTCAGTCATACTAACTGCATACAAAAGGAACTGTTAGAAATCAAACTACTATGGCCAGTTGGCTGTGAAACTTAGAATATGCAACTTCTCCCCTCACTTCCAAGCCCCACTCATGCCTGCTCCACTCAAGCTGCAGTGGTACATGTCACTTACCACGTCACTCCTTCCCCTATATTCATGTGCCACTTCTCCTTAGAACAGTACAGCACAGGAACAGGCCCTTTAACCCATGACGGCATTGTGGTCAGTACAAACAATTTAAACAGCACATCTGCCTGCACATGGTCCATATCCCCCAATTCCACAACTACCCATGTGTCTATCCAAATAAGTCTTCAAAAGATTTGCCTTATTTTACCTCACCACCCAACCCCATCTCTAGGATCATTGTCCTCCACTCACTTTCTCCACATCCTGCCCGAATTCTCTCCCCCCAACTTCTCTCAGCTTTGGCATTGATCAATCATCTCATTTTTCTCACTCTCACCCTGCTCAAGCTCTTCCAAATTCACCACACCAGCTCAACTTATAGACATGCAGGCACAGTGGTGTAACAGTTAGCGTAACGCTTTACAGTGCCAGTGACCCGGGTTCAATTCCTGCCGCTGTCTATAAGGAGTTTGTACGTTCTCCTCGTCTCTGCGTGGGTTTCCTCCGGGTGCTCCGGTTTCCCCCAAGATTACAAAGGCGTACGGGTTAGGAAGTTGTGGGCATGCTATGTTGGCACTAGAAGCGTGGCGACACTTGCGGGCTGCCCCCAGAACACTCTATGCAAAAGATGCATTTCACTGTGTTTCGATGTACATGTGACTAGTAAAGATATCTTCTCCAATTTCCCTGCATTCTTCGCCTTCCATACCTCAACACCAACCACAGCAAGATCAACAGGATACAAATCCATACTTCCAATCTCTTACCTGCCAAACTCTTGTCATTCCATATACCCTGCTTCTAGAATGCACAACCATCCACTGGTTGATGCCTTGGTTACCTGAAAAGCCTTTGCTGTATCCCATCCCCATTCCTCAGATTTAGCATTCTTTTGCACTTCGCCCCACTCCCGTCAATCTCTCCCTCAGATCACCACGTTCTGGTGCACAACTGGTTTAAATCCAGCATTACAGATGTGGCTGGATTCCATAAATCTACAGTGAACTTCACCTTCCACAAGACTTCAAAATGCAATTATAAAACAAACCTGGTGTTTCCCCCATTAATCTCATCTTCATCTAACATTTTCTTTATGCAAGCACCATCTGAAGAGATCAAAGACCGATGCATTTCCACTACCGTACCCCAAACCATGTGGCGATGTCAAACTCTTCCCCTCCAACCCCAAACTCTTATTTCTCTCCCAATTCCTGTCCAGATCATCCGAAGGGTTCCCACTCCATGCTCCCTCAAATGCTTACTGTTCAACTTCCCTCCCTGATCCCCAAGCACACAGACATTGCAAGATGCTGCCTCTTTTTATAGCATAATCACCACCCATCTCAAAACACAATCCTTTTCTTTATAGACTGCAACATGGCCAACCTCCCTCTCAAAAGAAAATACAATTCCCCTCGGAAGCCTCAAAATTGTGAAAGGCACGACACGAACAACCGATCTCGTGTTAGTACCAATTCTGCTCAAATTTTTATATGCCATTATTGCTGGTTTCACACTGGTTGCTCATATTGAGTCAAGACTTCTTTGGGGAAGCTCAGGGAAAAAGGCAGCCAACTTCCAAGCAGGACAGCATTCAAAGAAAGGTGCCACAATATAGTCAGTAAGACAAACTCAACCAAGGCGGCACAGTTTGAGAAAAAAAGTAAATTAAGGGTGACCACAAGGCACTAGCGACTAAACGGACAAATTGCAGGATTCCACAATATTTTTCCTTCCAATCTTATAGCCTCTCCCGCGGAATGGTGAAGGCCGTGTGTCAAGCTATTAATGTATCACACATTGATCAGATCAAATACAAATTGAAAGTTCTTGAGCCAGTAGAATTGACATGGTGATTGCCAAAACTCCATACTCCCAACCAAACAAACTTCTAGTCACAGCCAGAGAGAGAGATAAAAAATCAGGCAGGATTAGAAACAAAACAGAAAATGCCAGGAACACCTCAGCAAGTCAGGCAGCATCTTTGAAGGTTCTAACAAAATGGTCTCTCACATGAAGACCTTAACTCTGTTTTTTCCTCAACAGATGTTGCCTGACCTGTTGAGTGTTTCCAACATTTTTATTTTGGATTTCCACCATCTGCAGTTTTTTGTCAAGTTTTCCAGGATTAGAAATGGAAGGCTCAAACCCCTCCACACTGTACAGTCTAGTGAAGACTTTAAAAAGGACTCTCGACATTAATTGAAATAAAATGCTGTTTAATTATTAAAGACAAATGAGCCACCATAACACATCAGGTGGTACCACAGACAATGCGTCCTACAAACTCATAAGAGGAAAAAACCCCATCATACAAGGTAGGTATCTTTAGTGGTCACATGTACATTAAAACACACCTTTTTGCACAGAGTGTTCCGGGGGCAGCCTGCAAGTGTCGCCACGTTTCCAGCGCCAACGTAGCATGCCCACAACTTCCTAACCCGTACGTCTTTAGAATGTGGGAGGAAACCGGAGCACCCGGAGGAAACCCACACAGACACGGGGAGAACGTACAAACTCCTTACAGACAGCAGCCAGATTTGAACCCGGGTCGCTGGCACTGTAAAGCATTATACTAACTGCTACACTACCGTGCCTGCAGAAAAGGTAAACAATGTATACCTTTTCCACTGAGCTCTAAGCTGACTATATCAAAAGTTACTAAGGTTAATGGACAGGAACATCAGGAAGAGCTAGTTTTTCTTTGAACAGATTATTTCCTCTAACTTTCTTTCTTGAAAAAAAAGAGATCTCATGAGACAGAGCTACTTGCTGGCCAAGTCATTTTGGCAGTGTCAACAAACAGGAGAAGAATTCTAACATCTGCTCCACACGAAACAACACAAGGCATGACCATTACACCAATTAAAAGAAGCCAAACAGAACATAGAGGGGCTGGAATCAAATGCCTTTTCTCCAAGAGACAAAAAAAGTGTAGCATGCCAGCCCAGCAATTAATTAGGAAGACAAACAGAACACTGGCCTTTATGTGAAGGGAAGTGAGTATAATAGAGCAGTCTTGCTGGATCCACACAGGGCATAGGCAAGACCACACCTGCAGTAACACATACAGTCTGAGACTCATTTAAAAATGGGAACATATGTATACATTCGAGGCAATTTGGAGAAACCTCACTTGATTTATTCTTGGGATGGAGTTGAAGAAAGTTTTAGCTACTACCCATTGAAGGCCAGAAAAGGGGTGATTCTTTTTTTAAAAACTTAAGATTGTAAGGGAGCTCCACAGGGCATTGCTGAGAGAATGTTACCCATATCATGGGGAAATCTGGAAACAGGGGTCATAGTTTCAGAATAGCTAGTCACATATTTAAGACAGATGAGAATTTCTTCTCTCAGGAGGGTCATGGATCTTAGGAATACCCTTTTCCCCAGACAGCTGTGGGGTCTGAATCATCAGATGTATTCAGAGCAGAGAAAGACAGATGTTTAGTCTACAAGAAGTCATAGGTTAAAGAGAGCAAGCAGGAAAGTGGAGAGGAGACCAAGATCAGATTGGCTATCATTTTACTCAAAAGGTGGGGCAGGCTCAAGGGTCTATATGGCTGACTGCTGATCCTTTTACATTATATCCAATACTCATATGCTAGGGAGCATCAAGACATTATTTTTTGCAGATGGCAGCTGAGAAGCTACCCAGCAGATGAAGGGCCCAGAGACCACAGTCACATTTTGACAAGAACCACTAAAACATCTAAAGTTAAAAAGGAAGTGCCATTTTAAAATAAAACACAGTCCCTTCTTCCCTGTAAAGGGGGGTTGAAACCCTTGAACTCAGACATCTTGCGCTCCCAAAAATTAACAGAACACCCATTCCTAACTTTTCAGGGAAAAAGATGGAAGTCTGCCTAACCAACACACATGCTGACCATTGTTTGGATTCTCCCTCAGCCCCCCCAAAAAAAAAACACAAATAACCAACCACCCCTCCCTTCAGGAACCCCATATCCCAGAGGACGCCTGAACTCCAGCCTTCAGAATGGGAGGGAGGGAACCCCCTCCCCTCCTGAATAGACCCCCACTCAATCCAAACAGCCATTGACAGCTCCAGCAACTACAACAGCTGCTGCCTCCTTTAAACCCAGGCTCTCTCTCTCTCTCTCTCTCTATATATATATACATGAGATATATTATATATATATAGAGAGAGAGAGCCCTTTTGTTTTTTATATATATATAAAGCAAAAAGGGAAAGATGCAAACGACATAAAATAAACTAAAAAAATAAAAATGCAAAAAACCCTTCTCCAACTTCATTTTGCATTGAATTACTTCAATAGGAAAGAGTTTATCCCCAACGTGAGGTTTGCAGCATTGTTCAAGCCAGTGTATTTGACATTATAATTTTTTATTGACTACAATGAAACTTACCCAGGTAAATGTCACCAAAGGAGCCGCTGCCAATCTTCCTCCCCAGCCTGTATTTGTTCCCAACTCTCAGCTCCATCTTTATCTTGCTCTGGAAAATAATTAGAAAGAAGGGAGAATGAGGCTTCAGGTTAATTCGGCTCTGCCTCTCCCTCAACCCCTGGTGATTGGCAGCTCCCGGAGCGCCGACGGAGAGGGGGGGGGTCTTCTTTCCCCACCGATTTAACCGGCTAAACGTCGAGATCCCCTCTCAATTTCTCCTCCCCGGGCTCGGGGGGAACGCGGGGCCCGTGATCCGCGGGCTGTCTCGGCGCTGGGGCCCGGGGCGAGTGAGGATGGCCAAGGATTGTCCGGGCACCCTACCTCCACTGTCCGCCGCCGCCCCGCTCTCACAGCCTCGCCATTATTTACAACGGAGGCCTGGTGACGTCACCCGGGCGAAGCGGGACCCGGATGGACATCCACATCAGAGAGGGCGGGGGAAGGGGTGTGTGGAGAATTAAAGCGGTAATTACCGGTGTGCAACCATAATTCGCAGTTGGAAAACCAAATAAGATAGTCTCTTGACCTCACAGTCTACCTCGTCATGGCCTTGCACCTTATTGTTTGCCCGCACTGCACTCTCTCTGTAACTGTAACACCATATTCTGCATTCAACAATTTAGGAAAACCAGATTTCTGAACTGGACACTGCATGGTTATTCCTTAATTTTGCACTATTTTATAATTTATAGTAATTTTTATATCTTTGCACTGTACTGCTGCTGCAAAACAAATTTCATGTCATCTTTCCATGATAATAAACCTGATTCTGATATTGCTTTTCCCTGTACTACCTGGATTTAAAGTAAAAGTCGCGTTTATTGCCATGTGCACGGATGCAATGAAAAACATACTTGCAGCAGCATCACAGACACATAGCATCAGATATGCAGCATTCACAAGAAAAAACAAATTAAATTAAAACAAATTAAATGTAAATTCTACAACATTTTTACAAGAAAGAACAAAAAAAGTCCATTTTAGTGCAAAGTGATGAAAGTTACTACAAAGTTCATTACAGCTGTGATGAAATGATCCATATGGATGGCATGCACAACAAAGTTTTTCACTGAAACTTTGGTACCTGTGACAATAATAAACCAATTTACCTTCTGATAGAGCACTGGAACAACCTCAAAGAAAGACATGCATCCTAATTTGCTGGGGTTTGTTTCTGGCATTAAAATGGACCAAAACAATTTGAAAGACTTACATTTATAGAACGTAAATATTTTGGGGGGAATTCTGGAATTCTGAAAGAGAAAAGGAAAATTATGGAAACTGGGAACAGAAAGAGAAGATGCTGGAAACGCTCAGCCAGTCAGGCAGCAGCTGTGGTGGGAGAAACAGAGTGAACATTTTAGACCAATGACCTTGCATCAGAATTTACATGTGACTTTTCACAACCTCGGGATGTCCCAGATAAGTTCACTATCAATCAAGTGCTCTCTGAAAAGAGCAAGAAACAATCTGCTGAAGGAAGATAACATAAGATTTCTTTATTAGTCACATGTACATCGAAACACACAGTGAAATGCATCTTTTGCATAGAGTGTTCTGGGGGCAGCCCGCAAGTGTCGCCACGCTTCTAGCGTCAACATAGCATGCCCACAACTTCCTAACCCGTACGTCTTTGGAATGTGGGAGGAAACCGGAGCACCTGGAGGAAACCCACACAGACACACGGGGAGAACATACAAACTCCTTACAGACAACGGCAGGAATTGAACCCAGGTCACTGGTGCTGTAATAGCGTCACGCCAACCGCTACACCACCGTGCTGTGAGCTCAGCAAGTCAAGCAGCATCTGGTGGGGGGTGGGGGAATTTTCCGTAATTCAGATCGAAACCCTGCATTGGGACTGCTCTCTGAAAAGGTTGTGGCTTCAAGTAGAAACCTTTAAAAAGGTTGAGATTGGAACACAAAGATCTAGGCTGCCTCTATTATAGGAATGTTGTTATGTTGGAGGTGCTGGCTTTCAGATAAAGACATCGAAAAGTCCTAATGAAGGGTCTCGGCCCGAAATGCCGACTGTTCATTTCTCTCCACAGATGCTGCCTGATCTGCTGAGTTCCTCCAGCATTTTGTGTGCATTGCTCCAGATTTCCAGCATCTGAAGTCTCTCGTGTTTCAAAAAGAGGGTATAGTTTGCTCCTTCAGGTGATTTGTAACAATAGAAAAAAAGGGAATCTTTTAAATCTATTTGAGAGAACAAGAGGGCCTGGGTTTGATGTGGCATCCTATAAATGGCATCTCTGCTGCCTCCTCAATACTGTTGGAATGCCAGTCTGGATTTGCAAGCTCAGTTGTTTGGGGTGAGACTTGAACAAACAATGTTATGACTCAGAGATAAAGAATGGTGTAAAATAAACTGTGGCTGATGCCAATTACATATTTATCTAAGGATTTGAACATGGGAAAGGCACTTCATAGATAATGTTACTGGGAGCTGATTACGGGGGTAGAGAGCAAAAGACTTGTATTTAAATAACACTTGATCACATCTCACACTGTGTAAAATGCTTTGCGTCAATAAGATCATTATAACACACGTCACAGGAACAGCAGGAGACCACTTGGCACCTGAAGCCCACTTGCCATTCAGGAAAGTCAGAGCTGATCTGATCTTGGTGTTGGGTCTCTTTCTTGCCTGTTTCCCAAATGTTAATTTAAGCACGTTCCCAATGAATGCCCAAATCTCCACCTTCATCCTTTCCCAATCGTCATCAAAATTGCAATGACGAAACTGTATTGCAGATCATATTACCTGCTAAGCAAAGCTAAATGTCTTGCAACAGTGGTCCCTCGGAGTGACGTAGACACAAGAGACTGCAGATGCGGAAACCTGGAACAACAGACAAGATGCTGGAGGAACAGTGGGTCAGGCAGCATCTGTTAAGGGAAGTGGACAGTCGACGTTTTAGGTTGAGATCCTTCATCTGGTCCTGAAACGTTGACTGTCCATTTCCCTCCACTGACAGAATCTTCTTTGTCCCTCTGAGTGATGTCCAGCTAAGGGAACAGTAAGGTAGGACATGGGGAAATGGGAGATCTTTGTTACCACAATGTTTGTACCACTTAATGCAGTCACACGTACCACAATAGTTCCAGCTCCAATCCAGCACACTACGCCAAGATAATCTCTGTAGGGACCTTACAGTTGACCTAAAGTTTCCTGAGCTACGGAACAATTCCACAATGCCAGACCTCAGTTTTCCGTCAAGAATCACCAAAGGGCTTCTAAACCAATCTCTTTGGTCTGCTCTGATGTTTCATTATACTTTAGATCCAATTTTTGATTATACTCTGCAGAAACTATGTTAAACGTGCATTATTGTTTGTGCAAGGTCAGGTAAAATCAAGTCATAGAGTTATGTAGCACAGAAACAGGCCCTTCAGCCCACCAATTCCATGCTGACCATCAAGCACCCATTTACACTAAGCGTGCACAAATTGCATCATTCTCCCCACATTCCCATCCACCCCCCTCAGACTCTGTCACTCACCCACACACTGGAGGCAGTTTACAGCTGCCAACTAACCTACCAACCGGCACATCTTTGGGATATGGGAGGAAATCTGAGCACCCCGAGGAAACCCACGTGGTCACAGAAGAACATGCAAACTCCACAAAGATGGCACTGGAGGTCTAGAATGAACCCAGGTTACTGGAGCAGTGAGGCAGCAGCACTACTAACTGCCACCACGTTGACGTGGCTTCCATTTAACCAGAGGCGCACGATAGGGCTGCAAACTCCTGGGAAACAATGGTTTGGACATCTAGCAAAGATGGAGGGGAGGAAAATAATCACATCCTTGGGACGTTCTGCTTCAAACCATTCCAAAGCTGGTTGAAGACTGCCCTTAATGGAGAAGAGCCAGAAAATGGAATTCCCAAGTGGACAATGACTGACAACAGTACAAGTGATCAAAATCCAAGTGGAGCACTGAGCTTCATCTTTGATGGTGCAGACAGCACTAGGAACACAATGGATTATTTTGTTGGATTATTGGGAAACCTCCATGAGGGATCAAACATCCCAGCACATCACCACATAGCAGAAAAGATCACCCAATGAAGATATAGTGAAAGGATCCCACTAAGCTCGTAAAATGAAGGGAGACGGTAAGGAGTTAAGGTCAAGGAAAAGAATGGGTTAAGAAAAAAAGTAAAGGAATCTAAAATTTGATGCTTTAATTTGAATATGTAATTTGCAAGTTGGGTACTTAAAATTCAGCATTTTTCTACATAAAGTGATTGGCTGTAGTATGTAAAATGGTTGTCATAAGCCTTTTCATGCATCAGTGAAGATTATGGCACAAATCAGTTTGTAAAGGTATTGGAGTGATTGGGGCCTGGTCTGTGTTTCTAGTTCTGGGTGTTTCAATGCATCACACTGTAAGATGTTATTTTGCAAGCCCTCTAAGAAGCACTGACGTGTAGCGAGCCTTGTGTGTAGCTGGAAACAGGAATGGAGAATTAACTCATGGACCAGGGAATTTGCACCTGAGCATGACATCATTTAGGTCACATTTGTTTTGCTCAGGTGCCATTGCCAGGAAGGGGGGGGGAAAAATCCATGAATCAACCATATTGCAGCAATGATGCAGGTCTAAATATATCAACAAAAATGCACACGAAAACCTGCGTCTGTTGCTTCCCCAACAATCTTCTCCTGACGGAGACACAAGAGATGGCAGACGCTGGAATCTGGAGCAAAAATCTGCTGGAGGAATTCAGCGGGTCGAGCATCATCTGTGGGGTGGGAGGGGGGGAGAGAAATTGTCAGTTTCGGGTCAAGTCTTTTCCTGACAACACTGATTTATCAAGTCAGTGAAACAAGAGAGACTGCAGATGCTGGAAATCTGACGCAATGAACACAAAGCACTGGAGGAACTCAGCGGGTCAGGCAGCATCTATGGAGGGAAATGGACAGTCGACGTTTCGTGTCGAGACCCTTCATCAGGACTCTACCTTGTGTTCCTCTCACATCTCAGACAAGGATCTTCATGTGCGGTCTCAGGCAATGCATCATGGAGGGTTAGTGTGTGCCATTATAGAAAGATTATGCTGCAGGAGGTGGCCATTTGGCCCATTCTGTCTGTGCTGGCAGCTTAACATGGCATCTGTGCTGTGCTGCAATCTGTAACTTCATGACCTGGCATCTCCCTCACTCTACCAGAATCAGCAGGCCGGGGCTCAACCTTGGTTCATTGGGGGGTGCAGAAGGGCTTGCATGCGCAGCTCCAGGGCATACCTAAAATAAAGTGCCAGCCTCGTGAAGCTGTGCGCTGGACAACAAAACCAGCATGTGATAGGCAGAGCCTAGCAACCCCACAACCAAAGGATCAGATAAACGTGCTGGAGATGTACCACATCTTTTTAAGAATAGTGATGGACAATAAAAAGAGTTCAGAGAAGGTTCCAAGAACATTCTTATCCTCAACGATGTTGGGCTCCAGCAGGTGAATGCTAAAACACATGCAGGCATGATCAACCAGAAGCACCAGTCCATCTTGGCTTCCTCCTGAGATCCCCACCATTGCAGAAGCAAGGCTTCAGCCAGTAACAATCCAGTCCACGTGATATCAAGAAATAGCTGACAGCACTGGATACAGCAAAGGCCACAGGACCAGACAACATCCCAGCTGTAGTACTAAAGACCTGCACTCCAGAAGCAGCTGTTCCAGTAGTTACAAATGCTAGCTTCTACCAATAATGTGGAAAATTGTCCATTTATGTCTGTTCACCAAAAGCAGGATAGATCCAATCCAACGAATGACTGCCCAGTCAGTCTAATCCCAAAATGATGGAAGGTGCTTCCTAATGGCATTTTCTTACCAATAACCTATTCACTGATACCAACATCACTCTGCTCCAAACATCATCACAGCCTTGCTGCAAACATGGACCAGAGAGTTGAATTCCAGAGGTGATGTGAGAGTGATATCAAGGCAGCATTTGACCAGATGTGGCATTCAGGAATGCAAGTCAATGGGTAACAGAACACCCCAATGGTTAGAGTCATACCTCACACAAAGGAAGATGATTGTGTTGATGGAGATTAATCATACCATTCCCAGGACATCACTGCGCCCTCTCCAGTGCAGACACAGCTTTCCTGCAGTGCATTGACCAGCACTGTACGCAGTGCTGAAGCTGTGGTCCAATTGGTGTTGCATACTAATCTCCCTGCTCTCATAATCAATGAAGGAAAGTGCCCACTTCTTTCTTTTCTCAGACAGCCCCTCAGGTTGAAGGGGACTTGCTTCTGTTGGTTCTGAGACCACCAAATTCCTTTTTAAACCGTCTTATTGACTGTTTAAAAAGGCATTTTTAAACCGTCCTGTTAACTTTAACTCAAACAGAGTGCATGTGGACATACAATCTCGGTTCCTTTGTTCCTCCACATCCTCCTACTTATTGCCTTAGCTTCATTGTACCTTCCCAAAGGGTAGTGTGATGCAGTATTAAGTTACCAGACAAGGCACTTGGAGATCTGGACCAACAATCCAGAGATCATGGCAGCCGTTGCAAAAGAGAACATTACCTGGTTCAGTGTCTGCCTTCTCACCTGGTTCTGGCCCACATATTTGTATTGGTTTATTATTGTCACTTGTACCTAGGTACAGTGAAAAGCTTGTCTTACAAACCGATCGTACAGATCAATTCATTACACAGTGCAGTTACATTGAGTTAGTACAGAGTGCATTGATGTAGTACAGGTAAAAACAATAACAGTGCAGAGTAAAGTGTCGCAGCTACAGAAGAAGTGCAGTGCTATACGGTGCAAGGTCACAACATATGGATCCACAGGCACAGAAATGTGCTTGATTCTTAAATGTATTGTGCTAGCAGCAATCTGTTGGGCAATTATGGATTTGGACAATAAATGCTAGCCTTGTAGAGACAAATGGCATGGAAACAGGCCATTCGGCCCAACACACCCATGCCGACCAGTGAGCACGCATTTGTATTAATCCCATCTTCCAGCACTAGTCCCATGGCCTTCTGTGCCTGAGTGATTCAAGTGCTTGTCTGGACACTTCTTAAATGCTGTCAGTGACTCTGCTTCCACCACCCTCTCAGAGAGTTTGTTGCAGGTACTCACCACTCGAGAAAGGTCTCCCTCAGATCCCCTCCAAATCCATTAACCCTTTACCCTAGATCTACATCCTCTGATGTCCATATCGTGAAAAATTAATAAATTAAAAAACCTTTTCTGTCCAGCTGACTAGACCATCTTCCTGCAGCCTGAGGCTTTCTCCACACAGCAAACCTCTTGATCACATCCCCTAGATTTAAGTCATTAATGTATGCGACAGAAGTGAGAAACCAGTGGAATAAACCCCAACTTGTCCTCATCTTAATTGCCAGGCGCAACAATGGATCAGAGGGCATTGGGGGAGTTGGTTGCTTACCTACTTCTCTTCTGCCCCCACTGTTTGTCCTCGTCTGCAGCCTAGACGTAAAGAGCTTGCATTTACATAGCGCCCTGGCACATGATCCAGGCTGGTGGCCATTACGGTCACATTGCCAGACACAGCCAGCTGATTTGCACTCAGCAAGATCACACAAATAGCAAATCAAAACAGGTAAGGATAACAGACTTCTTCCCTGAAGTTCCCTACGTTAATGAAATTGAAGAGTGTTTATGACGACCTTGTCGTTGCCACGGTGACCATTACAGAGCCTCTCAACAGAACAGTGAAGACGAATATTTCTCACAGACTTTGCTTTGTGATGATGTCACAAAGTACAAGACAAACACTTGGACAACCCCAGCTTTAATCTAAGCCCAGACATTTTGCCACACTCAACTAAACACAATCCCTGCCCAGTATCCCACTGTAGTGAACACACATCGAGCTACCGAATTTACAAACCATGCTGTCTTTCTTCCCGATCTTGCTGGAGAATTTGGGCCGGGTGCTTGAGAGAGCCACCAGGTGTCTTAACATGATGGTATGCAGGTAGATTGATGAACATTGCATTGTGACATCTTTCCCAAAGCTAAGTGATGTCAGGTGATTCACAATAGTGATTTATTAAGTCATTTAGCCCAAGCTGTTAGATTAACTCTGCTTTCAAGTTATTCATTTTCCTGTATCATCACTTTTGGAACCCACCGCATGAATGGTTTTACATAGCATCCATTTTATCTTCAAGGTTAGCAGTCACCAACACATTAACTAAAAACGCAAGCCATAATGCTTTGGATACATATAACCATTTTTCTGCTTGTTTGTCTGTGTGTGCTGTGAGGCATTCTTGAATTGTAATTGCTGTTGTAACACAGGAAGCAATCTACCTAAACTCCTCCTCCCGGCTCCAGCTGTCCATCATCCCCCCACCTCACCTGGCTCCACCTATCACCTGCCAGCTCCCGTCTCAACCCTTTCTGCTGGCTCGCTTCCCTCTCGACCGTCAATCCTGATGCAAGGTCTCGAACCCAAAAGGAGGACCATCTCTTTGCTGCCTGACCGGCTGAGTTCCTCCAGCAGTTTGTTTTTTTTTAGGTACTTTTGAATTGTAATCCCTGTTGTCACACAGAAAGCAAGACAGCCAACCTGTGCACAGTAAGCCGCCACAGTGATAATGTGCTCTTTTTTTTAAAAATGATGTTAATCGAGGTGTAGCAGTTAGTGTAACGCTATTACAGCACCAGCGACCTGGGTTCAATTCCGGCTGCTGTCTGTAAGGAGTTTGTACATTCTCCCCGTGTCTGCGTGGGTTTCCTCCGGGTGCTCCAGTTTCCTCCCACATTCCAAAGACTTACGGGTTAGGAAGTTGTGGGCGTGCTCAGTCGGCACCGGAAGTGTGGCGACACTTGCGGGCTGCCCCCAGAACACTCTATGCAAAGATGTATTTCACTGCGTGCTTCGATGTACATGTGACCAATAAAAGTACCTTATAAGGATTGGCTAGTATCAAAATAACTCACTCCTCTGCCCTTGCAAAAGAGTCAGTGGCACGATGAGGCGCAGACTCTCTACTCCCATCTCCTCCCTTATAACCAGATAAGGGAGGGATGGAGAGCGAGAATTGACACTCTCACTGTGGCCCTCATGCTTATCACCTTCCAGCCTCCATCTCCACCCCACCAGGGCTCCATCTGCCAAATTCTTTTCCTTATCTGTTTCCACCCACCGCGTACCAACCTCCATCTCTAAACTACTCCCTCGTTCTCCATCCCTCCCTTATCCGGTTCCACCTATCACCTTCCAGTCTCCACTGTCCCCCTCACGCCATCTCCCTATTTTTTTAACCTATCGTACACCAGCATCCATCTCCAAACTCCCCCTCCTGGTTATAGTTGTCCATCAACCTCCACCTCACCTGGTTCCACCTATCACCTGCCAGCTCCCATGTCCTCCCCTCTCAGCTCTTCATACTGCCTCCCTTCCCTCTAGACTCTCAAACCCAAAAGGTGGACCATCTCTTTGCTGCCTGCCCTGCCAAGTTCCTCCAGCAAATTGTTTTTTTTTGCTCCAGATTCCAGCAACTGCAATCTTTTGTCTCTCATGATTGGCAGACTGAATCTTGTGGTTTGGCTCCACAGTGGATTTGAATGCAACATTGTCCCACTTGGAAACATCAGTGGCACCAACTGACCTGTGGCAGATAACTGGTTAAACCCTAGAAAGGTTTCTCAAATATTTCACCCCTGAAGATTGATTATCCAAAAATTCAAACATACTTAGTTGAGGGAATCACTAATTCCGAAGGATGATTTGTATTAATGACAAAAATGATTTCACTGTTGATTAAAACTACAAAATGTAGATTTAAAAAAATGCAAGTTTCCATTTTTGCAATTCTGGGAAACTGATCGAATTCCAATGAACCTGTTGATTATCTAATGGCTGGAGACTTCCAATAGGAATACCTTTGCAATAAGGGCCAGATCATTTTGTAAGCCCTGAGCACATGATACTGCACATACACATAGAGTACACTACACTCGTAAACCACTCAAAGCCCTGGAATAATTTTATTGCTGTAATAAAACAATTTGATTGCCTCATGAAAAAAAACAACCTATGCAAATTCATTCTTTCCTTAAATGAATTTTAATTTTTTTATGTCATTATTTACATTTTTTCATCAAGCTTCGGCCATCTTTCTTTAGCTTTTGCCTATCACCCACTCTTGTTCTCTCTGACTTCATGTTCCTCTCCCTCTGTGTGTGTGCATGCACATTGCTGGCTCCGTGTGCCTCTTGCCAACTCTCTGGCTTCCTTTTCTTCCCTCTCTGTCAGTACCTCTCCCTAGGTTTCCCAATCCACACCCTATCTTTTGCTGTGGCCATCAATTTTCTTCCACTGTTCACACTTCTGCTACTGGCAGCTTTGGATCTCTCTTTGACCTTTTTTCTTGGGAGATAGCAACAAGAATTTTTAAACAACATTATGGTATTTTTGTCTCCTTTACTTGGGCAGAGAACAGATCACCTGCTTGTGTATTAGAGCCCAGCTACCCGACATCTGTTGGGTTTAGGTTGGGTCAAGTATCAAAAAAAAAATCATCAGGCATGGATCAAATTCAATTGGACATGGATAAGTTGGGTTTGGGATGGGTTTTAATTTTCTACCCAAGCAGATATCTGCTCTGTAATGGAAGTTTCCATTCCATTCCAATAAAGGATTATAAATCAAACGTTTTCGCAACAGACTATTCACTCTGCCGGATTACTGTCCAGATGAGAACAAAAGTCTATGTTATAATATTTCAAATTATTTGTTTAGCCTAGTTAGTTGCTGTAGTAACCATTACATAGAAGTTACAGCAGAGGAACAGATCATTTGGCTCAAAAGATTGGTTTGTACCAGTGTTTATGCTCTACATGAACCCTTCCAGAATATTTTGTTCCTTTCTGCCTCAGGTGTTTAGCTAGCGTTATTTATTTGTATCAACAGAAAAATTTTATATCTGTTCTCAATCCCACACACTGAGCCCGTGGGGAAGTTTACAGATTCCATTTAATTCTTTCCTTGGGAAACAAATGCCCCAAGGTACGAGTTAAATGTCCATATATTCTCTTGCCCAGATAAGATATAGTAATCGAAAACCACCTGCACCTCTGTAGGGTTTCCAACCATATAAAGATCAACAATTTTTGTTTTTGTCTTCTTTTGAAGCATTTAGATTATTACACTGTTGACCACAGCCCAAAATACCAACAGCTCCCTGCAGGATCAAATTCCCTCTCAGCTTTTTGCTGCATCTAGGATACCACATACCTGATGTAATGTGCTGTTGTGATGTAACACACTGCCAGTTCATTACCGTGTCCAGGATACCACACACTTAAAATCCCATCTCAATGTGATGATATAATCAGAGGAAATGCTTAACTAAGTGTAGTGCTATAATACAGCTTTCTGGTCTGAGCATCTCTTGAGAAATGTAGTAATATTTGTGGGATTAATTCTACATAGGACATGGGATTTATATTATAAACAAACTATTTGTCCTGACAGTTCATGTTGATGCTTATGCTTCATTCTGGCATCGTTCCTTATCTAAATCTATCAGCAACACTCCATTCCCTTCTCTCAAATACTTGTCCAACCTCCCCTTATC
Source organism: Pristis pectinata (assembly GCF_009764475.1). Classification (NCBI taxonomy): domain Eukaryota; kingdom Metazoa; phylum Chordata; class Chondrichthyes; order Rhinopristiformes; family Pristidae; genus Pristis; species Pristis pectinata. The sequence goes on from NC_067437.1 coordinate 5,908,686, forward strand.
TGTACTAATTGCTTCAACCACTCCCTATGGTCATGATGTCCATATTGTCATTAGTTTTTGGGGAAACTTACTTCTGAATTCCCTATTGGATTTCTTAGTGACTGGTTTACATCAGTGGCCTCTGCACCCTCATTTGGGAGCATTATCTCTGGATCCAAACTTTACAGGATAACACTGGTTCACAAACCTCCTATGGAAGAAGAAGGAAGAAATGGCTCACAGGAGACACAAGAGACTGCAGATGCTGGAATCTGGAGCAACACAAAAGTGCTGGAGGAACTCAGCAGGTCAGGCAGCATCTGTGGAGGGAACTGGACAGTCGACATTTTGGGTCGAGACCCTCCATCTCGACTCACTTCATATTCAATGTATCATTTTGCTCAGTGACACCCAAACACAGAATTTCATTCTCATATTGATTAGATTACTTCTCTACCAAGTATTACCTGCCCCATTCTCTCTGAACTCTGAAGGAGTTCACCAACACTCCTTCACCACCAACTGTGCATCAAGAGGCAGAAAAGCATGCTAGATTAATATGGTTGTTAGCAGTCCAAAAGCATCCAATTCAGTAAAAGTCAGCCTCCCTGTGACTGGGGGAGCTGGTAAACTCCCATCAGTCTAACCAGCTTGGTACCCGTGTCATCGCCGAGTCATAAGGTTGTGTGTTCAAGGCCAACTACAGGACTTGAGCACATAATCTAAACAGAGGAGGCCCATACTGTCATCTGGAGGAGGAGGACTGAGGCAAAGTCCCAAATGACTTAAAAAGATCCCATGACATTTTTCACAGTTCTCCCAGTGTCCTGTCCCAATAGTTTTCCCTCAACCAACAATGAGTTTCTAAAAGCAATTGGATAAATATATGAAGGGGAAAATGTTGAGGGGCTGTGGGCAAGAATTGAGGAATGGGACTAACTGGAAAGCTCTTTCAAAGAGCCAGCCAGGCACTCTGCCTCAATGGCTTCCTTCCACAAAGTATCATTCCATCTAGTTTGTGGGAGCTGCTCGTGGGCAATTATAATATAGAACAGTACAGCACAGGATCAGGCCCGTCAGCCATGATGTCTGTACTGAACACGATAGCAAGTTAAACTAAATCTCTTCTGCCTGCACATGGTCCACATCCCTCCATTCTCTGCATATTCATGTGTCTATCTAAAAGCCTCAAACTCGAATATTATATCTGCCTCCACCACTACCCCTGGCAGCCCGTTCCAGACACCTTCCACTCTCTGTATATAAAAAAAAATTTTCCCCACACATCTCCCTTAAACTTTCCCCCTTTCACTTTAAATGCATGTCCTCTTGTACTTGACATTTCTACCCTGGGAAGATGATTCTGAATGTCTACCTTATCTATGCCTCTCAGAAGTTTATAAAATTATATCAGGTCTCCCCTCAGCCTCTGATGCCCCAGAGAAGACAACCCAAGTTTGTCCAACCTCTCCTTATAACTCATGCCCTCTAATCCAGGCAGCGTCCTGGTAGACCTCTTTAGTATCCTTTCCAAAACTTCCACATCCTTCCTGTAATGGGCAACCAGAACTGCACACAATACTCCAAGTGTGGCCTAACCAAAGTTTTATACAGCTGCAACATGACTTCCTTACTCTTATATTCAATGCCCCAACCAATGAAGGCAAGCATGCCGCACGCCTTTTTTTACAATTGACTGTCTCTTCTGCCGATAAACAGCAAGCACATTCAAATGTAATCAAATGATAATAAAACAGTGACATGAAAAGTACTGATGAGAATTGTTTCCATCAGCATTCTAGTAGGGTGTCTGTCACACAGATGTCACAATCTGCTAATGATACAAAACAATCTTAAAGCAGACAACTAAAGCCAGAGATTCTATCCTAAATTTTGAGCTGCAGCCTAGGTATCACTCAAGCAATTTACCAGTGTCTGATTAAACTTCACACACACGGTGCTGGAGGAACTCAGCAGGTCAGGCAGCATCTACAGAGAGAAATAAACAGTCAACGTTTCGGGTTCAGACCCTTCATCAGGAAGTGTCTCGACCCGAAAAGTTGACTGTTTATTTCTCTCCGTAGATGCTGCCTGACCTGCTGAGTTCCTTCAGCATCGTGTGTGTTGCTCAAGATTCCAGCATCTGCAGAATCTCTCGTGTCTCTGATTCAACTTCACGGTTTTCAAGTAGCTACAGATACCTGGATTAATCAGTTTTGAACATATCCATATCATCCCCAAGTCCATTTCTACTTCTGGAACATTGCCCAAGTCCACACCCACCCAGGTTCATCTGCTGATGAAACCTGCATCCACCTCTTATCTCCAAACTTGACTATTACAACACTCTTGACTGACCTCACTCACTCAGTGAGCAAGAGTTCATCCGAAACATTTCTGACTAATGTCCTAACTTGCTTCAATACTGTTCAACCATAGGCTTCTGGTTCAGAAATGCCCTGATTATAAATTCTCTTTGTTTTCAAATATCTTGCAACTCCCAATCTTTGCATCTCCTGCAGCTTCACAACTCCAGCATTACCAATAATTTTGGCCTGCCAATCTTCAAATTTGATTGCTCCAGTATTGGAAACTGCACCTTCAATTGCCCAAGGCCCCATAAACCTTGCTACCTCTCTACCTCATGGGAATTATTTGTTTGGTCAAACTTTAGGCCATCTGTACCGAGACAGATGGGATCCGTGGCAAACTTGGTATTCAATATTTGATTCAAAGTTGGCTTGGTCACAGAAGAGGGTAGAGATGGAAGGGTGTTATTCTGACTGGAGGTCTGTGACCAGTGGTGTTCCACAAAGATCAGTGCTGGGACCTCTGTTGTTTGTGATATACATAATTTATACAGAAATGCAGGGGGCTGGTTAGTAAATTAGCTGCACAAGTATTGGAGTTGTGGGGAGCAAAGCAGGTTGTCAAAGGATCCAGAGCAGTCGGAAATGTGGGCAGGGCAATAGCAGATGAAATTTAATCCAGACAAGTGTGAGGTGTTGCACTTTGGGAAGCCAAGTGCGAAAGAAAAGCATACAGCAAATGGCAGGAACCTGAGGAGCATTGATGCAGAGAGGAATTTTGGGGGTGCAAGTCCCTGAAAGTGGCAACACAAGTAGATAGGCTGTAAATGCAGCATATGGCATACTTGCCTTCATTGGTCAGGGTGTTGAGTATAAAAGTTGGGAAGTCATGTCACAGCCATATAAAACTTTGGTTTAAAAGGAGATTTTAGGCAAGCTTTTTTAAAATTATTATTATTCACAGAGTGGTAAGTGTCTGGAATGCACTGTCAGGGGTGGTGGTCGAAACAGATGCAAAGGCAATGTTTAAAGGACATTTTGACAGGCATAAGAACAGGCAGGGAATAGAGGGATATAGACCATGTGTGGGCAGATGGCTTTAGTTTAAGTTGGCATCATGGTCAGCACAGACACTGTGGGCCAAAGGACTTCTCCTGTGCAGTACTGTTCTACGTTCTAATATCCCCCTGGGTTATTTTACCTCAAAACTTGATGCCTTAGCTTTAGGATAACTTACTTTAAACTCTAATGGTGTAATAAAAATGGAAGTTGTTGCTGAAGGTTCAGAGTAGGTTAGCAGTATTGCACTTTGCCTTGGAGCTCAGACTCACTCTTAACACAAATCAAAAAGTCAACGCAACAACTTACATGAGATAGGAATTAAGAGCAGGAGTAGGCTGCTCAACTCAAGCTTGCTGTACCATTCAATAAAATCATTGCTGATCTGATTGCAACCTTGACTCCAAATTCCCATCTACCTGTAGTAACCATTCGACCCTTTGAGGAAGAGTTCCCAAGACTCATGATGCTCAGAAAAAAATTTCACCCCTCTGTAATTCGGGTGTGACAAAGATTGTACTACGGGAACTTGCTAAGAGCTGGAAGTTAGTCACTGTATCATTCATAGAAAATTTATATTAACCCCTTTGCTTCCATGGTCAAAAATGATCTGCCAAGTGGAACCACTCGATCCAGTACTGGGTCTGTAGTCTTAACGGTCATGGCTCTTCAAGTCCAGTCCCAAAGTGATGAGAGATTCTACCTCTGCCAATTGTTCAGGTAGAAAGTTCCAGACCCCCACCACCATCCAGGTTAAAACAACAATTCCTTATTTGCCCTCTAACACATTTTAAATAAGTGCCCCCTGGTTTTTGACCCCAATGGCAAGTGAAATTGTCCTTCCTGGACCAACTAGGCTTATCTGCACAAAGATAGATCTCTTTATTAGTCACATGTACATCGAAACACACAGTGAAATGCATCTTTTGCATAGAGTGCTCTGCGGGCAGCCCGCAAGTGTCACGCTTCCGGCGCCAACATAGCATGCCCACAACTTCCTGACCCGTACGTCTTTGGAATGTGGGAGGAAACCAGAACACCATCAAGCACCCATTCACATTAATCCCATTTTATTCTCCCCCCATTCCCAACACCCCACCCCCAGGTTCTACCACTCACCAACACTCTAGGGGCAATTTACAGTAACCAATTAGCCTGCTGACCAGCATACCTTTGGGATATGGGATGGAGCCAGAGCATCTTGCAGAAGCCCAGGTAGTCACAGGGAGAACATGCAAATATGGCAGAGCTGCAAGGCACTGATAAAGCTAATGCAATACCTATATTTCATAAGGGGAACAGGCAAGTCGGTTTGACACTTGTGCTAAGAACCTTACTTAGGAGAGAATAGAACATCTAAAAATGTATATTAATGATAGTCAACAAGGATTTTCAAAAAAGCCAGCTAATCTAACCTTACTGAATTTGAGGCAATTTTAATGTATATTCATATTTCCTTATGATACAATGGCATTAAACTCATCATGTCCTTGCCTCCAAGCTACCTCATTCTCCCATTTATTGCCCTGTAATCTATTCTCTCAGGCCCATCAACTTTCCAAATTCTCTCACCACCCGCCTACAGTAGGGGCAGTCCTATAATATCCAATTAACCTACCTGGCATGTCTTTGGGATGTGGGAGGAAACAGGTGCACCCAAGGAAAACCCACACAGCCGAAGGGAGAACATCGGTGCTGGGTCCTGTGTTTATCATCTATATTAGTGATTTGGATGATAATGTGGTAAACTGGATCAGCAAAAGTTGTGGATGACACCAAGACTGGGGGCGTAGCGGACAGCGAGGAAGGCTATCAAAGCTTGCAGCGTGAACTTGACCATGGGTTGAAAAATAGCAGATGGAATTTAATGCAGACAAGTGTGTTGCACTTTGGGAGGACAAACCAGGGTCAGACTTACACAGCGAATGGTAGGGCTCTGAGGTGTGCGGTAGAACAAAGGGACCTGGGAATACAGATCCATAGTTCCTTGAAAGTGGCATCACAGGCAGATAGGGTCGTAAGGAGAGCTTTTGGCACTTGGCCTTCATAAATCAGGGCACTGAGTGCAGGAGCTGGGAGATTATGTTGAAGTTGTGCAAGACATTGGTGAGGTGGCACTTGGAGTACTGTGTGCAGTTCTGGTCATGTACCTACAGGAAAGATATCAATAAGCTTGAAAGAGTGCAGAGAGTTTAGACTAAATTCTAGATCTGCAGATTCATTTTTTGGTGGGGTGGGGGGGGGAGGGGTGAAGGTGATCAATACTGAAGAGGACTACAGGAAGTTACACGAGTATATTAATAAATAGGAAAATTTATAAATGGTAGGCAAATAATTTTCTGCAGTTCAACAGAAACACAAATATAACTTGCTGGTAAAATAGAATTGCATATTACTTGGAAGATGCAAGTCCAGATGGGATAGAGAAATAAAGGGAGCTCAGAATACAAACCGGTTATTAAAAATTGATCAACTGATTAAAGTTATGTAAAACCTACAACTTGGACTGCACAGAGGCTGTATATAGTTGTTATACAAAGGATATAGAGGGCAGCGGAGAGGGTGCAGAGATTTAAAGATGACACCAGAAATGCAAGTACGCCATATGCCAGGGCCTCTACTTCATTAGGAGTTTGAGGAGATTTGGTATGTCACCAAAGGCTCTTACAAATTTCTATAGATGTGCAATGGAGAGCATTGTGACTGGTTGCATCACAGCCCTGGTACGAAGGCTCCCATGCATGGAATCACAGGAGGCTGCAGAGGGTTGTAGACTCAGCCAGCTCCATCACGGGCACAACCCTCCCCACCATCGAGGACATCTTCAAGATCTGGTGCCTCAAGGTAGCAGCATCTAATCATTCAGGACCTTCACCATCTGGGACATGCTCTCTTCTCGTTACTACCATCAGGGAGGAGATACAGGAGCCAGAAGACCCACACTCAATGATTCAGGAACAGCTTCTTCCCCTCTGCTAACAGATTTCTGAATGATCCATGAACACTACCTCATTATTCCCTTTTCTTTTTGCACTATTTATTTCTGTAATTCATAGATTTTAATCTCTTTGCACTGTACTGCTGCTGCAAAACAAATTCCATGTTATATGTCAGTTATAATAAATCTGATTATGAAAGTGGACCAATAGATTCAGGTGGTCTACGTGAAAGATTTTGATAGAATGGTGTTTGAATGTTTCCACAGCACAACTGGAGATAAAATCCAATAGTAAATTTAGAAGAAACTCCTTTACCCAATGAGTGGTGAGAACATGGAATTCACTCAAAGGTTGAGATGAATCGTATAAATGCAATATGGTGGAGGTGGGATCAGCACACAAAGGAGCAGGGAATCGATAGTTACACTAATCAAAAGGTTTGACACACAAACACTGACATGGATTGGTTAGATGCTTATATCCTATATAACCATATTGGCGTTAAGCCCAAATCTTGAACACCTTGTTGGTTTGAGGGGGGCGTGGATAAGTTTTAAAAAAAATAATTTTTACGAAAAGGTTACATGGTTTTCATTTTTGAATTTTTGTGCAAAAGTGAAAGTTCTCACACACAGCTTTCCCTCTGGGAGAGAAAATTTGGTGTCTTTCACTGACACACCCACTATTCTAAAATTTACACAAGGACCTGTTTTGTGCTGTATGGTTCTATGGTTCTAAATAAACAAATACACTAGCTAAATTTTAAATCCTCCCAATCTACAAGATAGTTCATTATATAAAATGAAACTGAAAAATGTAAATACAACTCATTTAGGGTGCAAGTAAATGAAAAAAACTGTAGATACAGCAAATTAGAAATAAAAACAAAGTGCTAGAGACACTCAGCAGGTCAGGCAGCATCTGTGGCAAGAGAAAGTTAACTTGTGTTAAGGACGTAGGGTTAAAAATCTATTTAGTAGTTGAAGTTTAAAAGGATACAGGTCTAAGGAGACTGGTACAAAAACCGGGAATACACAAAGAAAAACAATTTTCTACAAATTGTGCAATCAGGCATGGATAAATTCAACAGCAGTCTCCAAAAATTGCATATATACCTGGAGAAAAATAGCAGGATTTTGAGAATGAGGGAAGGATGCTAGATTAACTGCTTTGCTCTTGGAAAGATCTAGCCTGGACTGCTTGTGCCAAATGGCCTCCTACTCTGTACTATTCAATGCTGACTAACAACGTATAGAATCTCATACTTCAAGGATTTGAATAAAAGACTTACAAGCAAAATAAATCTTCTGTCTTGGTTTTGTTGTTAAACTTGTTCCAGCCGAGTTCCCCAGAGAGCTGTTTGCGTGGTAATTTTCTACTCCAACTGTTGCAACGTGACTGTATACACAAGTCAGCTGACTGTAGAGTGGGAAGCTTTATTCTGTGCTTATCCCACTGCATTTTACTGTACAAAATGCTTTCCACACCTGCAAGATTTCCAAATTATAAACCACATTGTACACTGATCCTACAGAGTTTATCATATTCCCAATTCTTTCTCCAGCCTTTCAGCTCACATTTCTTGATTCACCTTTCCTTCCCACAACAATGCCATGTGTATATTGAACCCCTAAAGGTAAGGAAATACTTCAAGCACCCAACAGGAGCGTTGTGAAACATAAATGTGACACCAGACAAGGATTACAGATGACCAAAGACTTGTCCAATGGATTGGAGAGGCTTAGGAAGGGAATTCCAGAACTTAGGGACCACATTGCCGATGATAGCAACCAATGTGAGAAATTGCAAGAGGCCAACTTAGGAGTTGCACAGAGTCCGAGAAAGCTTGTAGGTTTGGAAGAGGTTGCAGAAGGCAAGGATGGAGGGGGGATTCTGGGAAAGGATTAAGAACTATGGGAATTTTAAGGTGCAGACAAGAGTAGGTGCCATTATAGGTCAGCAGGTAGAGGGGTATTGGTGAATAAGACTTGAAGTTGAGATGCAGTTTGCTGTGCTTGGAATGATCAAGTTTACACAGCATGAAAGGCAGGTCAGCCAGGATAGTTGAGTCTAGAGATAAAAAGGGTGTAAATCAGGGTCCAGCCACCGAGGACCTGAGGGAGGAGATAGTGGAAACAGGCAGTTTTAGTGAGGGGAAAACGTGGAACAAAGGATCTTATTAACACCGAGGTTCTAAATGGTCTGGCTCAGCTGCTGGAAATGTCTTGGGATGAGAATGGTGGCCAGAAGACAATATATATGGCCATTGAGGGCAATGTTTAATGGTCAGCTAAACAAGTCCTTGGTTCTCCAGAACAGGACTTTACCCATGTGACCGAGGTAGTGCACTACCCTCTAAATATGGATGACAACTAACTGTTCTATTTCAAGTTGCTTAAGGGTGGGAGATCAAGAATGGAAAAACAAAAAATGTCACTGGTTTGTTCGGTGAAAGACTTCCCACTGGCAATGCCTCCCAATGTGCATCTGTTGACTCAGGAATGCTGAGTGTCATATTTCGAGCTGAGTAAAGCTATACATATTCCTCATTAATCTGCAAGTCTAGCTTTGCACTCCCACAGACAGAGCCAGAGGAAATCCATGTAACCCTTTCCAGAGCTATTTTTAATATCAAATGGTGACAGTTTTAACTAATTTGTACACAAGCTAAACATGTCTTTATTTAAAATTGAGATGGTTGTACTCACTAGGTCATTTTAAAACCATGATCTCAGATTTTCTCCTCCACACCCCCTCCCCAAATGATTTCACAGCTATGTGGTTGCTGTACTTGTTTTGTTATCAATTTACACACAGCAAGCACCCTAAAAACAGCTATTGGAAGTTAACCAGTTCTGTGGTTGAGGGATGAATGTTGACTAGGATTAATTAAGGGACATCCACATGAACAAGGCAGGTCTAGAGTTATACTGCAATCCAACATTTATCTTTTATAGCTATGTTGGAGCAGCATTAAGACCCAGAAACAGGTCATCCATTTTTACTGAATTTGGTTGATAGCAGGGCACAAAAGGGAAGTCAGGAAGCTTACTGATCGGAAAAGCACCAACTCAATAGCATGCAACTGTTCCAAGCATTAGCGTGAATATATGGGCCATATTTGATCCTCTCCCATTCCCAACTAAATTTGGTCAGGAGGGGTCATTTGGTCCCAGCCTGGGAAATTTATCTGTACCTTGTTGCTTACCAGATTTGGTTGAAAAAGGGTACGTGACTGATATCTTCCAAAGCCAAGGATTAACAGCAAAATGGGGAGTGAAATGAGACGTGGGAGCAACGAGTGGGGAAAGTGAATATAAAAAGGTATAATTAACGTACAAAACAGTGGTAAATTTCCTTTGAGCAATTTGGAGACCCCCCCATCAGAATAAAAGGACAGTTCCTCCTCTGCTGCAAGTAACAAAACTCAGTGGCGTACATAGAGCAACTATTCCATAAGACCATAAAGAGATGGGAGCAGAATCAGGCCATTTGGCTCATTGAGTCTACTCCACAATTTGATCATGGCTGCTCTGGGCCTGTACTCGCTTGCGTTTAAGTAGGATTTTGGGGGGGGGGGGCGTAAATCTCATTAAAACCTACCGAATATTTAAAGGCTTGGATAGAGTGGAAGTGGAGAGGATGTTTTCAGTCGTGGGAGAGTCTAGGAGCATAGCCTCAGAATAAAAGGATGTTCCTTTAGGAGGAATTTCTTTTGCCAGAGGGTGGTGAATCTGTGGAAAACATTGTTGTGGAGGCCAAGTCATTGGGTATATTTAAAGCCGAGGTTGATAGGTTCTTGATTAGAAAGGGCGTCAAAGGTTACGGGGAGAAGGCAGGAGAATGAGGGTGAGAGAAAAATAAATCAAATGCTCCTCATAAATTAACACTTTCATCCCTGGACTCATTCTTGTAAACCTCCTCTGGACCATCTCCAACACCAGCACATCCTTCCTTAGATAGGTGGCCCAAAACTGCTTACAATACTCCAAATGTGGTCTGACCAACGCCTTATAAAGCCTCAGTAGTACATACTTGCTTTTAAGTTCTAGTCCTCTCAAAATGAATGCTAACATCGCATTTGCCTTCCTTACTGACTCAACCTGCAAGTTAACTTTTAGGGAATCCTGCATGAGGATTCCCAAGTCCCTTTGCACCTCCGATTTCAGAATTCTGTTTAGAAAATAGTCTATACCTTTATTCCTTCTACCAAAGTCCATGACCATACCCTTCCCTACACTGTATTCCATCTGCCACTTCTTTGCCTATTCTCCCAACTTGTCCAAGTCCTTCTGCACACTGCCTGCTTCAACACTACCTGCCCCTCCACCTCTCTATCATTCGCAAACTTAACCACAAAGCCATCAATTCCATCATCCGGATCATGAACATGTAACGTGAAAAGTAGCGGACCCAACATGGACCCGAGGAACATCAGGAGTCAACCAGCAGCCAACCAGAAAAGGCCCCCTTTATTCACCCTCTTTGCCTTCTGCCAATCAGCCCATCTATCCTGTAATACCATGGGCTCATCTCTTGTTTAGGGGCTTAATGCGTGGCACCTTGTCAAAGGCCTTTTGAAAATCCAAGTAAACAACATCCACTCTCTTTTGTCTATTCTGCTTGTCACTTCCTCAGAATTCCAACAGATTTGTCAGGCAACATCTCCCCTTAAGGAAACCATGCTGACTTCAAGCTACTTTATCATGTACTTCCAAGTACCCCAAAGCTCATCCTTAATAGTGGCCTCTAAAATCTTACCAACCATTGAAGTCAGGCTAATTTCCTGTCTTTTGCCTCCCTCCCCTTCTTAAAGAGTGGTCATACCCAAATCAAAATCTAATTAATCAAGAAGGCACCTTGAGTCCTCTTCACAACTGAGGGTGGCTGGTCTATAAGTCAGACCTTTCCTTCTCAGGAATTATTCATTCTGTTCTATTCACAATACCCATATCTGTCAACATCCACTAACAACCAGAATTCAGTGTAATCAGGTTCTACGACACTGATTCCAGATGAAATCACTTCTGGAACTATAGTATCCTGTGAAACAGCTTGAACAATGCCTCAAGAATTCTGTGGATAACCAGAGATGGCTCCAAAGTTTGGATGATCAGGGTTTCATGGTTTCCACACTGTGCTATCAGAATGGCTGCCCATGAATTTCTCCAATAAAAGTTCAAGCACTTGATATTCAATCTCTTAACCATATTAGTAGAGATTAACATTGATAAGAAAATCAACCAGAGCAACCATAAAAATACTTCAGCCACAAAAGCATGTTAGAGGCTAGGTGTTGCGCAGTGAATGACTCAACTCCCACTTCCAGGGTACAGAACTCTTGAGAAAACCTTTCATTTAACCTAGATAAGTGCATCTCCCAAAAGGAAGCTTGACACCATTCAAGAGGCAGGTACTTGAATGGCACTCTACCACTGGCACATGGTGCATTTTGTCTTCAAAATGGGCTGCTACAAATCATTCCAGCTTTCCCCAACAGCACCTGATCCTCGCACCACCTAGGACAAGGACAATCAGTGCACAAAAATGCTCCAAGTAACTGACATGGAACTATCACTTCCTTCACTGGGTCAAAATCCTGTAACTCCATTTACAGGATCCCTTCAAGGGAGTGTTATGGTTCAAAAAGCACCAACACATTATTAAAGGATGATAGATGGGCAATAAGTGCTGGCTTTGTCGGTGACACTTATCTTACATGGAAAGGTGGAATCCTTGAACAATGGACAGAGGTCTGCAACCCCACTTTAACTTGAGATAGGTATCAACATGTGAAGCCACAGTTAAATCAACTGAGGAAAACGCTTTTTAAAAACGGTGCTGTGAGGTTTAAGGGAAGCCAAGATTTCCCTTGCATTTCGCTATTGAAGCAAGAGAAAAGATCAACTGTACCTGTCTTGGGTCCAGAACATCGATGCAATCACAAGGAAGGCACACCAGGGACTTTAACTTTGAGGTGATTAAAGAGATTCAGCTTGTCACTGAACACTCTAATAAGCTTCTGTAGATGTACAGTTGAAAATATCCTGACTGGTTGCATCATGGTCTGGTACAGCAATTCGAATGAGCAGGTATGCAAGAAGCTGCAGATAGTAGCGGACTCAGCCCAATACATCATAGGCACATCCCTCCCTACCATCAGTGGTATCTACAAGAGGCACTGCCTCAAGGAGGCAACATCCAAAGATCCCCACCATCAAGGCCATGCCATCTTCTCACAGCCACTATCAGGCAGGAGGTCCAGAAGCCAGAATTTGCTCACCACCAGGTTCAAGAACAGCTACTTCTCTTCAACCATTTGGTTCTTGAACCAACCGGCACAACCCTAATCACTAAAGTTGAGCAAGTTATAATTTTGCACCAAAATGGACTTGGTTTTTAATTTTTGTTCTCATTGTGCTCTTTGTAAGAATTGTGTACAATTTGTTTTTCTTGCGATTGCTGCTTATCTTATGCTATGTACCTGTGATGCTGCTGCAAGTAAGTTCTTCTTTGTACCTGTGCATATATGTACTTGTGCATATGACAATAAACTACTTGGCCTTTGTAAAAGTTCAAGGCCCACCTTGGCCAACACTGATCACAGATGTTATGGGTCAGTGGGATAATGGTTCAATTATCAGACTTGCATTATTTGGTCATTAGAGAATCCAAGCTAAATTCAAGATAGGACATTTTTCATGATGTTATTTCAATACGATTTTTGACCTAATTCACCCAATCTTGCATAATCCAAAGGACAAATGATAAAAAGCCCACTGATCAGCTCAGTTCATAAATTCCTTTTGCCTTGGAGCTTGAATGAGAGAGCCCAAGGTCTGCACCAAAGTGAAGGCTGACATTCTAGTGAAGCAACCTCTCAGCTGATCTATAATTGAGAAGTAACCAAGGCACTATTTAAAAAGCATGTCAGCCTGACATTTGCACCATCGTCCATCCAAGGAACAGCTGCACACTCTCCATGCTGCTGTGGGACTGAAAGTGCACTAATGAACAACAGCAAGCAAATGAGTAATAGGTTTGAGGTTTTTGGTGCAAATTTGCAAAGTTGCAATGATTTTGCATGACCTTCTGTTTATAGAGTAGAATAAGAGGCCAGCCAGGAAAACATTGAAATAGCTGGACAGAACAAGTATGGATGAGGGTTTCAGCAAAACATGATATGAAGGAATGAAACTGGTTAATTTAACACATGGAAATATGAATAGGACCTCAAAAGGTTGCAAACTGTTGAGTTTGGTTGCCAAATACAAACCCAGATTGAAATGGTTAAAAATTATGCAACACTACCAACTCTGGGATGGTTAGTCAAAATTAGAGACATGCAAACATTTATTTAAACAAAATGATACAAAGCAATACAGGTAATAGTTATGCAGTTACAAATTTCACATTACATCATTTCATCAAAAATCCAAATAAATGTTCTTCTGTAATGTTGAAATTAGCAAATTAAGTGGAGACCCATGTTAGTGAGGTAGTCATTTTAGTTTAGGGTGCCATTAACAACTCAACTTCAAAACTTTGGGAACAAGTGTAGTATTTGCACGTTCGCAGATCAATAAAACTTCAAGTCAGCAGATGCCCTCTCATGAAGCCATCAATGCAATTGTCTGCCCATTTCTCAGAAGCTATTTAGTGCTGCTAATGGTGCCCATGACGTGGACACAATGGCATACACCTGAGCACTTCAAAGACCCCACTCTTTCCTATAGGATGCTGCAGGCCTTTGTGCAGCAAGTCTTTAGAGCTGGAAATATAGAAGACATGTCAGATTAGGAAACATCACAAACCCAATATTGCTTTTAAGCACATTTGGATGTATCCTTTCCTTTCAGATGGAAGAATTTAACAATCCACAGAACATCAAGAAATTTGTGTCAGACAAGTGAATGCCAAACCAACCACAGCAGTGACAAATTAAATACTGCAGCATAGTGACTTCTTACTATCCAATGGCAGAAAATGCACCTGCAAGCAAAGGCCCACTGATCAGCTAGGTTGAGCCTAGTGCTGGATCGAGAACCCTAGCGTCATTACAAGACTCACATTCAAAAGACATTATTCATTCAGCACTAAATATGGCTTTGGCATTCAGTGTGCTCCCCTCCAAACATTAAGGCAGCAACAGTGTCCATTTAGAATGAATCCATAATGTTTTAAGATAGCCTTCAAGTCCATTACAAGTCCTTCATCATCTCATGATGGTTGGTGGCTTTAATAACAACAGGTCTGGTTCTCCAATCTTCATTAAGGGGTTCCACTGGGACTGAATGATATCAAATCCTGGAGAGCTGCTTGAAATGGAAGCACCGGGTGGTCTTCTCTAATTGTCTCAAAAGGGCTCATGTAATTTCCTTCATTCTGCTTAAAAAAATACAAGAGTTTTTAAACATGAACATGTCCTTTCCAGCACCCAAAACAAAGCTAGGTCCTAAAATCAATATTTAAAATAAATTCATCTGAAAGTTAAAAAGCCACAGTCATTTGCAGTGAAAATCATCATGCATATGGAGTACAGGATATTCCCAGAAAAGTCAGTAGAATGAATACAGGGACTGAGTCATGCCTTTAAGTGCAAGCTCTAATCTTCCCCTCAGAAGTGGTATCACGTTAATCATATTCCAGTTCTAAAGCAATTGAGCAATACCAGGTAGAAAATATTCATTTAAAACTGCCTCAGTACCCCAAGGCTAGGGAGGAGAAAACAGATCACAAATCCATGGTTTGCATATCTGATTACTTAACCACTTCCATTTCATATTTAATAGAGAATCCCAATACTGCAGTTGATAAGCTTACTGTAACAAAAATATTTAAGTAGCTTATTTCATCTGCTTTCTCATGACTATAAATACCAGGAAGTGTTTGAGGCACTCCATACAGACAAATGGATGGCAGGCTAGTGCAGAAGATGGGGAGGTCACTTAAGTTACAGCCAAGGGTTTACAAAGCAGTGTTCAGGGCAGGTACTGGAAATAGGCGCAGCATTGGGTCTTTGATCCTTTGGAGACCATTCTGCCATTCAGTTACATGATGGCTGATTTGTATCTCATCTCTTCAACCTTGGCTTCATAACACTGAATATACCAGTCTAACAACTATGTATTGTACTTCATTTAATCATACCTTAAAAGGAAACAAAAACAGCTCATACCATGAACATACTGGATACATTTTCAAAGGAGATACTGCAGAGACCTGAAAATCAAGTCACCTGCTGAATACCTGGGATCTAGGCAGAGTCAATTTCATGTAAAGTTATGAATTACTGCAGTTGTTTCCTTACCATTCTATGGATAGCATTTCCTTCAGCCAACAAATCACCCACAGAATTTGAACAAGGAGCTTTAAGTGTGGTTGCAACGGAATTGGGGGTCAGCAGACCTGGGGGAGGAACCCAATGCAAATAAGAGCAATTTGATCAAAACAGATAAAACACAACATTGCAATCTCTGGCAACCGGATAACTTGTCAGATAACCAATAGTTTCAATCCACGTTGGACGAACAATACTTTTTAAAGAATGGTATATGGTTTCTGCCTGTTACATTGAGCACCACCTGGTGGCTTGTCAAAGCATAAATCTGAGATACAGCATAACCACTATTTCAAAATTATATAAAGGGAGGAGAGATTAAGAACAATATCCCTTTGGTTATTTGGCTGATTCCCTTGCCACAAAGCACGTTAATGAACTTCCCTAAAGTCCAGGCAACAGCCAGTTAAGATGCC
The DNA here is from genome assembly GCF_009764475.1 of Pristis pectinata. Lineage (NCBI taxonomy): Eukaryota > Metazoa > Chordata > Chondrichthyes > Rhinopristiformes > Pristidae > Pristis > Pristis pectinata. The sequence continues at coordinate 5,924,728 of NC_067437.1, forward strand.
CTATAAAGTAAAATTCCAATAATCCAGCACTGATTTGTTCAGACATCATGACGTTTTGGCATCTGGCTCACTCATTAGTCTGGAATGTAAGCCAGAGATTCCAGAGTGCAAGAGGGATTGTGGCCAGAGCCAGTGTCCAGAGTGCTGCTGGAGTTGGATCCAGACTATGGGCAGGGTATGCAGCTGGAGTCAGGGTTGGGGTCCAGAACACCAACAGTCTGGAATGTGAGTAGGTTTGCAGCCAAAGGTGAGGTCTGCAGTGCATGTATAATTCTTGCTCTCTAAACTCTCTGGGTTCACCAGAAAATTTGAAGTGGAGTGAAATAATCGTGTTTGCATCAATGGAAGTAACAGACAAAAGTCTGCTCGTCCAACTCTATCGGAATACAGATTTCCAGATTAGACTTTTGCTGTACATACAGATGAATGCCAAGTTGTCGACAAGCACAAGTGGCCACAGTGGAATGCTTTAACATGCTACTGGGTCGAAACCAGGACCCAGGTCAAAACCAATCTCAATTATTGACACTTCAAAAGAGTTTAGCACTCACATTTAAAACAAAAACACCACAAAGCAGCAAGGTCTCAAAGACAACTTCAATTTACATTCTGAACTTCATTGGGAATAGTCTTTGCGTCTTTATATGGAAATGTCTGGCCCACTACGGACCCACCGGCATTTCAAACTGCTACCCGGTATTTTCAGTAGCACAGCTGCCGCTCACTTAAAACAACTGGAGGGTCGGTCTGGTCAGAACTGATAGAAGGCAAAATGCTGCAACTGGACTTTTAAACTGGAACAAAAATTTATCTGGGCCATAACAGCTACCCTGAGTCTGCTAAAGTCAGTTGAATGATGCCTTTCATTAATAGCTATAGTTTGGTTTAATTGCCAACAGCACCTTCTGTAGAATGAAACAAAGACACAAGAGTGGGCTTGAACAACAATACAGGCCAGGAGAGAAGAAAGCGCAACACCCACTAGTAAGTAGAACAGTTAGACTGATTGAAATATATTAATGGTGTTAAGGCACGGTTTCCACAATGGAATGTGCATGTGGCAACTTCTGGGTTGAATTGTACCACAGAAATACAGCTAGGCTCTCCCAGTCACAATCTGTGCCTGCCATCATGTTTTCTGCTTTTGATATGCATGCAAGGGCATCACTCCTTGTGCAAACCCTTTTTAGTATACAATGTAAGAAATTATGCTATGTTGTTCTGGGGGTGGGCTTGTTCTTGTTGGCACTGGGAACAGTCAGACTTCAATAGCACTGCTCCCTGTTCAGGCCCAGCTGGAATCTGGGAACCATACTGGGTAGTTGGCTCCCTGCCACACACCAACCCACCATTCCCCAATGATACCCATCGCCCCTGATCTTTCCAAAACGCAATCTACACTTATTTTCACACACCTTGTAGTGCGTGATGTGTGCAAGGACCATTACATAGTACCTAACCTTGAGCAATGTTGTATGTTGCTATGGCAGGAATATGCAAAATAGTTACATCAATGCACCTTCGCCAATGGCAATGAATTTCTGAGCCCCAGCTTCAGGAAAAAACTCAATAGGAAGCATATTTGGAGGTATCAATTAAAAAAATTTTTTGCTGCTCTTTGTTCAGAAATTTTATTGAAATCAACTTGCCACTCTTGGATCTGTTTTCTTAAACAATGAGAAACGGGAACCCAACTCCCAAAGCAAGGTATTACATGCACTAACAATTTACCTGAATTATTGGTCAATGGAAAAACTTCCTGTGAAATTAGCTGGGCACCATTTGAAGATCGCTCACACACTGGACTTGCCATTTCCACACAATCATCCACTGAAGATTTCATTTCTTCTGGTAGCTCAATGCCATGTGCAGAGTTCTTTTGGGTGCAACTGGACTTGGCATCATTCTCATTATGAAATGGGGACTGCAGTGCTCCTGGCATGCTGAGAGTACTTTCCCTGGGCTGGAGGTACTTTTCAAATTCCATCTAGGGGGGCACAAGAGAGAAGACTTAAACTTACTCCTAAAGGCAATATACACAGCCACAAAGAAATAAATACTAGTATAAACAGACTTGACATCAAGGGTAGATAGTTTCATTATAATCCCTTCCTTCAACCCACTCCCCCCCCCCCACCCCAACTTACTGTTGGCCAAAAATTTAAGATGGGTTACTTTTGTTTTGTTCCAATTTCCCTTTGATGCACATCCCCATTTCTAGTAACTTGTGCAAAATCCTCTTATTCATTGACTGCTGCCAAATATTTGACGGCATGATAAAGCCAGGTTTTGTCCTCACTGCACCAAAGGGCAGAATTTAATTATTTAGCTCAGAATCAATTTGAAAAAAAATAGCTTTGATCTGTATGTCTGTTTCTCACTGGAGAAAAAGCTCACCCAATTAATTGGAGATACAATTACTCATGCAGGTTTATTCCACTTGAAGATAACACTTAAAATGAATTTGGAAACCATCATGCATTTCAGTTCAGTTTCATTTGGCCCATCAACCTAGCTCAGCAAGATCCAGGGGGACATATGGCTGACCATTCAGTTAACAGCTTTAAAATAATGAATTCTCTACTACATTGGATATTTTATTTCAATAACTTAAGATTTCTACTCAACAGCCAGGAAGAAAATGTTATATTTTGGTACAAAATTCTAATCAAAAAAGCTGGGCTGTTTTAGGTTTCATTTTTAATTCCAGGTTGACTAGCCTGCCCCAGCCCTATTAAATTGCCTAAAGTGATAGAGGTGTTCACCCACTTAAAAGCATTATGGCCAATAATCCATTGTACTGGTTTAATAGGACTAAACAGATCATAATGACATTAAATTTAATCTTACCTGTTCTCTGCTCCCTCCAGAGCAAGTACCCTGCTGTGGAGCACTAAATAGAAGAAACGCTTATTAGAAAAATCTCTCAACAACCACGTGCAAGACAAGCAAATGGAAGTTTTCCTCAAACTAATTCCACATTCTAATTTCAATGTTTTCTAAAGCACAAGAAATGAATCTACATCTCATTGTTTTACAACTTGTCTTACAAGCATAAGTGTAGCGCTTCCAAAAAAATTACCAATAATTAACCAAAAAAGTTGGAATTAGTACGACCATAACAGTCATATAGTCCTGTTCGCCACATTAAAAAATGTAATTTTCTTTAAACACAGGAAATGCTTACAACTTTGAGCATTGGGTTGACTTCAGAATCATTGGACCACGCATAACTGGGTTAAAGTGTTCTTTTGTTAGTGATTCCAGACTTGTCATACTTGACCTTGGTTCTAGACCTACACCATTGCTTGGGAAAAGCTCCAAGTTATCCATTCACTTGACTTGAATGCACCAGGATGTTACATCCGATTGTTCTTAATTTCCTAAATTCCCTCAGTTCTGTGTCCTATGCAATGGATGGCCTGAGCTTAAGGACTCTCAAATCAATAGTTTTAAGAAAACCTACATAATCAATACAAAGTAACCACCACCTTGCATTTGAACATTTAACACCTTCGTGAAAAGAAAATTTAAATTAAAACTGACTGCTATTAAAAATTGTGCATACCCAACCTAAACACATTCTGTTGCCTCCATTCAATTCTACAGAGGTTTCTGCATTTCCCACGCCACGATGAAAACCTAACTGAAGCGATTTGGCATTGGCCTGGGACTGCTGTCAGTAATACAGGAAGAATGCATTTTAAATGGGCAACTGTTACACCAAATGTTTTCCTACATGAATAGGAAATGAAAAATTAAAGTTACAAAATTATGAAATCTGACCACTATTCCACCAAGTTGCATAACCAAGAGAAGCATGCAGATGACATATGGCCTGGATTCATTCAATATGACTACAAAACAGAACAGAAATACACCAGCACAGACATTATCTTCATTGTTTTTGAAATGAATTGAGCAAGTAGAAGACTTACCCCTCTCTAGCCATGGAACTAATGAAGTTTGTCATTCCAGGCAATTCTGTATTTGTCACTGTATTAAAGCTGTCACAAGTCTGTTGGCTTGGATTGCCTGCCACATACAGTGCAGGAGAGGCAGGAATAGTTGAAGGACAGAAACTTGATCTGGTAGCGCTGCATTGTGCTTTTGATCTTTGTCTTGATGCCCAGTCATTTGTACAACAAGTTTTGGGAGTCGCTGGATAAACATTAGTTAGAATTTCAAAGTTAATTGCTGTCACGTCAAATTTCATGCATCAAACTCTTAATCTAAATTTTGCACTACTCAGCAGCTACTTCAAGAGCACAGCAATATCATTTATTGGCAAACAGGCTGCAGAATTACAAGATCTTGTTTTCAATGTGACAGATTTAATTTGAATTGGATGGAATTTCCTTTTCTCACAGCACTTGGAATGCCCAAGATAATACAATCAAAATCCTTAAACATTGGTTTATGCTGGCAATTCCCAATCACATTTGAGTGACGAGGTTAGGCAAGTCAGAACTAATATCAGGCATTGCAGTCTTGTTTTTTGCACGGAAATACAAGGTAAATAAATTTCCAGTTGATTTAATATGCTCATTTGATGTCCACTACAAAAAGTACAAAATTATACGTTAAGGCTCAACAAAAAAAATTAGATAAACAAAATTGCAGATGAGTTGCAGACCAAGACATAAATTGCAGATGCATAATATTTACTAATTGCTATAATTTGCTAAAGTTTGTAAGCATGAACAGTGGGTAGGAACAGCTGAAGTTACACACAATACTTTTGCAAATAGTAATATTATAACAATCCACTAGTTTGATCTAATAACTATCTTTTTCTCTGCCTAATACATACCCTGAACAGGGTATTCTAGACGTCTCCTCCTCAGTTCCTGCGAGTCTTTGCCTTAACCCTACCCTGGGGCAATGAAGCTCACAGCACCAATCCAGCAGAATGCTTGATGTGGATTACTTCAGGGTCTGCTACAGAAACAACCAAGTCTGAGAGGAAAGTTGGAGCTGCTTAGAGAGAAGCCAAAGAGCCCACCTGAGGTTCAGGTACCTAACACATCGTGGTAGAGACCTGCTTTGCTGAATCTGCAATATCCCAAGTCATGCATTGAGGAAGAGTTTGAATCCTAGAGCTGTACAGCAGAAACAGACCCTTTGACCCATGTCATGGCCACCCTTTTTGCCCATCACATTTACCCACATTAAAATTGTATCATTTATGCCTTGCCCATACAAGTGTGTCTGTCTAAATGCTTCTTAAATGTAGTTAGCATACATGATTCCACCACCTCCTCTGGCAGCATGTTTCAGATATCAACCACTCAAAAACAACTTACTCCCAAGATTTTTACACACCTTCCTCTCACTTTAAACTCATGATATTCATATACTCTGGGTAAAATTTGACTATCTACCCTCATTGTCTCTCATAATTTAAATATTGCATCAAGTCACTCCCTGGCCACCTTCAATCCAAGGCAAACAAGCCCAGCCTATCCAATCTCTCCCCATAACTAAAAGTCCTCCGATCCAGGAAACATACTGGGAATATCCTCTGCACACTCTCCAGCACAATCACATCCTTCCAATAATGTGGTGAGCAGTGCAGGTATTAAAGGATTAGACGATCTTAAAAATGCAAACATATTGTAGATACATCAAGTGGGGTAGTTTGATGTACATGGGACAAACATTTCAGCAACAAAAGCTGAACCTTACATCAAAAAATGAAAGAAATCCATTCAAAAATAAAGACCAAGGTAGGTTTGGGCATCATTTTTTCTGGACCCCAGAAGAGCAGCCATTCCACCTGATGAAGTTGTAGAACACCAGCAGCATTCAAACAAAGGTTTGAATAGAATTTGTCAAAGGCATCGAGCAGTCTGGCACCAAATTCCTCTGTGCACCTTTGAGTCCCAAGTTCTCTACACAAGGGTATGTCTAATTTAGAAATATTTATGGTCACTTGCATTGATCTGTGGGAATAAATCTTACCAGGAAAGCTTTTTGCAGGACTCTCCACTCTGAAGAATCCTGCATCAAACACAATGACATCATTCTGAGATTCTTTACTGCTGGAGTCTGCCGTTTCCTGTTTCATTCTGGCCTTCATAGCTGCCTTCACAGCTGCTAAACGGCTAGTTGGTGCTGCACTGACTTTCATTACTTCTACTGGTTTTGACCTGGTAGCCTTTTTCTACGTGAGAAACATTTGGTTAGCAAACACAGACAAAACTTCACTTGCTAAATTCACACACCAATGACATTTACTGTTGGTAGTTGATGTTTCCATCTTCAGAAAATTTTACTGTTTTGAAACTGGTGTTACCTAATAAAGTTACCATTTAAAAACAGATTAATACAACTGTTATACTGTTCCCAAAGGCTAATACTCCCCACTACACGAGGGAAATGGTAGATAGCTGGCTGGTCACCCAATTCCCTCGGTTCTGCTCTATCCATTGTAAAATGAATGGACAGAATTTTACCCCTTGATTGTTATAGTAATATGGAACTTTAAAACTGAGTAGAAGCAATTAAAATATGCTGGTCTTGTAGAAGTTTGGGCTTACAAGTTTCTACAAAAGAAAAGACGTTAGTACTTCTTATAATTTAAGGGCTTTGGAATAATGATAAAGACATTGGTCATAGGCAGAAGGTACAATGCATTACAAGAACTTACATTAAAATTATCGGAACATTGACAAATATTGGAAGCTTCAAAAAGTTGATTAGCATACTGACCAATATTTATACATAGAAACTGCAGATGCTGGAATCCTGATGAAAAACACGATGATGCTGGAGGAACTCAGCAGGCCAGGCAGCATCCGTGGAGAAAAGCAGGCAGTCAACGTTTCGGGTCAGGACCCTTCTTCAGGATTGAAGATAGGAAAAGGAGAAGCCCAATATATGGGAGGGAAAAACAGAGCAGTGATAGGTGGACAAAAGAGGGGAGGCGGGGCAGGCGCAAGGCGGTGATAGGAGGAAGATACAGGTAAGAGATAGTGATAGGCAAGTGCAGGGGAGAGCAGATCCAGTGGGGGATGGGTCAAAAGGTAAGGAGTGAAAAGAAAAAAGGTAGAAAAAAGGAGGCTGGGAAAGGGAAGAGAAGAGAAGAAGCATGGGGGGGGGTGGTGTGGTGGGAGGGGTATGGGAGAGTTGGGGATTACCTAAAGTGGGAAATTCAATGTTCATGCCGTTAGGTGCAAAGGAAAGGGAAGATGGAAAATGAGGTGCTGTTCCTCTAGTTTGTGCCTGGAATTCTCCTGGCAGTGGAGGAGGCAGAAGACTGTTGACTGCATTCAGTGCTCCAAGTGTGGCCTCCTCTACATTGGCGAGACCAAACGCAGACTAGGTGACCATTTCACACAACACCTGCACTGTCTGTAATCGTGATCTGCATCTCCCCGCTGCCAGTCACTTCAGCTCCCCCTCCCACACTATCACTTATATGACAGTCTTCAGCCTTGGAACCTTGCAGCCTAACGGCATGAAAATTGAATTCTCCCACTGTGGGTAATCCCCACCTCCTTCCCCATAACCCCCAACCATGCTTCTTCTCTTCTTCCTTTTCCTAGTGTCTTTACCCCCCTATTTTTTCCTTTCTTTTCTACCTTTGACCCATCCCCCAGTGGATCTGCTCTCCCCTCCTCACCCACACCTGCCTATCACGATCTACCTATCACCACCTTGTGCCCACCCCGCCTCCCCTCTTTTACCCACCTGTTCTGCTTTTCCCTCCTGTATATTGGGCTTCTCCTTTTCCTATCTTCAGTCCTGACCCGAAACATTGACTGCCTGCTTTTCTCTATAGATGCTGCCTGGCCTGCTGAGTTCCTCCAGCATCATGCTGCTTTTCATCTTCAATATTTGTACACATTCAGGTGTAAAGATACTATCCATAATTACCAGGTGGACAAGTGTGCTAAAGTCTTAAATTTCTCATCCTTTACCTTGACTACTCTTTTGGGCAATGATGGCTCCTCCCAGTTATTCTCTTGAATCTTCTTCAAATGCTCAAACTTTTTATTCACATCCTCAACCTGGGAAGAAGTAATAAAAGAGAGATGTAAATGAACTAAAAGCGAGGTAACAAAAAGGGAACTCTAGATTGTGGAGAGAAGCTTGGGTGTCTTTGTATTTTAAACTGCAAGGACAGGAGGTCAGTTTAAATGAAAAACTATGGCTTGTCATTGTGATTCAACTATTGCTTATCAGAAGATGAAAAATAGAGAATTTATTCAAGAGATTCCAACTGGAGACAATATGGAGCTACATGGTCTTTTGCTCTATTTTGCTAATTACAATAACTTGTGGGTAGAAAATTTCTTGCTACACTGGCTTACTGAAATCACAGCAACCAAAGGAAGCTCTTGCCCAGTTTTCTGCTCATTTCCTTATTCTGGACCCATTTTCTGCTCTTGCCCAGCACATGCATCTCTTGTTTCTGTGACCTTTGAAAATAACTGGTCTATTCCTCAGATTGTGTTGGTTTAGCAGTTGCCTGGTGGAAGGTTCTGGACCTTGGTCAGTGGAACTGGGGAGGTCCAAGTTACTACTTCTGTTCATTGATTTCTGTTGCAGTGCTTATGGCCAAATTAATGGTCAATGCCAAGATTTTGCTCGTCTTCTCTCACCTGCCCCAGCCCCTTCTCAGTTAATTTCCTCACCTTTCGTTGTTATTTGTGGGATGATTGGTGTTCATAGAATTGTGCTCCAATATGAAGTCAATAACTTCAGGAGAGGATATACAGAACAGGTGCATAATATCAATCCATTAAAAAAAATGTGATTGCATTTACCCAAAAGACCCAAACAGGAAACAAGTCAAGTCAGTTCCAATTTATTCATAACGACTGATTATGACTGAGGGTGCTAAAGGAAAGCCTTCAGGTACCTGGAAGTAGACCATGTCCCAAAACCCTTCTAGATCTGCACAGGTGACTTCTTTTTCACTTGTCTTGAACTCGCAGTTGTTGACAAGGCCATTAAACTGCTTGAATCGTTCAGCCATTAGGAGGCGTGCCTGTCCCACAGCTGAACGAAGCAGATCCTTAACTAGACAAAACAAAGCAATATTTTTCAATTTCCAGTCAGATTCTTAGCAACTTATCCAATTTTTCGAGATGAGATTTTGAAAAAATGATACAGCTGATTGAAGGCTGATAATAGAAAATGACAAATTCAATTACAGTAAATTATACACTAGCACAAAAGATTAAAACAGAATTAAGTGTACATGTTGAATACAAGGTAAAATGTTCAAAAGCATATTAGGCAAAATCATTTCAATTGTTAGGAGAACCTACAACAGTACCAGTGATGCTCAACATTTTCAGTACTGCACAAAGAGGATGCGAAGAACTTGAGTAAAAAAAGTGGTCAAAAGGACAAAACCTATCCCATGCTTAAGACTTATAGTGGTGGTATTCCCCACCACAGAAAACAATCTGATTGACATTACTTAAAGATGAACAACATCAATTATAAGGCTTTCTTTAAAAGTGTTTGAAGTATTTATCTCCCTGGAATGATTCATCTACATTATGGCAGTAAATAAGCAATGGCTAACATTGACATAATGTGTGTTCCCATGATAATGTTTGTTTAATGCAGGCAATAAGGCAAACTGCATGTCAGATTTTAATGCAAGTGGATTTAAATACAAAAATAAAAGTAAGAGTCGTACTGAAATTATACAGGGCCCTGGTGAGACCACACCCAGAGTACTGTTTCTGCTGGTTTCCCTACCCAAAATAGATATGCTTGCTATTGTTTCTGGATCCTGCTAATGGGAACTACAGATAACTGCACTGCAGCCAATTAAGCCGATAACTTGCAATAAATTCATTCTGGTATTTATGCATTGGGACTCTGATGTAACTGCTTAATGTTTTTAAGAAATCTGCCAATTTCATAAAAGCGTTCAAAAACGTACATCGAATTAGATTTACCAGGTTCCAATGCTCAAACTTTAAAAGTGTCACCGTCTTCATTCACAGTTTTTGCATGAGAGAAGGCAGGCATGCAAGCAAAGGATTCTCAGCATTTGACTTCAACTCATTGAAGTTCTGTTGAACCTGATGAAATGCCATTAGTTTCTGGAACACAGCGAATAAATTGCACTGTCCTTTTGATATTTAGAAGTGACTTTAGCGCAAGTAGCCTAGCACAGCTTAGGAAAAATCTATACCTACACAAAACACATTGAATTTCATTTCATAAAAACAACAGTTTATTTTTAAGTGTTATGCAAGTGCAAAAATTCATTTGCAGTTTATTTACATTTATACCCAAAGGCATTGCAGCTGTGAGCTGATTAGAGCAACGTCCTCTTAAGATTTCATGTGATGGCCAGTACAGCCATTCTCTTGACTTATTTGCCACGTTACATTACTGATTAGCCTTCAAGTATAGGATTATAGTCCAAAACATTTAAAAGGGTAAGGAAATGACATGTTCAGCAATTTAAATGTTTATGCATCAAACACTACTGTGTTAGGTATAGCAATTTTTTTTGAGCAATTCTCATGCAACCAGCTACCCCATTCCCTAATGAATTGTAATAAGTACAATAAAGATCAATTTCTATTGAGGGATGAAGCAAGGGGCACTCAATGGTGGGATGTATCCCACGTGGAGAGAATAAGATAACTGAGTTTGTATTGCAGTTTGGAAGAATGAGTGTTGATTTTTTAAAAACATTTAAAAAAAGAGGTCTTGGCAAGGTTGTTGGTCATCTCAAACTAAGGGATTAGACATTCAGGAGTGAGTTAAGAAAATTCTTGACCCACATCTTTTACTACTGTACACAAGAGGGATCTGGAGAAACAGCCATTAGGAATATTCAAGAAAAAAGGGATTTTTGAATAATAAGGGAATTGGGAGATATGATGCCAATATAGGAAAGTGGTGGTGAGGTAACAGAACAGGCCCAATCATTGAGTGGTGGAAGCCAGAGCAAGGGGATGAATGGCAATTGCTGCCTATGGTCTTAAGAACCACTTCACAATATGTACACTTGCAAATGTGCTATGCTTTATATCCTCTGTTCAACTAGACTGCAGTATAGTTCAGTGGTTCCTATATCAGAAACGTGCCTGTTCATGGATAATTTGGTGTGCATTTAATATCTCAAATTCACTTGTACAGAGCAAAAACAGGCTCTTTGACCAACAGAGTCGACACCAACCATCAGCCCCCCATTTACCTTAAACAAATCCCACTTTATTTGCCTCACATTCCCATTAATTCCCCCAGATTCTGCTGTACACCTACACTCAGGGCGATTTACAGCAGCCAATTCACCTCCCAACCCTGTCTTTTGGATGTTGGAGGAAACCCACAGGGGTCATGGGAGAATCTGCAAAATCCACATGTCCAGCACTGGAGGTCAGGAATGAAGCAGTCACTGCAGCTGCGAGGCAGCAGCTCCATCAACTGCTCATTCCACACAGGGATTCCTCGAACATCTGCGTATTTGGTAAACAATGCATTCTATCTGCACAAGTAAATCCATAATTCAATATAACATTTTAGATGACCCAATGGGAAATGCAACTTAAATAATGCAGAGACAAAGACCAATAGCTTCAGACTAGTACTCGTAGTGTAGTTTTCATTAGGCAAAATTTAAACCCATTTTACTTCTGAAAACTTCACTTGAAAGGATTCAGAGGGAATTTGATTTCTACATTGGTATTAATTGATAAAGTGATAAATCTTACCACCATCTGGGACCACCTCAGAATTTACCCATTCATCCCACTGCTGGCAAAGGAGAGTCAAATTTTGTGTCTCGGATGCGACGACTCCTCTGCAGGAAAGAATTATGAATGAGTTCACATTGGGATGGTTCAAGCTATTTCCCCCTTAAACCTGCCCCAATATATCCAAGCCATCCCTGAAGTGACCTCGCTAGTGACACCAAAATCCAGCACAAAGTTAACTCTACAATGTTAAAGGCAGTTTGGTTAATGTTTTAGCTGCAATCTGGATTAATAAAGTCATCAAGAACAAAAGCTTCCACAGGCTATCCATTTGATGTTATTTCCTGAATTTCTTGTACAAATGAACCAGAAACTTTTTAAACATAGGATATAATCCTACAGCAGTTTGACAGCCTTCTCACAGCTAATGCAAAACAGCACTTTCTTCATATTTAATATTTAGAGCTACTCAGATGCACTTGCAATAATTTATCATCCTCTGTTAATGCACACATTAGTGTAAATCTGTATCCATTCACTTATTACAAATAGACAAAGCAATAGTTTAAAACACAAATATTCTCAAAACTGGTCAACTTTGCCCTCTACAATGCCTCCTATAGGTGGCCAAATTGGAAAACAAAAGCATAATCATGCACATTGGAAAAGAACCCAATTTCCAGTCAGGACTCTCCAAATACCCTTCAAAAGGCTGCAGAAGAATACACAAAAGGTAAAGTAGATCTGGTCAAAACAGTGAACTTTACCATGACTAAACTAGTTTTGCAGAACATTTAATATCCTGTCAATTCTACACAAGTATTCCTGTAATAAGGATTGTAGCTTCATATCTTTCTAATGCCCTGACACTGGTATTTCTGTAAAATCAGATTAGATGCACCAAACCAATCTTCCTTTCAATGTTATTGCTGCATGCTGACCTGAAATAGGCAACGTCATGGACTGGTCCGCTGTCATCATTTGAAGAGTATCCAAAAGGTTGTTGTGGCTTACTTATGTGTACTTCATAAGCTACAGGAAGGAAAAGTCAATATTTAAAAATTGTGATCAAATGGATCTCAGTCCCACCCCCTACCTAGACTAACAAACTGAAGCATTCTATATGAATAGCTGGATCCAGGTAAACATACCCTGACTGTGGTAGAAAGTAACATCTAAAAAAGCAGTTACTGAAAATAAACCACCTTTCAAAAAATATTTAAGAAAGAAAAAGGAAAAGAAACTAAAGGTATTGATTTTTGAGCATCATGCCAGTTGCACAGGATTTATAGTGTGACAGAATTAATTACGCAGGTCCATCAGAAGTGAATACATGATGCTTACCAGTCCTATCAGGTTCTTCAGTTTGTTCTTTAGGCATAGTTGATGGCTCAACTTCTGATTCACAAATATTTCCCTTTGATTCTTCAACAGCAAATTGTGTAACAAGATCAGTGTTGCTTTTCCTGGACAGGAGAGAGTAATTCTAAATACTTGTTGTGGCAGGATCCATGTTGAGTATGAGATCATATAATCAGAGTTTCATCAAGAGTAAAAAGTAGAGCAAAAAAAAGGTCAGGGAATTGAGGGCGATGGAAAATTACCACAGAAGAGAAGAAGCCTGGGGCAGATCAGCCACAATCATAATGACTGGGTAGGCTTGATGGGCCAAATGGTCTACTCCTGCTCCTCTTCTTGCATCAAAGAGACAGCCCTCAGTGAATGAAACAAATTTAAGACATAAAAAACAGAACAACAGCAGCTTAATCAGCTTGAAGTGCATGGGACAACACATAGTAGCCGAAATCTGTCACCAATGCAGAATTTAAACGGTCTTCCCTTGTGGGATTTTAGAATATTAACAGTTAAAGGGCAGAAAAAGATGTAGCTCCTCAGTAACAGTATGGAATACCAGGACAGGAAGGGACCATTCCCAGCATATGATAACAATCCCATGGATTTGCAAATTTTATTCTTAGACTTTCAATATTAGACTTCCACCATTTCCAACACAAGCAATAATCCATGCAAATTCAAACAGAATAATTGCATATCATTTCTTGCAGCAATTCCTTAACTATCCTCTGCTGACAGATTCTTCTTTAATGAAAAGACTGATCTTCCTACAATCCACAACTGAAAATTAAATATTTCATTCTTCAGTTCTTCCACCCTTTCCAAAAGATTCCTAAGAGATTCTAAACTGAGCAATTAATATTCTAACCTCCCTCCCCAAGAGGATTCTGCTCCCTTTTTGCAGAGGCATCAACACTTCACAGGAAGTGACTTCTACCAGCATTTCCTGGTATTTCATCTAAAGCTCACCATTCATGTGCCAGTCTACCATGAAGTCAGTTTAATCAACATTGGAAAGTATCCAAAGCAGTATCAAATGCTCTCAACTTCCAAACATCTTCAGTTCTACAGCACAGGAAGAACTACAAACCCTCCTGACATACAACCAACTCAGCACAGCTCACAGAATCGTTCTTTTGTTAGGGAAGTTCAGCAATTCTGACTAAACCAATTCCAAAAAGAGTAACAGCTAAAATATCCACTCCAAAATGCTGTACAGCATTGCATACAAGGAATAAATGAGGATATGCAAGAACAGGCCAGGACAGGTTTAAAGACAGGTTGGCAAGTTTGATAGGCTGCAATGAGTTGATCTGCCGACCATACTTCAGTAAAATACTAAAAGTTATGGTAGGAGGCACTCACTCACTGTATCAGGCAACAAAAAAGAAAGATTGTTAATACAAATTGGTTAGACATGAGAAGTTTTACAAAATACTTACGACTGGTGTTTGGCAGGACTCCAGCTATGAGAGGCAAAGAAGTTATTCACACTTCGTGGGCTGAGTGGGGTAAATGTGAATTGTTCAAATCCAGGCCCAGGTGCGAAGACATAGTTCTCAGGGGCAAAGGAGACTTTCTTCTCCACCTTTTTAACACCTACTGGTGCATTCAGTGGCAGTTGGTCCCCATCATTCTCATTCGGCAGGATCTCAGAAGTCTGTGGCTGAACCTCTTTTTCAGGAATAGCCTTCGTATATGGTTCTACACAAGGGTCTGACTTTAGCTTTACAGCAATCTGCAAAATAGTTTTGATTCACTTAAGTGCTAGTTCAAATATAAGCTTCTGCAGACAGTGCAAAATAACAGCAACATTTTAGTCTTCTGGTGTGCTTATAGAAAACAAAATGATTAAATACCTGTAACATTGAATAGTCACGATGCAACACTATTTAGTCACATGCCAATTTTGTTTTCTTCGTAACAAGATTATACAGTTCCATTTCATTTATTTGCAAGTCTAGCAAATTCCATAGAGTTATAAGACCAGAAGACAAGACCATAAAACACAGGGGAAGAATTAGGCCATTCGGCTTATGGAGTCTGCTCTGCCATTCAATCGTGGCCGATTTATTTTTCCCTCTCAACTCTATTCTCCTGCCTTCACCCCGTAACCTTTGATGCCCTTACTCATTAAGAACCTATCAACGTCTGCTTCAAATACACCCAATGAATGGGCCTCCACAGCCATCTGTGGCAATGAATTCCACAGATTCACCACCCTCTGGCTAAAGAAATCCCTCATCTCTGTTCTAAAGGGATATCCTTCTATTGAGGCTGTGCCCTCTGGTCCAAGACTCTCCCACTACTGGAAACATCCTCTCCACGTCCACTCTATTCTGGTCTTTCAATATTCGGTAGACTTAAATGAGATCTCCCCTCATCCTTCTGAACTAGAGAGTACAGTCCCAGAGCCATCAAAATGTTTCTCATATGTTAACCCTTCCATTCCTGGGATCATTTTCGTAAGCCTCCTCTGGACCATCTCCAATGCTAGCACATCCTTCCTTAGATGTGAGCCCAAAACTGCTCACACTACTCTAAATGTGGTCCAACCAACACCTTATGAAGCCTCAACATTACTTCCTTACTTTTATATTCTAGTCCTCTCAAAATGAATGATAAGATTGCATTTGCCTTCCTTACTACCAACTCAATCTGGAAGTTAACCTCAAGAGAATCCCGCACTAGGACTCCCAAGAACCTTTGCACCTCCAATTTCTGTATAGAAAATAGTCAACACCTTTATTCCTTCTACCAAAGTGCATGACCGTACACTTCCCTACACTGTATTCCATCTGCCACTTCTTTGCCTGTTCTTCCAACCTGTCCAAATCCTTCCGCTGTCTCTGCTTCCGCAACACTACCTGCCCCTCCACCTATCTTTGTGTCATCCCCAAACTTGGCCACAAGGCCATCAATTCAGTCATCCAGATCATTAACATACAACGTGAAAAGTAGTGGACCCAACACTGACCCCTGCGGAACACCACTAGTTACTGGCAATCAACCAGAAAAGGCTCCCTTTATTCCCACTCTTTGCCTTCTGCCAGTCAGCCAATCTTTTATCCATACTAGTAGCTCTCCTTTTATACTATGGGCTATCTTGTTTAGCAGCATTATGTGCAGCACTTAAAGGCCTTCCTAGAATCCAAGTGAACAACATCCACCAACTCTCCTTTGTCTACCCTGCCTGTTATGTCCTCAAAGAATTCCAACAGATTTGTCAGACAAGATCTCACCTTAAGGAAACCATAATGACCGGCTTATTTTATATGCTTCCAAGTACCCGCAAAACCTCATCCTTAATAATAGACTCCTACCAACCACAGAAGTCAGGCTAACCTGCCAATTGCAGACACATGCTAACCACAAGCAAAAATGAGAGGTCAATTCACCCCTAGAGCCAGATCTGTTATTCAATAAATCAGATGATCCATTCATGGCATTAGTAATTTGCCACTTTCTCCTTGTACACCAACTCCATTGAACACTGGTACCACACTTGGTGTGCTGTTCTGTTATAGTCACATCAGTCCAGGAGTATGGGCATGTACAAAGATTATAGAACCAAAGGCAACTTGTGGGCACCTGTGCTGAACTCAATCTTGTTCATGTTTGTTTGGCCAATAAGAGGTCATTATTCAAGCTCAAAAATAACATAAGGACAGGATGCCAATGAGAATGCACTATGCCAACTGACTCTCAGTGTTGAGAGTCTCTGCCACTAAAAGTGCTAGATATTACTGCTTGGCCAATAAGAATTCAGCAACTTATTGCAATGTACTGATACATTCCAAGCAATGCTAATTGAGGGTGAGAAGAGAAAGACAATTCCATCTCTCAACTCAGCACTCCACAATACTTCTAATTAGTTTTGGTATGCACAAAAATATTCATGTCAAGCATAGTACAAATTGAAGCTCATCTGCAAATTTGTCAATGTTGAGCTCAATGCCCAAGTGATGAGAGAGTCAGAGCTGAGAGAAGAATGGGGAGATTTAAAGAGTAAATTCTGCAAACAATTTACTTAAGCTTAAAAGGATAATGACCTGGGAAGGGGAGGGTGAAAAGCAAACAGAAGTTAAAAACATCCAATGATGCATGGTACTATCACTGAATTGGTAAGTTGTTTGTCAGTGAGAATGCACGTGTATTTTGTTTACCAGTGATTTTGTGCAGGGATGCCTCTACACCCCTTTCAACCCATGTCTGGGAAAACAGCAAAGTGTGGGCGATGGTCAAACATGCCAAGGGAGAGCATCACATTGGAGATAAAACACAAAGAGACAGAACACCATCCCCATGTGGATGCTGGCGCCACAAACAATATAGACCAAGGTCAAAGGAAACCTGACACAGTAATTTTGATAGCTGGCAAAGATCAAGGAGGTTTCTGAGAAGGAATTAATTGGGACTGCAGCTCCTCAAAGACAACTGTGCTTGACATTTTCTACTACAAGTGAGAGAAAGAGGTAAGCAAAGCTGTTAGCCCTGGATGTCTTCTTCAAAAAGGGGAAGTCACAAACTAGTCCATTTCCCCAGTAGGCTGAGCCACTGCCATGCTTCTTTAAGATTTGGCAAGCAATTACATATCAGGAAATAATAACAAATCCATTTTATATTGTGATACATGTTTAAAAGCAGCTAAAAGCAAGTTTCAGCAAGTTTGGAAATTGAGGAAATGCAAGAACAAATTATCCTCACCGGTTTGGAGTTGGAATTTTCCAGCATCTTGTCTGGTTTCTTGGTTTTGCTTCTTAGCAGAGGCTTGGTAGCTGAAGAAATATGAAACAATTAGGTTTTTGATCATCTGAAGCACAGCCAAATATGACAGTTGCCACTCAGGTTCATTCACAACTACTTCTTTACAAGATGCCAGATACCTCTGGATCTAAAGGACCTAAAGGATCAAAGGACCTAAAGGTATCACCAGCTAGTCTGGAATTTTTCAGAAAGCAAAGAAAATTCCCAGCATGTTCCCTGTCCAGCAGCAAACACATTCATGAAACAGATCTTCTTACCCAAGACTGCATTCAGCCAGACTTGCCTGACAATACTGTGCAAGAGTACTCTCACATGGTAGAATATTTCAGTTGCCTAACAAGTAAAAATCTGGCATTTTATCACATTGCTGTGCATAAATTTTGCTGTATACAAATGAGCTGTCATTTTTCCTACATTTCAACTGCAACATCACAAGGCCGCAAAGTGATTGCGCCCTCACCACTACATGTGTCATTGTGGATAAGCACTTTAATTTCTGACTCTAGCATATCACACCCCTGGTCAGTGGTCACACAGGGCTCAAGGATTTTTTAAACGTAATCCCCTGTGCATCAATCCCAATCATGTACATATTATTTCTGTAATAGTCAAAACCCAATATATAACAATTCTCAGCACAGAACAGGAGATGAAATCAAGTGGTTGTAGATGAATCTCAGGAACTCCCTTTGCCCCACTTCACTGGCAATTATTTCCAATGAATTATTTCCATAAATATGACCACTGATATTGAGGAAAACAGGTCAGGCAGAGCCTGCGGTAAGAGAAACAGGGTTAATGTTTCAGGTTGGAGCCACTTCATTGGTTGTTTGTCAGTTTCCAGCATTTCATTTTCATTGATAGTACCTCAATGTTGATGAATGGTATCCTGTATAAGGAACATGCAGATTTTACCATTCCCTAAATACAGGTAGCAAGAGCATACACGTTTCCAGCTCAGTTGTTCAGAGTTAACCTGTAAAATAATTCCCTGCCATTAAACCACAAACACAGAACATACCTGGTACAGGTCCAAGAACTTTTGGCTCAGGTTGCTTCCTTGTCTGTAATGGTGCAACAGCTGCAGCTTTGACATCTAGAGTTTTGGCAAGATAATTATCCGCATTACAATGACTGAACACTGCAACTGTAAATTCAGAGCACTTGAAAGATAGTTTGAAAGACAAAACCTGAAAGTTATTACCTGCCAAGTAAAGAGCACACCTTTATTAAAAAGAACACAGGTTGGCATTAAAATTAATGACCACTTAAGGTAAACTGCACAATGAACTTTGGTAAAGCTTTAGGTTTTGAATGGGCAAAAGGACACCAAGGTAAGGAAAAAATATTGAGATAATGTTAATTTATGTGCATACTTTTAATCCAATGAGCCATTTTGATTTCAATTTTAATTATTCACACAAAAGCTTCAGTTGCCAGTTTTATTAAAGGCAGTACATTAAATATTCTGACTATTCTCCACAAAGTACAACTAGGGATTTTTTAAAAAGTGTTGAGACTTACTGCATTACTTATAAGCGGAATGCCCAGTTGTAGTTTAAACACTAAATAAAATGTAAATCTAAAAGCCTGCTATTTATTAATGCACTCCAACTGATGAGGTAGTGCTAACTCAGAACAGGAAAAATGAAATTTTCATATTGTCCACCTGTGCAATTCTGAAAAGGTTTCTCAAAACCTATCCAATTTTGCTTTGGAGATCAAAGTAATTAGTCCCAACATAAGCTATTCCAAGTGCTGACAAACTTCTCCATTCTCCTTCAGCCTACCACAATTTTACAATCAGAAGAAAACAGCACTGGTGATGATCACTTTTTGTTCCCATGCCCTGACCCAGCTCAGCAACAATCTTTCCAGCTATGGATGCATAAAAGCACATAATACTTGGCGGTGGTTCTGAACATTGCACTTAATTACTGCAAGATTAGTCCTTTTGATCTATGATACATACCACAATATTCTTATTGGCATTTTGGATAGCAGCCAGACATTAATGATATCCCAAAGGACCTGTCCAGCATAACTCCATGATCACTGATCTGTCAATGAGAGCTTAAATATTTCTGACAATGATCCAATGAATCCCCAACAGCTTAAGATTTATCTACTCACTCGAATCTTACATTTGTCCAAATATATCAG
Organism: Pristis pectinata; assembly: GCF_009764475.1. Taxonomy (NCBI): domain Eukaryota; kingdom Metazoa; phylum Chordata; class Chondrichthyes; order Rhinopristiformes; family Pristidae; genus Pristis; species Pristis pectinata. The sequence continues at coordinate 5,944,695 of NC_067437.1, forward strand.
AGACTCCAGACCGCCAGTCAGGATAACACCCCTCCACCAATACCCTGTCTTCTACAGCCAAGTCAATTTTGAATCCTATCTATCAAGTCTCCATGGATCCCATGTGCCTTAATCTTTTGGATCAGCCCAACATGAGACCTTGTCAATAGCTTTAAAGTTCATGCATACAAGGGGTGTGATATGCTAGAGTCAGAAATTAATCATGCATACTCAATCATCTTCCTCATCTCCTCAAAAGAACTCAGTCAAGTTTTTAAAGACATAACCTCCACTACACAAAGCCATGATGACTATTCCTAACAAGTCTATGCCTATCCAGATGCAAGTAGCTCCTGTGCCCAAGAATTTTCTGCAATAGTTTTCTTATCACTGATATAGCCTACAATTTCCCAGCCTGTCTCCATTGCCCAATTTAAACAGAGGAACATTAGTTATTCTCCAGTCCTCTGGGACCTTGCTTGTGGCTAGAAGATACAAAGATCTCTGTCAAGTCCCCAGCAATCTCCTCTCTTGCCTCTCTCAATACCTGGGATAGATCCCATCAGATCCTAGGACATATCTGCCTTAATGTTATTCAAGATCCCCAACATCACCTCCTTGATATCAACATGCCTTAAAATATCAGCATACCCCTCACTGATCTCATAATCACCCATTTCCTTCCTGGTGAATACCAATGCCAAGTACTCAGTACCTTGCCCACTTCCTCTGGCTCCAGGCATAAATTCCCTCCTTTGTCCTCAAGTGGTCTTACCCTTTTGATTTTTAACATATATACAAAATGCCTTGGGATTCTTTAATCCTAGCCCTCCCAATTCCCTGTTCAAGTTCCTCTCCTCCTGCTTTTATATTCTCCAAAAGCTCTGCCCAATTTCAGCTTCCTAAACCTTACATAAGCTGCTTTTTTCTTTTTGACTGAATTTGTCATCCAAGGTTCCTGAACCTTGTCATCCCTTCTTTCTCCCTCAAAGGAAGCTGTGGCAGGTAGAGAGTGTGGTGAAGGCAGCACATGGCACGCTTGCCTTCACAGGCCAGGCACAGAATACAAAACACTGGTTAGGCCAGACTTGGCACATGGCGTGTAGATTTAGTCACCACACTATAGGAAGGAAGTGGTTGCGCTGGAGAGAGTGCAGAGGAGATTCACCAGGATATTGCCTGAATCAGGGGACATTAGATATGCAGAGATTGGATAGACTGGGCTTGTTTTCCCTGCAGTGAAAGAGGCTAAGGGGTGACTTGACAGAGATACATAAAATAAGAGGCACAGATAGGATAGAGTCAGAACCTTTTCCCATGGTAGTGGTATCAAAAACTGGAGGAATAAGTTTAAGGCGAGAGGAAGGAGTTTTAAAGAGGATCAGAGGGGAAAGTTTTCTACAGAGTGGCTGATATACAGAACACACTGCCAAAGTTGGTGGAATAAGATACAATCACTGTTCGGGAGGCATTTAGACAGCCACTTGAATAGGAAAGGCAATGAAGGATACAGATGGAAGGATAAGCCTAATCAATACATGCTTTGATTTTGTGGACTAAAGTTAAATGGTGTCTTGGCACAGTGATCTTTCAACAATTACATACTGGTTTGAAAAATCAGAACAGTTGATTATGTTGGACAACCTAGTATAAGGAAGTGATTACACTTAAATTTTATTTACTTTTCTTTTAAGTGTGCACTAAGCAGAAGAGTTTAAATTATTTCCAATATTCCCAAACTAACCTCCACACCTCAGCAACTTCAAATCACTTAAAAAGAAACATCTTGCTGTAACAAGGTATGATTTTCCCACAATATCCCCGGCAATAAAAATCAGCCTTCATGTCACCTCCATGAGGTTGTCATAAAACTACCTTCTTTCTTTCCAACAGTTGTTCCTTTTGTCCCAGCCTTTTGATTCCCCCTTTGTTGCTGAGTTCTGGATTCCAGCATGTCCGTAGAATTAGCCTTAATTGCCATGGCTTTAACAGGGCCACTCTGGGGAAAAACAGTACAGAACAAAATTAGTGGCATTCAGCACCTCAAGCCTGCTCTTCCGTTCAACAAAATCATGGCCAATCTACCCAAGATCCATCTTCTGCACCATTTCCATCTCCCTTTTTTCTCCTATGACAAAAACCTATCATTCTGTTTTAAATGAATTTAAATGACCAAGGCTCCACTGTGCAAGACAATTCCAAAAATTCATCACCCACAGGATAAAGAAATTTCCCACCCTACTGAACAGAGCACTCCTTATGCTGAGAGAGTGATTCCTGGCTAGACACCTCAGCCAGGAGAACATCTTTTTATCCATCCTGCCACTAAACTCAAGAATACTGACTTAACCTAGTCAGTTTTTCCTCAAGACAAAGCTATGATCTCTGGAATTGGTCTGCATATGTTCTTTACACTCCCTTAATTACAAGCGTGTAGTTTTAGAAAAGCAATCCCAAAGTCTACACAATACTCCAAGTGCAGTTTCAGCAAGGCCCGACATAATTGTAGCAAGACCTCTTTACTCCTCTATTCAAATCCTCTAACTACGAGGCCAACATACCATAAACGTTTCCCAACTTGTCACTTCACTCGTTTTGTGCGCCAAAGTGATTTTCTTTCAAAGTAAATTCCATTTGTCATGTTCTCATCTGCTTACTTGACTTTTCTACATACCTTTAAAGTTTATTTACACCCTCCTTCCTACTCACTCACACCCAGTTTTGTACAATTAGTAAACTGAAATATGACAAGAAGTCCTCTGCCAAATCACGGATGTAGATGAATAGCTGGGGCCCCAAGCACCAACCCGTCATACCCCATTAATCACAGCATGCCAACCCAAGACAGACCATTTATCCCCAAACTTTGCTATTCGTCTGTTAATCACTCAATCCATGGTGGTCTATTATGCTTAATTTCACGTACACTAACTTCATCAACCAACCAGAGACCTCAAAGGCCTTCCAAATACACCAAACCAAATGGATTCATCTTATCTATTCTACTAGTCACATCCTCAAAGGACAATAATCTACTAGTCAAGCAATATTTTCCTTGCATAAATCTATGCCAACACTGCTCATTGTTATTCTGTGTCTCTTTTTTAAAATCACATCCTTCATTGTTGATTCTAGCATTTTCCCTAACTACTGCCATTATAAGGTCAGTTTTCTCTCACTCCTTTCTTAAGTAGTGGGGCCACATTTACTACCGTCCAATCTGCTGAACTCAATCTAGAACCTACACATTTTTGTATTAAGGATGACATCCAATACACTAATTTAGTTCCTCCCATCAGCCACAGAAGAATACTTTTCCAGGTGGGATTTCGTGTCTTCTTTTGAAAAGGTCAATGCATTCAGACCCTTAACTGACAAACACCCTAATGGCCCTCTTAACTCATTTTCCTTCACTAAAGCACTATTAACCAAGCTGTAGTTTACATTCAGAGACATTAACTAGCATTTTTTTTTCCCAAACTAAACATCTACTTCTGAAGGTACTACAGCCCCATTTTTAAAAAAAAATCTTTTACCTTGGGAGCAGCAAATCTGGGTGCTCCAACTGGCTGAGTCCCACGTAACTCCTGATTTTTGGTCATTGACCTAGTCACTCTTAAGTCACTGGAAGGCACTGATGTCTGAAAAAAAATTACAATTACGAAGTAAATAGCAAATCCACTTCATTTAATCATTGTCAGTATGTACACATTGCTAATGAAAGGCAATTTATTCCTTCCGCTAAATTACCTTCAATAAAGTACTTATAAAAACACATGCTCATCAATAGCCCGGTTTGCAACAAATTTATATCCAAATCTAGTCTTGTTATATTGAATTGCTAATGTTCAAAGGGTCTTTAATGTGAGCCATGCTACAAGCATACTGTAAAATCAACAAGAAAAAAAACAAGATGGAGGAACTCAGCAGGTCAGGCAGCATCCATGGAGAAAAGTAGACAGTCAACGTTTCAGGTTAGGACCCTTCTCCTTTTTGCAAACCTTATCTGCCTCAATCTTTTAGAGTAACTTATGTTTAGTTGGAGGAGCAAAGGTCAAAAAGGAAGTAGACCATTCAGATAAGCAAGTACTGAGCGCTTAGCTTTCCCCGACATCCCTCAGTCATAGACTAAAAAAACTGTCAATCACATACAAGAGTTTAGTAACTTTACTTCCGAAAGGCCCATCCAATTATACCATAATTTTCCCTTAATATTTTGACATCAAACCAAGTCAACTTTAACCAAAATTTGATGGACTACAACACTATTTTGCATAATTTCTGACATTTTAAATTTGGAGCCAGATGTTTTTTGCGCAAATCAACACTTCATTCCTTCCTATTACTTGTTCAGGATATGGCATCTGGATCTGCACACAGTACTCAAGGCATTATATAACTCTACTGTAACTTGTAGCCCATGGGCTCCAGTCATCTCGAAACAAAGGCTAGCATTCCATTAGCATTTATTTTCTGAACATACCAAATAGATTTTAATGTTGCACAAGGGCTAGCACCCCCTACTAGATTTGTACAATTTTTAAAACTATACTGTTTGATCATTGAGGTCCAAAGTGAGCAACATTTTCTTACAATAAATTCTACCTTTCAGAGTTTTGCACATTTGTTTCATCCATCAACATCACTTCAAGATTGAAACCCACACTTACAATGCTATACATAACCATCATATCTCTACATCATTTATAGACTATGCCAATAAATCTTTTCAGGTCTTTAGGCAATAATTGAAACCTCATATCCTTACGGCATATACTTGTCATATTCTGCCAACTTGGTCCCTTCCTATTACGCTATAGTCAATATACAGCACAGAAACCTTTTACTGCCCCTGTACCTGTCCAAATTTTTTTTAAACAGTGTAATCGTACCCATCTCTACCACTTCTTCCAGCAGCTCATTCCACACACCCGCCACCTATGTAGGAAAAACTTACCCCACAGCTTCTCTTGAAATATTTCCCCTCTCACCATAAATCTATACCCTCTAGTTTTTGGACTCCCTACCTGTGAAAAAGACTGAACATTCACCTTACCCATGTCCCTCATGATCTTATGCACCTCTAAGTTCACCCTTCAGCCTCCTACACTTTGGGAAAACAGTTGCAGTCTGTCTGGTCTCTCACTATAACTCAGGCCCTACAGTTCCAGTAACATCCTCGTGAATCTTTTCTGCACCCTTTCCAGCTTAATGACATCCTTCCAATAGTATGGGAACCAGAACAGCACACAACATCCCAAGAGTGGGCTCACCAACATCTTGTAATTGTACCACTAGATCTTAGTTCTACAATGCTCTTCAGGGCCTGCTCTGGTTTAACTTGCCAAAATACAACACCTTGCACTTGTCCAAGTTAAATTCCAGCTGCCATTCCTTGGCCGACATCCCCAGTTGATCTAGATCTTGATGTAATACAAGATATTCTTCACTGTCCACTATCCCACCAATATTGGTGTCATCTGCAAACTTGCCATGCCGACTAGATTTTCATCCAACTCGATAATATAGATGACAAACAGCAGTGGACTCAGCACAGATCCCTGTAGCATACTGGTCACAGTCCTCCAATCTGAAAATCAACCTTCCACTATCACCCTCCAACACCTACCACCAAGCCAATTTTGTATTCAGCTGGCTAGTTCACCCTGGATCCCATTGTCTGGATGTTCAGGAAATTTCCAATCCATCTCATTACTTTGATCCATTAACTTCTAACTTTAGCCAACAGTATCATTAGAAGGACATCAAATATCTTTTTGGAAATCAATGAAATATAACTTCCATCAACATTCCGCTCCCCAGGATATTTTTCTTGCAGGTACAAGTCTCCTGCAGGAGGTATGAACGTAGTGGAGCACATTATTTTTTTCTGAACACCTGGCCTAGATGCCAATGTACCCATTAAGACTTCCTGATCTTTGTGGACAACTTCAATCTCGTCACACAGAAGGCAGCCATACCTAAATCTCATTCCAATCTAAGTGTAAAGTTAAAATCCCCATTAAAGATGCTCCCCACTTTTAGTTATGTATTATGACTGAAGTGATTTCACTTTTTAACTACTCAGTCACATGACACAGTAGCCTTTCAGTCCACCAAGTTGACTGACCATTTGAACACCCATTTACATTAATCCCACTGCAACCTCCACTGTCCTCCCACAAGAGGCAGCACACTACTACACTCCCACATATTCACAGAATAGTTCCAATGCATGAGTACTGTACCTTGGCTTTGGATATGGGCGGAACTCTCGGTGGCAGGGGTTTTAAATCTCGAAATGGGATTATATCCGGCTTATAAACCCCAACTCTGAAGACACGTTTGGGGTTCTCGCGTTCTTCCTTCAATTTTCGGAGTGCCTTTTCCTCTTTGTAACGTCGCAGCAGAGCCAAACGAGAACTTTGTACTGACACTGAAGTCTCACATGGTTCTGAAAATTTAAGAACATTAAACAACATAAGCTTTAAGAAAAAAGGCTGTTCCACATATTGTACGGTAGGGGGAAGATATTTTCTGCTTTGCTACAATTCCAGTAGAGATGTAAAGAATCAGAGCAGAAAAAAAACCATTCGGAATTTTTGAGAACCAGAATGAAATCCCGAGAATCAAATTTGTGCAACACCAGACAACAGATGAGAGTTGCTAAAGATTTGCCTAGAATCCTACAAGGTAAAGAATTTGAACACCAAATTCAGCAGCTACAGAATAAAGAACCCAGTCATGCCCATGTATATTGTAGCATTACAGTCACACCAATACAGAGGGCATGGATCCTTATCAAGTCCAAGCCTGCACCCTGTAGAGAAATCCAATCAGCTCCATTCCCCCTCCAGGTACCCTCAGCTTTTAAGATATTTTCCTCAAATGCTAACGCAATTTCCATTTGAAATCAATGACGTCTACTTCCAACAACCTCACAAGCACCAGGTTCCAGGACTTGCCTCTTGCGGCATCATGAAGTTCTTCATTCACATCCATCCTGTACTGCTTGCCCAAAATCTCAAATCTGTCTCAGCTAATCCAGAAAGAAAGGGGCAAAGCTTTTCTTTGTCTGCCCTACTTAAATTTGTCATGATCTAGCACAACCTTAAAGCTCCTGTCATTTATTTCAAAAATAAACCCAGATTCTTTGAACCAAACCCTCCAACCAAATTGTCATCTTTAGAGCAATTGTGGTCGATCTCTTGTACACCCTCGAGAAGGCCTTCAAATTGCTTTGAAAGTACAGTGGCATCAAATCCTCTTTCAATAAAGGCCAACATGTTGTTTGCCTTTATATTAGCTGGACATAATATTGTAGTTAGAGACACAGGAGACTGAAGATGCTGGAACCTGGAGCAACACACAAAGCTGGAGTAGCTCTGCACGTCAGGCCGCATCTAGAGGGAAATGGGCAGTCGACATTTTGGGTCGGGACCCTTCATCCAGTCCAGATGAAGGGTCTTGAATCAAAATGCCAGGTGTCCACTTCCCTCCACAGATGCTGCCTGACCCACCAAGTTCCTCCAGATTTTTGTGTTGCTCTTATCATATTCTAGTGTGTCCAAAATGGGAGTTTTAACTTCACTGCTTTTCTGCTCAATTCCTCAGTTTGTAGCTCAAGGTGATTTGATAAGTAGTGTCTCAATGTGTTTGGCAATGTTCAAAGATTCATGCACAGGAATTCACAAATTCCTGCTCTCAGTTCGCCACCTTGCCAACCTAGTCTCGTGTTCTCCACATAGGGAAACCACAGAGATCAGTGCTTGGCCCCACCTATCCACAATTTACATCAACAATTGACAAAGGACCAAATGTCATATTTCTAAATTTGCTGATGGCACAAAAAGTGGAAATGTCATTTGTCATGATGTAAAAAGGTTATAAGGGGACACAGAAAAGCTAAGTGAGTGGACAACAGACTGATGAAACAGAATATGGGAGAATGTTGTGTTATCCATTTTGGTAGAAAAACAAAATGTTGAGTTTTCTTAAAATGGCGAGAGATTTAACATCAACGTTTCCCAATGGGACCTGGACATGCTGATACAACAGCCGATTGAGAAAGCAAACAATCATGTTGGCCGTTATTCAAGAGGATTTGAGTATAAGACAATCTTACAACTAGTGCCTTCCTCCTTCAGCAGTCCCTCAAAATCAAGGATTACTCACGTCCACTCTGGTTCTGTGGATTCTGAATGAACTGATGGGACCAATGTGGGAATTACAGACTCTACCAGATAGGGCAGGTGATGCCAGATGGAGAGGTGGCCAGGAGGTTCAAGACGACACACTGTCGATGCTAGGCATCTATGCTCCTGATGCATGGATGCAAGATGCTCAACATCCCAAATACTCCTTCACCATACTGAGCATTGCCAAGGTCAGGCATTCCCACAAGTTGGCAGGGAATCATATCTTCCAAGGAAGCTTTGAGCACACCCTTAAATCTTTTGCTCTTGTTGCCTGGTAATTGCTTCCCATGATGGAAGTCAGAATTAAGTATCCGTTTCAGAAATATGTTAGGCATTTTAAAGACATGGACTGCCAAAAGAGGCTGACAGGTTAATTAGGGCTTCAGTGTTTGGGATGTTGACTTGAAGTGGATATGGAATATTTTCTAAGGTGGCACTGGTTGCATCTTCTCAGAAGCATGTGCTATTAGTCCTGGTCTTAGAAGCACACAGGAAGGCAGGGATCACTGTTGTATGGTACACCTCAAGTTCTGAACCAGCTTTGAATCTTTGACCACATTAAATCAATGTACTGCTGCTTTAATAAAATCCACCATCATATTCATTGACATCTGCCTTCTTCAAGAAGTGGTTCACATTTTCCAAAGCCTTGCCATGAACCTTTATCAGAGGATAGTTCTGTACAGTAAGGGAGATGTTTGCAAGCAAATTCTGCCAACTGGCATATTCCAAGGTGCAGAGGTATGCACTGATGGATGAGCTGAAGCTTGGTACAGCCATCACAAAGGTCTTGTGGGGAACGACCAGAGTCTAAAGTCCTGCTGCCACCGAGGGGCTGGGCACTGCAACAGTCTCAAGTCTTTACAGAGCCACTATTTGAAGAAACACAAGTGGCATTGACACACCTCTGTTCCCTAGAGTTTGGAAGGACAAGAAATGTACAAAACTCCTACAGGTCAATCCAGAGAGGCCATTTCCTTGGCCATGGAGTCTCAAATTAGGGGGTAGTCAGAAACTAACAGAAATGCTGCAAGCTCCAAACTCAGAATATGGGGTCAGCCATCTTGGACAAAAATGAGAAGTGTGTTCACAGTTGGAGATAATCCCATTTGCTTGCATTAGGCCAGTATCCATCTACTCCTTTCTTTTTCCTGTCTGAATGCCTTTTAAACAATTGTTTTTTGCCTCTACCATCCCCTCTCACAGCACTTTCCATATAACCATTCTCTAGGGAAATACTTGCCCCTCAGATCTATTAAATTTCTCTCCTCAACCCTTAAACCTAGTTATAGGCTCACCCAGCTTGGGTAACAGGCTTCCTACCCCATCCATGCCTTCAATCTTTTAAACTTCTACAAGGTCAGCCCTCAGCCTCAAATCAGAATCAGGTTTATTATCACTGACGTATGTCATGAAATTTGTTGTTTTGTGGCAGCAGTACAGTAAAAGACAAAGACATAAAAATTACTACAAATAAATAAATAATGCGAAAGAGGAATAATGAGGTAGTGTTCCTGGACTGTTCAGAAATCTGATGGCAGAGGGGACACTCTAGTGTACTCCACTACATTCCAGTGAGAGCAACACAACCTCTCCTGCTAACTAAAGCCCTTCATCGCAAGCCAACATCCTCTTGAATCTCATCTGCACTCTCTTCATTGTTACCACAGCCTTTCTGTAGGGTGGTAACAGATGTGTATACAATTCTCCAAGTACAGCCTACTTTGTACAGCTGCAACATGACATCTCGACTCTTGTACTCTATGAAGGCAAGAGTTCTTCACTACCCTATTCACTGGTGTTACCACTTTCAAGCAACTATGAACTTGCACCCCAAGGTCTGTCTGTATATCAAGAACCCCCTGCCATTTATTGTACATGCCCTGACAGCATTAGACATTGCCAAAATGCATTATTTCACACTTGTCTGGATTAAATTCCTTCTACCATCACTCCACCCAATTTTCTGGCCACCGAGGGGCCGAGCGGCCGCAGGTACAACACCCCCACTGCCCCACCGAGGGGCCGAGCGGCCGCAGGTACAACACCCCCCTCCCCCACCGAGGGGCCGAGCGGCCGCAGGTACAACACCCCCCCTCCCCCACCGAGGGGCCGAACGGCCGCAGGTACAACACCTCCCTCCCCTACCGAGGGGCCGAACGGCCGCAGGTACAACACCCCCCTCCCCTACCGAGGGGCCGAGCGGCCGCAGGTACAACACCCCCTCCCCCATCGAGGGGCCGAGCGGCCGCAGGTACAACACCCCCCTCCCCCACCGAGGGGCCGAGCGGCCGCAGGTACAACATCCCCCCCTCCCCCACCGAGGGGCCGAGTGGCCGCAGGTACAACACCCCCCCTCCCCCACCGAGGGGCCGAGCGGCCTCAGGTACAACACCCCCCCTCCCCCACCGAGGGGCCGAGCGGCCTCAGGTACAACACCCCCCCTCCCCCACCGAGGGGCCGAGCGGCCTCAGGTACAACAACCCCCTCCCCCAACCGAGCGGCCACAGGTACCAACCCCCCCCCCCCCACTCCACTGAGGGGCCGGAGGTACCATCCTCCTCTGCCCACTGAGGGACCGAGTGGCCACAGATACTATCCCCCCCACACACTCACCCGCGGACGGCCCAGCCTCCTCAGCGGGCGGCGGCAGCAGCGGCTCGAAGCGGCGGCTCCTGCGGAAGGTGCGCTGCCGGTTCTCCTTCTGCGCGGCCGAGCGGCGGCGGGCGCACTTCACCCGCAGCGCCTCGACGCTCAGCCCCACCGTCTTGTAACGCTCGGCAAAGCGGCTGGACCTGGACTCCATGTCGCGGTGTCTGGGATCAGCACAACACTCCAACCGTCACACAGCGCGCGCGAGGTTTGAATCTGGCCCCGCCCCTTTCGGTCGTGCCAGCCCTCCGTTTTGATTGGCTAACTCTCAATGCCGTCCACTCCAACCGTCAAACAGCACAGGCGAAGTTTGAATCGCGCCCCGCCTCTTTTTGTCATAACTGCCCTTCCATTGGCTAACACTAAATGCCTTTCACTTCAATCTCTAACTCTGATTGATTCATTTGACATACGCAAGGTAGCCGATAACCAGTCACTGCAGAGGTCGATTTTGATTGGTTGAGGAAATCAACGCGGACGCGTATGGGGCGGCAAGAAACGTGCATTTTGATTTTGATTGGTCGAGCGGAATATAAATAAGCGAAATGGCCAGTGAGAGGTTGATAATATGGGCAGCTGCTGGTTACATTGGCTGATGCGATGTAAACATGATAAAATGGATGAGCAGCATTCAATTATATTGTTGTTTCTATGCTGTATTTTATTACTGCAATTGTGTCTCGTTGCTGGTGACAGCGGGAAGGATTTAAAACAGCTGGTACTGCTGTGAGGAGTCTCGACCCAAAGCGTTGACTATCCATTTCCCTCCACAGATGCTGCCTGACCTGCTGAGTGCCTCCAGCATTTTCTCTGTGTTGCTCCAGATTCCAGCATCTGCAGAATCTCTTGTGTTTCTGAAACAGCACGTCTTGTTGCTGGTGAATTTCCCTTTATAGGAATAGGAGCTTGAAGGAATTAAAGCAACAAGTCTCGTCGATTGTCTTATTGGGTAGAAACTGCTAATGAAAGGAATGTTTAAGAGCTTTGGCTCGAGAGGCTTCAGAGAGGACCAGGTAGGACCCTTAACCTTTCCTCTAAACTACTCCGTTGGACTAATGGCTTAGTAGGCTTGTAGTTGAGATTTAAATTAGATTATTGACATTCTCTCCTTGGACTCTGTCTTTACCTCTCGTTGTCTTGGTGAGGCAGCCAGCATAAGCAAAGACCCCACCCACCCAGGACATTCTTCTCTCCTCTCTCCTCTTCCATCCTGGAACATCCTCTTCCATCCAGGCATACAGGAGCCTGAAGGCATGTACCACCAGATGTAAGGACAGCTTCTACCCCACTGTGATAAGACTATGGAACAGTTCCCTTGTACAATGAGATGGAATATGACCTCATGATCTACCTTGTTACCTTGCACCTTATTGCACTGAACTTTCTCCGTAGCTGTGACACTTTACTCTGTACTGTTATTGTTTTTACCTGTACTACATCAATGCACTCTGTACTAACTCAATGTAACTGCACTGTGTAATGAATTGACCTGTACCATCAGTTTGTAAGAAAAGCTTTTCACTGTACCTTGGTGCAAGTGACAATAATAAACCAATGCTGCCACATCACTGCTTTCTACTACTTAAGTTAAACTTTTCCCTCAAAGCTCTTCATCATTGCAGGTGAGCTTAGACCCATGTCATGCTCCTCTTGTGACATGTGGGACATTGGAGTCCCTGCTGACTGTGTGCAGGAAGTGTGTCCAGCTGCAGCTCTTGACAGACTGCACAATGACACTGGAGCAGTACATGGATTCATTTTGGAGCATCCAATGCTGAGGTTGTTGTGGACATGTTTAGTGAGTTGGTCACACTGCAGTTTCAGGGCCCAAGGAAAAAAAGGGATTAGGTGACCAACAAGCAGAGCAGTAGCAGGAAGATAGTACAGGAGTCCCCTGCAGTCATTTCCCTCAAACACATACTAGTTTGGATATTGTTGGGGTTAGGTGGCTCAGGGAGAAGGCAACAGTAGCCAAGATCATGGCACTGAATGGCTCTGCTTCACAGGGCAGAAAAAAAATGCAGAGCAATAGTGTGGGTGATTCTATGGTAAGGGAATAGATAGGTGCTTCTCAGTACACAAATGGGACTCCTGGTTGGTGTGTTTTCTCCAGGGTGCAAGTGTCATGTAAAGTTATAATTACTGCAGTTGTTTCCTTACCATTCCATGGACAACATTTCCATCAGACAACAAATCACCCACAGAATTTGAACAAGGAGCTTTAAGTGTGGTTGCAATGGAATTGGGGGGTCAGGAGACCTGGGGGACAAACCCAATACAAATAAGAGCATTTTGATCAAAACAGAGAACAATGTTGCAATCTCTGGCAACCAGATAACTTGTCAGATAACCAAAATAGTTTCAATCCACATTGGATGAACAATAAAGAATGGTATATGGTTTCTGCCTGTTACATTGAGCACCACCTGGTGGCTTGTCAAAGCACAAATCTGAGATATCTAACCACTATTTTATATATATAAATAAATAAAAGGGAGAGATTAAGAACAATATCCCTTTGGTTATTTGGCTGATTCCCTTGCCACAAAGCATGTTAATGAACTTCCCCAAAGTCCAGACAACAGCCAGTTAAGATGCCCTATAAAGTAAAATTCCAATAATCCAGCACTGATTTGTTCAGACATCATGACATTTTGGCATCTGGCTCACTCATTAATCTGGAATGTAAGCCAGAGATTCCAGAGTGCAAGAGGGATTGTGGCTAGAGCCAGTGTCCAGAGTGCTGCTGGAGTTGGGATCCAGACTATGGCCAGGGTATGCAGCTGGAGTCAGGGTTGGGGTCCAGAACACCAAGTCTGGAATATGGGTAGGTTTGCAGCCAAAGGTGGGGTCTGCAGTGCTTGTATAATTTCTGCCCTCTAAACTCTGGGTTCACCAGAAAATTTGAAGTGGAGTGAAATAATCATGTTTGCATCAATCGAAGTAACAGACAAAAGTCTGCTCGTCCAACTCTGTCAGAATACAGATTTCCAGATTAGACTTTTGCTGTACATACAGATGAATGCCAAGTCGTCAACAAGCACAAGTGGCCACAGTGGAATGCTTTAACATGCTACTGGGTCGAAACCAGGACCCAGGTCAAAACCAATCTCAATTATTGACATTTCAAAAGAGCTTAGCACTCACATTTAAAACAAAAACACCACAAAGCAGCAAGGTCTCAAAGACGACTTCAATTTACATTGAGCTTCACTGGGAATAGTTTTTGCGTCTTTATATGGAAATGTCTGGCCCACTGTGGAGCCACCAGCATTTCAAACTGCTACCCGGTATTTTCAGTAGCACAGCTGCCGCTCACTTAAAACAACTGGAGGGTCGGTCTGGTCAGAACTGATAGAAGGCAAAATACTGCAACTGGACTTTTAAACTGGAACAAAAATTTATCTGGGCCATAACAGCTACCCTGAGTCTGCTAAAGTCAGTTGAATGATGCCTTTCATTAATAGCTATAGTTTGGTTTACTTGCAAACAGCACCTTCTGTAGAATGAAACAGACACAAGTGAGCTTGAACAACAATACAGGCCAGGAGAGAAGAAAGCACAACACCCACTAGTAAGTAGAACAGTTAGACTGATTGAAATCTATTAATGGCATTAAGGCACGGTTTCCACAATGGAATGTGCATGTGGCAACTTCTGGGTTGAATTGTACCACAGAAATACAGCTAGGCTCTCCCAGTCACAATCTGTGCCTGCCATTGTGTTTTCTGCTTTTGATATGCATGCAAGGGCATCACTCCTTGTGCAAACCATTTTTAGAGTACAATGTAAGAAATTATGCTTTGTTGTTCTGGGGGTGGGCATATTCTTGTTGGCACTGGGAACAGCCAGACTTCAATAGCACTGCTCCCTGTTCAGGCCCAGCTGGAATCTGAGAACCACACTGGGCAGTTGGCTCCCTGCCACACACCAACCCACCATTCCCCAATGATACCCATCACCCCTGATCTTTCCTAGATGCAATCTACGCTTATTTTCACACACTTTGCAGTGCGTGATGTGTGCAAGGACCATTACCTTGTACATGATCTTGAGTAATGCTGTGTGTTGCTATGGTAGGAATGGGAAATAGTTATATCAATGTGCTTTCTCCAATGGCAATGAATTTCTGAGCCCTAGTTTTAGAAAAAAAACTCAATAGGAAGCATATTTGGAGGTATAATTTAAAAAAAATTCCTTAGCTGCTCTGTCCAGAGATTTTGAAATCAGTTCGCCACTATTGGATCTGCTTTCATCTACAGTGAAAAACCTGTGACTTACCATATCAAAACATTTAAACCAAACACTATAAGTGGAGGGGATGAAAATCACCATTTCATTTGACACATGCAGATAAATTCCAAAAAAGTTCAAAGAGCAAGTTCACATACAATGCAGGACATGTGGAAGACCATCTCATTAATCCAGTTTGAATCTTAGGTAGAGTCTTAGATTACAGGATGTGTTCTCATTTGAGTTACTAATCCAGCCACTTTAATATTGTTTATGAATCAGAAATAAGGATTGGATGAATGAACTGTCAGTCTCTACAAGTTTATTTTGGTGCTATTATTCAAGTTTTGTTTCTGGGGTAACAAGTATGGTTGCAATTAATTGATAGGCTTTGCTTGTAAAAGGTTATTGCTCTCTAATGAGCTCTCAATAACTGAATGAATTACAGGCTGGAGGACAGTTGCAAATTTCAGACTTCAATTACTATTTAAAAAAAAGTAAAAGTTAGTCAATATGCTAAGTATGGCTTTTTAGTATGGCTGACCATTCAGAACCAGAATGTAGAAATAGGGCAGCCGAAACTACACCCATTTAAAACCACCATTTGCAAGTTCCAATAAATTTTGAAAATTTCAGATCAATGTTTCTCGCTTAGGACAGGAACCCAACTCCCAGACCAAGGTGTTACATGCACTAACAATTCAATTTACCCGAATTATTGGTCAATGGAAAAACATCCTGTGAAATTAGCTGGGCACCATTTGAAGATTGCTCACACACTGGACTTGCCATTTCTACACAATCATCCACAGAAGATTTCATTTCTTCTGGTAGCTCAATGCCATGTGCAGAGTTTTTTGGGTGCAACTGGACTTGGCATCATTCTCATTATGAAATGGGGACTGCAGTGCAGACCATCATGCATTTCAGTTCAGTTTCAGTTGGCCCATCAACCTAGCTCAGCAAAATCCAGGGGGACATATGGCTGACCATTCACTGGACAGCTCTAAAATAATGAATTTTCTACTACATTGGATGTTTTATTTCAATAACTTAAGATTTCTACCTCAACAGCCAGGAAGAAAATGTTATATTTTGGTACAAAATTCTAATCAAAAAAGCTGGGCTGTTTTAGGTTTCATTTTTAATTCCAGGTTGACTAGCCTGCCCCAGCCCTATTAAATTGCGTAAAGTGATAGAGGTGTTCACCCACTTAAAAGCATTATGGCCAATAATCCATTGTACTGGTTTAATAAGACTAAACAGATCATAATGACATTAAATTTAATTTTACCTGTTCTCTGCTCCCTCCAGAACAAGTACCTTGCTGTGGAGCACTAAATAGAAGAAATGCTTATTAGAAAAATCTCTCAAGGATTCAAGCACAACCACTTGCAAGACAAGCAAATGGAAGTTTTCCTCAAACTAATTCCACATTCTAATTTCAATGTCTTCAAAAGCACAAGAAATGAATCTACATCTCATTGCTTTACAACTTGTCTTACAAGCATAAGTGTAGCACTTCCAAAAAAATTACCAATAATAAACCAAAGTTGGAATTAGTACAATCATAACAGTCTGGGCCCATTTTCTACTATTGCCTAGCACTTGCATCTCTATTTCTGTGACCTTTGAAAGTAACTGGTCTATTGCCCAGATTGCATTGGTTTAGCAGTTGCCCGGTGGCAGGCTCTGGCCCTCGGTCAGTGGAACTGGGGAGGTCCAAGTTACTACTAGTGCTCATTGATTTCTGTTGCAAATGCTGATGGCAGAATTAATGATCAATGCCAAGATTTTGCTCATCTTCTCCCACCTGCCCCAGCCCCTTCTCAGTTAATTTCCTCACATGTTGTTACTTGTGGGATCATGAGATTGGTGTTCATAGAATTGTGCTCCAATATGAAGTCAATAACTTCAGGAGAGGATATACAGAACAGGTGAATAATACAGTCTTGGTGAAGTAAAAAAATCAGGCACAATCATTAAGTGGTGGAAGCTGGTGCAAGGGGTTGAATGGCCATTGCTGCTTCTATTTCTCATGGTCTTAAGAACCAATTCACAATATGTACACTTGCAAATGTGCTATGGTTTTATCCTGTTCAACTAGACTGCAGTATAGTTCTGATATCTGATACCTTAAACAAATTTCATTTTATTTGCCTCACATTCCCATTAGTTCCCCCAGATTCTGCTGTATGCCTACACTCAGGGCAATTTACAGCAGCCAATTCACCTCCCAACCCTGTCTTTTGGATGTTGGAGGAAACCCACAGGGGTCATGGGAGAATCTGCAAAATCCACATGTCCAGCACTGGAGGTGAGGAGTGAAGCAGTCACTGCAGCTGCAAGGCAGCAGCTCCATCAACTGCTCATTCCACACAGGGATTCCTCGAACATCTGCGTATTTGGTAAACAATGCATTCTATCTGCACAAGTAAATCCATAATTCAATATAACATTTTAAATGACCCAATGGGAAATGCAACTTAAATAATGCAGAGACAAAGACCAATAGCTTCAGACTAGTACTTGCAGTGTAGTTTTCATTAGGCAAAATTTCAACCCATTTTACTTCTGAAAACTTCACTTGAAAGGATTCAAAACAGAGGGAATTTGTTTTCTACATTGTTATCAATTGATAAAGTCCATCTTACCACCATCTGGGACCACCTCAGAATTTACCCATTCATCCCACTGTCGGCAAAGGAGAGTCAAATTTTGTGTCTCGGACGCGACGACTCCTCTGCAGGAAACAATTGTGAATGAGTTCACATTGGGATGGTTCAAGCTATTTCCCCCTTACTCCTGCCCCAATATATCCAAGCCATCCCTGAAGTGGCCTCGCTAGTGACGCCAAAATCCAGCACAAAGTTAACTCTACAACGTTAAAGGCAGTTTAGTTAATGTTTTAGCTGCAATCTGGATTAATAAAGTCATCAAGAACAGAAGCTTCCACAGGCTATCCATTTGATGTTATTTCCTGAATTTCTTGTACAAATGAACCAGAAACTTTTTAAACATAGGATATAATCCTACAGCAGTTTGACAGCCTTCTCACAGCTGATGCAAAACAGCACTTTCTTCATATTTAATATTTAGAGCTACTCAGATGCACTTGCAATAATTTATCATCCTCTATTAATGCACACATTAGTGTAAATCTATCTGTTCACTTATTACAAATAGACAAAGTGTAGCGACTCACCGTCCGGTCAGGCGAACCGGCTCGGCAGTCGGTTCGCGCGGCGAGGCCCAAGATGGCGGCGGGCCTCATCTTTCCCGAGCGATGGGGAGAACCCGCGCGAGGGGAAGACTTGATGACGTAGTACTTACGTCATTGCCGGTTGCATTGGGCGGGAACAGTCTCCCTTAAAAGGCCCGCGCAAGGCGGGAAAATAAACCAGTTCTTGTTTGACAATCCTTCGATTAGTGTCTTGTTTTATTTCACGGTAGCAACCACTACAAAAGCAATATTTTGAAACACATTCTCAAAACTGGTCAACTCTGCTCTCCATGATGCCGCCCATAGGTGGCCAAATTTGGAAAACAAAAGCTTAATCATGCGCATTGGAAAAGAACCTAATTTCCAGTCAGCACTCTCCAAATACCCTTCATAAGGCTGCAGAAGAATACATAAAAGGTAAAGTAGATCTGGTCAAAACAGTGAACATCACCATGACTAAACTAGTTTTGCAGAACATTTAATATCCTATCTACACAAGTATTCCTGTAATAAAAATTGTAGCTTCATATCTTTCTAATGCTCTGACACTAGTATTTCTGTCAGAGCATTAGAAGGATATGAAGCTATAATTCTTGTAAAATCAGATTAGATGCACCAAACCGATCTTCCTTTCAATATTATTGCTGCATAGTGACCTGTTGTGACTGAGAAAACAGATTCAATGGGTCTCAAAAGCAAGGACTCTGAACACAGTCTGGTAGTAAATTATTTTATTTACAAAAGACGAGAGTGGGACTATGGTAATGGGAATAACATGAGCGCACAATTTATAGCGAATGTAGGAAAATCGCACTGGGGATAAATACACACACACGACGGACTAGGTACATACAATCAAGGAAAAACAATATGATACCTGCCACCCCTTGAATCAGTGCAGGCACGGCTCTCTGCTACTAGGGACACTAACTAAAACGCTCCCAACCCTTAAACAGTTCACACCTCACCAATGATTTCTCCAGCGCCATTCCATAGTACTCTGCCTGCAGTGAAGAAGGATGGTCCCTCAAAGATGGCTAAGAGAGCAAGCTGAGCACACGTGGCGTCTTTTATAGTGCTGGAGGGCTCGAGGGTCCAGCCCAGGTAATTTACAGGGAGCCAATGTTCAGGTGTGCACTGATGGGTGGGGCGGGGCCAAACATTGATTGGCAGTGGTGTGTCTTCTGACCAGGTAGTGGGCAGTGCTGTCACATGACAGCCATGACCCTCCACAAAACATGACCTGAAATAGGCAACATCATGGACTGGTCTGCTGTCAACTGAAGAGCGTCCAAAAGCTATAGTGGGAAAGCTGATGGTCGGGGGGAAATCAAGATTTAAAAATCATCATCAAATGGATCTCAGTTCCCCACCCGCTCCCCCCGCCCCCCCCCCCCCCCCCCCCCCCCACCACCGCCTAAAGCATTTTATAAGAGTAGCTAAAGCCAGGTAAATACACCCCAACAGTGGTACTAAGTAAATGTCTAAAAAAGCAGATACAGAAAATAAACCACCTTTTAAAAAGTATTTAAGAAAAAAAAGAGAAAAGAAACTAAATGTAAAGTCTCATTTGATTTTTGAGCATCATGCCAGGCAGGGCAGTTGCACAAGAATTTGCAGTGTGATAGAAGTCCATCAGAAGTAAATATATATTGCTAACCAGTCCTAACAGGTTCTAGAACTTGTTCTTTAAGCATACTTCATGACTCAAAAATATTTCCCTTTGATCTTCCACAACAGCAAGTTATGTAACAAGAATCAGTCTTGTTTTTCCTGAACAGGAGAGAACAATTCTAAATACTTGTAGCAGGATCCATGTTGAGTATGAGAACATATAATCAGTGTCTAATCAAAAAATGGAAAAAAAGTCAGGGAATTGAGGGCGATGGAAAACTACCACAGAAGAGAAGAAGCCTGGGGCAGATCAGCCACAATCATACTGAATGACTGGGTAGGCTTGAGGGGCCAAATGGTCTACTCCAGCTCCTCTTCTTGCATCAAGGAGAGAGCCCTCAGTAAATGAAACAAATTTAAGGCATAAAAAACAGAACAACGGCAGCTTAATCAGCTTGAAGTGCATGGGACAACACATAGTAGCCGAAATCTGTCACCAATGCAGAATTTAAACATTCTTGGTCTTCCCTTGTGGGATATTAAGGGTTAAAGGGCAGAAAAAGATGGAGCTCCTCAGTAACAGTATGGAATACCAGGACAGGAAGGGACCATTCCCAGCATATGATAATCCCAGTGGACTTGCAAACTTTATTCTTAAACTTTCAATATCAGACTTCCACCATTTGCAACACAAGCAATAGTCCATGCAAATTCAAACAGAATAATAAATTGCACATCATTCCTTGCAGCAATTCCACTGCTGACAGATACAACTTTAATGAAAAGATGGATTATCCAACAATTCACAACTGAAAATTAAATGTTTCGTTCTTCAGTTCTACCACCTCTTTCCACAAGATTCTGAAAAGATTGCTCCAAACAGAGCCATTAATAAACCCTGATATCTCCACCCCCTCCAAGAGGATTTTGCTCTTTACAGCAATCTGCAAAATAGTTCTGATTCAATACATTTAAGTGCTAGTTTAAATATAAACTTCTGCAGACACAGTACAAGGTAACAGCAATCTTCAAGTCCTTGTGTACTTATTAGACAACAAAGTTAGTAAACAGCTATAACATTGAATAGTCAAGAGGCAACACTGTTTCGTCACATGTCAATTTTATTCTGTTTTCTTCAATAACAAGTAAACAAGATTATACAGTTCCATTTCATTTATTTGCAAGTCAAGCAAATTCCATAGAGTTATTGCTTCACTGCACAAAAACTAGATGAGCAGCTGTTCATCACATTCACCGTGATTAAACTGGACCATATGATTTTGGAATCACAACACCCTGAAGATAAAAAAAATTAGGTTGCAGATTAATAATCCACATTTTATCAGCTTGACTGCAGTTTTGGAAATGCAATTTCAATCACTGAAATCTTACATCCAGTGTTCTTCACTCCAGACATTGGTGCTTCTGTGGTTGAATCACTGGACTAGAAACACGAGTCCAGGACCAGCAATTTAAGGATGAGTTCAAATCGCACCATGACCCTTGTGGAATTTAAATTCAGGTAACAAAATAGAATATACAAAATAATTTCTGGATTATAGCGATACTCAGCTGGTTCTCTCATCGTGTCCTTATCTAGTCCAGCCTAAATAGAATTCCAGATCCACAATAATGTGGCCAACAAATAGACAAGGTCCAGTGAATCTTACAAGGTTCTCTCAACAAAACTTCTGGGGATGAGTGCCCAAACTGGAAAAGTTGACCCACAGACACAAGCACCCACCTGATGGTCATTCTCTGAATCACACCTTACAAAGAACATACCAGATCACAAACCTCGATTACTCCCCATCTCAACAGCAGGACCAGTCCAATAGAGGGATGGCATTGTGCCATAATCCCAGGAAGTCTCGTCATATTAAGTAAATGTGAGCAAGTAAATCCCATCGCGAGTACCATCTGTCGCCCTCTTCTATTGCTACTTTCAGTCCTCCTTCAAGGCAAGACCAAGAGCACAGAATCTCCCTTCAATATCCACCATTAAGAGTGGGCTTGGTAGTATCACCACTGACAGATGGCTGAGTCCTGAAGGGTAGTTGCCAGTCCAGCATGAGGGATAAACCTGCTGAACTTGCATTTGTCCATGGCACTACTGGTAGAAATGACCACCACAAGTCCTTATTTTACCATCATTTGCATCACTACATTGTGCTAAATAGGACAGACTCAGAACAGACCATCCATGAGATGCTGTGGAACATCAGCAGTAATTTAGTACTCCACAAGCTGCATCTTTCTGACAAAGGATCTCAGATAGTATATGGAACAAGCTGCCAGAGGAAGTGGTTGAGGCAGGAACATTAACATTTAAGAGGTACTTGGACAGGTACATGGATAGAAAAGGTTGAGAGGGATATGAGCCAAACATTGGCAAATGGGGCCAGCTTAGGTGGGAATCTTGGTCAGCATGGACCATTTGGGCAGAAGGGCCTGTTTCCATGCTATATTGACAATGACCTGAAACATGAACTACTTTCCCCCTACAGATGCTGTCTGACTTGCAATGTTTCGAGTATTTTCTATGTAATAGGTGCAGCCAACTGATCCCATAATCCAATGAAAGGTCTGCAGCCTGTCACATTTGGCAAGAATGACAGTGGACAATTAAAAGCTCACATGAGCAGGAGGCTCCAAGATATCCTCATTCTCAACAATGGCAGGCGTAACATGTGGGTACCAAAGGTTGAAACTTTCGCAGTTACTGTTCAGCCAGAACTTCAAGATCTCCACAACCAATCTTCAGCCAACTTGATACATTCCGCATGCTGTTAAAGAAATATCTTAGAATACTGGATACTGCAAAGATCCTTGGACCAGACAATATTTCAAATGTAGTACTGAAGGGGCAATCAAGGACTAGCTGCACTTCTAACCAACCTGTTCTAGGACAACATTGGTATTTGGACATTGAACCAAAATAGTCAACACCTTTATTCCTTCTACCAAATGGGAAGATTGAAAGAGTAAATTCTTCAAATAATTTACTTAAGCTTAAAGGATGATGACCTGGGAAGGGGAGGGTGAAGAGCAAGCAGAGAAGTTAAAAACATCCAATGATGCACGATACTGTCACTGAATTGGTAAGTTGTTTGTCAGTGAGAATGCACAAGTATATTTTGCTTTCCAGTGATTTTGTGAAGGGTTGCCTCTACACTCCTTTGAACCCATGATGTCTGGGAAAATGTCAACAAGTGTGGGCAATGGTCAAACATGTCGAGGGAGAGCATCACATTGGAGATAAAACTAGAAGAGACAGAACAACACCATCTCCACCATGTGGATGCTGGCTCCACAAACAATACAGACCAAGGTCAAAGGAAACCTGAGCACAGTAATTGTGATAGCTAGCAAAGATCAAGGAGGTTTCCGAGAAGGAATTAATTGGGACTGCAGCTCCTCAAAGACAACTGTGCTTGACATTTTCTTCTACAAGAATGCCATGTGAGAGAAAGAGGTAAGCAAAGCTGTTAGCCCTGGATGTCTTCTTAAAAAAGGGGAAGTCACAAACCAGTCCATTTCCCCAGTAGGCCAAGCCATGGCTATCCAGCTGTAAGATTTGGCAAGCAATATTAGAATTACATACTGGGAAATATTAATAAATCCATTTTATATTGTAATACACGTTTAAAAGCAGCTAAAAGCAAGTTTCAGCAAGTTTGGAAACAGAGAAAATGCAAGATCAAATTATCCTCACCAGTTTGGAGTTAGAATTTTCCAGCATCTTGTCTGGTTTCTTTGTTTTGCTTGATAGCGGAGGCTTGGTAGCTGAGAAATAATATGAAACAATTAGGTTTTTGATCATCTGAATCACAGCCAAATATGACAAATGCCACTCAAGTTCATTCACGACTACTTCTGTATGAGATGTCAGATATTTGTGTCAAAGGACCCAAGGACATTCCCAGCAAGTCTGGAATTTTTCAGAAAGCAAAGCAAATTTGAAAATTAAACAATTGGATCACGGTCAAAATAACTTTCTAGTTTGTGGCCTTGTACTTTCAGGATACTACAGGGGGTTTGAATTAGGGAAGGAGGAGGTCTATACCAGCATGTTCCCTGTCCAGCAGCAAACACATTCATGAAACAGATCTTCTTACCCAAGATTGCATTCAGCCAGACTTGCCTGACAATACTGTGCAAGAGTACTCTCACATGGTAGAATATTTCAGTTGTCTAACAAGCAAAAATCTGGCATTTTATCACATTGCTGTGCATAAATTTTGTTGTATACAAATGAGCTGTCATTTTTCGTACATTTCAACTGTAGATTTCATTGGCAACGTCACAAGGCAGCAAAGTAATTGCACCAAGCACTGCCCTCACCACTACATCTGTCATCGTGAATAAGCACTAATTTCTGACTCCAGCATATCACACCCCTTGGCTCTGGAGGATTTTTAGGCTTAATCCCCTGTGCCTCAACCCTAATCATGTATAGGTTATTTCCGTAATAAACCCAATATATAACAATTCTCAGCACAGAACAGGAGATGAAATCAAGTGGTTGTAGATGAATCTCAGGAACTCCCTTTGCACCACTTCACTGGCAATTATTTCCAATGAATTATTTCCATAAATATGACCACTGATATTGAGGAAAACAGGTCAGGCGGAGCCTGCGGTAAGAGAAACAGGGTTAATGTTTCAGGTTGGAGCCACTTCATTGGTTGTTTGTCAGTTTCCAGCATTTCATTTTCATTGATAGTACCTCAATGTTGATGAATGGTATCCTGTATAAGGAACATGCAGATTTTACCATTCCCTAAATACAGGTAGCAAGAGCATACACGTTTCCAGCTCAGTTGTTCAGAGTTAACCTGTAAAATAATTCCCTGCCATTAAACCACAAACACAGAACATACCTGGTACAGGTCCAAGAACTTTTGGCTCAGGTTGCTTCCTTGTCTGTAATGGTGCAACAGCTGCAGCTTTGACATCTAGAGTTTTGGCAAGATAATTATCCGAATTACAATGACTGAACACTGCAACTGTAAATTCAGAGCACTTGAAAGATAGTTTGAAAGACAAAACCTGAAAGTTATTACCTGCCAAGTGAAGAGCACACCTTTATTAAAAAGAACACAGGTTGGCATTAAAATTAATGACCACTTAAAGTAAACTGCACAATGAAATAATAGGTTTTCAATGGGGAAAAAGATACCAAGGCAAGGAAAAATATTGAGATAATGTTAATTTATGTGCATACTTTTAATCCAATGAGCCATTTTGATTTCAATTTTAATTATTCACACAAAAGCTTCAGTTGCCAGTTTTATTAAAGGCAGTACATTAAATATTCTGACTATTCTTCACATCAAAGTTCAACTTGGGATTTTTAAAAAGTAGTGTTATGAGACTTGCTGCATTATTTATAAGAGGAATGCCCATTTGTGGTTGAAACACAAATTAAAATGTAAATCTAAAAGTCTGCTATTATTGACGAACCCTAACTGATGAGGTAGTGCTAACCCAGAACAGGAAAATCTAAAATGTCATATTGTCCCCCTCTACCTTTACAATTCTGAAAAGGTTTCTCAAACCCTATCCAATTTTGCTTTGGAGATCAAAGTAATTAGTCCCAACATAAGCTATTCCAAGTGCTGACAAACTTCTCCATTCCCCTTCAACCTACCACAATTTTAGAACCAGAAGAAAACAGCACTGGTGATGATCACTTTTTGTTTCCATGCCCCGACCCAGCTCAGCAACAATCTTTCCAGCTAAGGATGCATAAATGCACACAATACTTGGTGGTGGTTCCGAACATTGCACTTAATTACTGCAAGATTAGTTCTTCTGATCTAAGGTACATACCACAATATTCCTATTGGCATTTTAGACAGCAGCCAGACATTAACGATATCCCAAAGGGATATCACAACTCCACGATCACTGATCTGTCAATGAAAGCTTAATATTTCTGACAATGATCTTTCCAATGAATCCCCAATGGCTTAGATTTATCTTCTCACTGAAATCTTACATTTCTGTCCAAATATATCCGAGGTCCAAGACCGCCAGTCAGGATAACACCCCTCCACCAATACCCTGCCTTCTACAGCCAAGTCAGTTTTGAATCCAATCTATCAACTGTCCATGGATTCCATGTGCCTTAATCTTTTGGATCATCCTAACACAAGGGACCTTGTCAATAGCTTTAAAGTCCATGCATACAACATCCACTGGCCTACCCTCAATCACCTTCCTCATCTCCTCAAAAAACTCAATCAAGTTTATAAGACGTGACTTCCCCTGCACAAAGCCATGACCATTCCTAACAAGTCTATTTCTTTCCAGATGCAAGAAGTTCCCGTCTCCAAGAATTTTCTGCAATAGTTTCCCTACCATTGATACAGCCTTTAATTACCTGGTCTGTCTCTATTTCCCATTTTAAAGAGGAACATTAGTCATTCTCCAGTCCTCTGGGACCTTGCCTGTGGCTAGTGGATACAAAGATCTCTGTCAAGGCCCCAGCAATCTCCTCTCTTGCCTCTCCAATTGTCCTGTCAAATTTCAGCTTCCTAAACCTTACATATGCTGCCTTTTTATTGACTAAATTTGCAACATCTCTTGTCATCCAAGGGTCCTGAACCTCGCCATCCCTTCTTCCTCCCTCAAAGGAAGCTGTGGCAGGTAGAGAGGGCAGTGAAGGCAGCAAATGCACGCTTGCCTTCACAGGCCAATCACAGAATACAAAACACTGGTTAGGCCAGACTTGGAACATTACATGTAGATCTAGTTGGCACACTATAGGAAGGATGTGGTTGCGCTGGAGAGGGTGCAGAGGAGATTCACCAGGATGTTGCCTGAATTCAGGGATTTAGTTATGCAGAGAGATTGGATAGGCTGGCCTTCTTTTCCCCAGAGTAAAGGAGGCTAAGGGGTGACTTGATAGAGATATATAAAATTATAAGAGCACAAATAGGGTAGAGTCAGAACCTTTTCCCATGGTAGTGGTATCAAAAACAGGAGGAATACACAAAAAGTGCTGGAGGAACTCAGCAGGTCAGGGAGCATCAATGGAAGAAATAAACAGTTGACGTTTCGGGCCGAGACCCTTCATCAGGACTGGAAAGGAAGAGGGCAGAAGCCAGAATCTGGGGGGAGGGGGAGGAGTATGTGCAGGCAGGGGATAGGTGAGATCAGGTGGGGTGGGGGAGAAGATGTAATAAGCTAAGAGGTGATGCATAGAAGAGGCTGAGGGCTGGGGGAGGAGGAATCCAGTAGGAGAGGGCAGTGGATGGGTGAGGAGAGGAGTTAGAGAAATCGATGTTGAGGCCATCAGGTTGGAGACTCCCAAGGTGGAATATGAGGTGTTGTTCCTCCAACCTGTGCCCGGCCTCAACATGGCAGTAGAGGAGGCCACAGATAGACATGTCAGTATGGGAATGGGATGTGGAATTGAAATGGGTGGCCACCAGGAGGTCCTGGCTGTTATGGCGGACAGAATGAAGGTGCTTGACAAAGTGGTCACCCAATCTGCGTTGGGTCTCACTGATGTACAGGAGGCTGTACCAGATGCAATAAATGACTTCCTCGGACTCACAGGTGAAGCGCTGCCTCAGCTGGAAGGATTATTTGGGACCCTGATGGTGGTGAAGGAGGAGGTGTAGGAACGGGTTTAGCACTTGGTGCAGTTGCAGGGGGTTATCGGTGGGGAGGGACGAGTGGACAAGGGAGTCACGGAGAGAGCGGTCCCTTCAGAAAGCGGAGAGAGGGGGTGAGGGGAAGATACGTCTAGTGGTAGGATCCTGTTGGAGGTGGCGGAAGTTGCAGAGAATGATGTGTTAGATAAGGAGGCTTGGGGGATCCTACCACCAGACGCATCTTCCCCTCACCCCCTCTGTGAGGAAGGCATATAACATGCTTGCCGTTGTAGGTCAGGAAAGAGAATGTAAAAGTTGGGATGGTATATTGCAACTTTACAAAAGACTGGTTAGACTGCAGTTCTGATTGCCATACTACAGGAAGGATATGGTTCTGCTGGAAAGTGCAGAAACGATGCCTGGATTGGAGGACTAGTTATGGGGAGAGATTGGACAGACTTGACTGTCTTTTCCAGCAGGCTGAGGGGTGACCTAATAAAGGGTATTTAAATTTATGAGGCACAGATAAGTTTGATGGTCAAAATTTTTTTCCCATGGTTGGAACGTCACCAACAAAAGGGCATAGTAGAGGCGAGAGAGAGGAGTTAAAGGGAATCCAAGGGGAAGATTAATAAAAAAAAGTGGTTGATATCTGGAACTCTCTGCAAGGAGGTGGTAGAATCAGATACAATTACTGGGTTTAAGAGACCCTTACATAGACAGTTAAATAGGCCAGGCATTGAAGGATACAGTCCTAATTCAGGACTATGGGATTAGTGCAAAATGTTCGGTTTAAACATGGGCTAAAGGGCCCAATTGTGTGCTACACAACTCTATGAATTGACTCTTGCTTCTTGACAAGCAGAGGAAGAAAATCAGTTTAACACCTTGCACTTACAAAACACCAATCCCACTCAATGCACTTAAGCCTAATCAATACATGCTTTGATTTTGTGGACTAAAGTTAAATGGTGTCTTGGCACAGTGATCTTTCAACAATTACATACTGGTTTGAAAAATCAGAACAGTTGACAATGTTGGACATCCACCCATAGTATAAGGGAGTGATTACACTTAAATTTTGTTTACTTTTCTTATAGTGTGCACTTACTAGAAGAGTTTAAAGTATTTCCAATATTCCCAAACTTAACTCTACACCCTAGCAACTTCAAATCACTTAAGAAGAAACATCTTGCTGTAGCAAGGTATGATTCCCCCACAATACACCCAGCAATAAAAATCAACAACTTCAAGTCACCTCCATGAGGTTGTCATAAAACTACCTTCTTTCTTTCCAACAGTCGTTCCTTTTGTCCCAGCCTTTTGATTCACCCTTTGTTGCTGAGTTCTGGATCCCATCGCCACTGCAGAATCAGCCTTATTAATTGCCATATTGGCTTTGACAGGGCCACCCTGGGGATAAACAGTAAAGAACAAAATTAGTTGCATTCAGCACCTCAAGCCTGCTCTTCCATTCAACACAATCATGGCCAATCTACCCAAGGTCCATCTTCTGCACCAATTCCATATCCCGTTATTCTCCTATGACAAAAACCTATCATTCTCAGTTTTAAATGAATTTAATGACGAAGACAATTCCCAAAATTCATCACCAACAGAGTAAAGAAATGTCCTTCACTAAAGCCCTATTAACCAAGCTAAAGTTTACATTACATTAACTAGCATTTTTTCCCCAAACTAAACATCTACTTCTGAAGGTACTACAGCCCTATTTTTTTCTTCAACTTTTACCTTGGGAGCTACAAATCTAGTGCCCCAGCTGGCTGTGTCGCATATAGCTCCTGATTTTTAGTCATTGGCATAGTTACTCATGTCAGTAGAAGGCACTGATTTCTGAAAAAAATGGAACAAATTACAATTACAAAGTAGATAGCAACTCTACTTCATTTAATCATTGCCAGTATGTTCACATTGCTAATGAAAGGTTCCCTTTATTCTCTTATGACAAAAACCTATCATTCTCGGTTTTAAATGAATTTATTGACCAAGACTCCACTGGGCAAGACACTTACAAAAATTCATTCCCTACAGAGTAAAGAAATTTCCCACTTTACTCCTGGACAGTGCACTCCTAATGCCGAGACAGTGATTCCTGGCTAGACACCTCAGCCAGGAGAAACATCTTTCTTTTATCTATCCTGCCACTAAACTCAAGAATACGGAATTAATTTAGTCAGTTTTTCCTCAAGACAAAGCTATGACCTCTGGAATTGGTCTGCCATATCTTCTTAACACTTCCTTAATTGCAAGTGTATAGTCTTAGAAAAGCAATCCCAAAGTGTACACAATACTCTAGTTGCAGTCTCAGCAAGGCCCTACATAGTTCTAGCAAGACCCCTTTACTCCTATATTCAAATCCTCTAACAAGGTCAACATACCATTTTCCTTCCCCCATTGCCACACCCACATGTTAGTTTTCAGGTCCCTGTGAACATAAACATCTCCCAATCTCTGTCACCACTTCACTCGTTTTGTGCGCCAAAGAGGCTAACCGATTTTCTTTCAAATTATATTCCATTTGTCATGCTCTCATCTGCTTACTTGACTTTTCTATATACATTTAAGGTTTCTTTGTACCATTCTTTCCTACTCAATCACACCCAGTTTTGTATAATCAGAAAACTTGGAAATATGACAAGAGGTCCTCTGCCAAATCATGGATGTAGACGAACAGCTGAGGCCCCAAACACCAATCCCTGTCATACCCCATTAATCACTGCATGCCAACCCAAGACAGACCATTTATTCTCAAACTTTGCTATTAGTCTGCTAACCACTCAATCCATGGTGTTCTATTACGCTTAATTCCATGTACACTCACCTTATCGACTAACACGAGACCTCACCAAAGGCCTTCTAAATACACCAGACCAACTGGATTCATCTTATTCTGCTAGTCACATCCTCAAAGAACACCAATCTATTAGTCAAACAATATTTTCCTCACATAAATCTATGCCAACACTGCTCAATCCTGTTATCCTTTGTGTTTTTTTTATCACTTCATTGTAGATTCTAGCATTTCCCCTGACTACTGTCATTAGGCTAACAGGTCAGTATTTCCCAGTTTTCTCTCCCTCCTTTCTTAAATAGTAGGGCCACATTTACTACCTTCCAATCTGCTGAACTCATTCCAGAACCTACACGTTTTTGTATTAAGGATGACAACCAATACACTAATTTAATTCCTCCCATCAGCCACAGAAGAATACTTTTCCAGGTGGGATTTCGTGTCTGAAAGGAATTTCTTTTGAAGAGGTCAATGCATTCAGACCCTTATGTGACAAACACCCTAATGGCTCTCTTAACTCATTTTTCCTTCACTAAAGCCCTATTAACTAATCTGTAGTTTACATGAGGATTTTTTTTCAAACTAAACATCTGCTTCTGAAGGTACTGCAGACCCATTTAAAAAAAAACTTTTACCTTGGGAGCTGCAAATCTGTGTGCCCCAACTGGCTGAGTCACATCTAGCTCCTGATTTTTAGTCATTAACCTAGTCACTCATGTCAGTAGAAGGCACTGATGTCTGAAAAAAATTACAATTACAAAGTAAATAGCAACTCCACTTCATTTAATTATTGTCAGTATGTACACATTGCTAATGAAAGGCAATTTATTTCTTCCACTAAATTACCTTCAATAAAGTACTTATAAAAACACATGCTCATCAATAGCCCAGTTTGCAACAAATTTACATCCAAATCTAGTCTTGTTATTTTGAAATGCTTCAGAATTGGTAATGTACAAAGGGCCTTTAATGTGAGCTATGCTACAAACATGCTGTAAAATCAACAGCTGTTTCAGACTTAAACTATTGCAGAGGCCCCAATAAACAAATTAAATGTACATTCAGGAACTATCAAATTAAATCCACAAGTGAATGCTGTAGTTACAAAAGGAGAGAGAGTTGGCTGTTTTCACCTCTGGCACCATCAGCATCTTTGTGTTCCAGAGTTGGAAATAGTGCTGCAAAACACCAAAAGACTAAATTATGTTGCTTTAGCTTACATTTTTTACAAACCTTAGCTGCCTTATTCCATCTTTCAGAAGCTGAGTTGGAGGAGTAAAAGGTCAAAAAGGAAGTACACCCTTTAGATGAGCAAGTTCCACTATTTACTGTGCTGTTAGCTTTCCCCGCATCCCTCAATAACAGAAAAACCTATCAATCTG
The DNA here is from genome assembly GCF_009764475.1 of Pristis pectinata. Taxonomy (NCBI): domain Eukaryota; kingdom Metazoa; phylum Chordata; class Chondrichthyes; order Rhinopristiformes; family Pristidae; genus Pristis; species Pristis pectinata. The sequence continues at coordinate 5,976,395 of NC_067437.1, forward strand.
ACCATTAACATTTAACCTAGCATCAAACATTTGTGCAGGTGAAAAGTCCAATCTTCTATCAGTCTCTGTGATGAGATTTTTGTAAAATAAAGGGCTCAAAGGGTTAAATAATAAAATAAAATAAACATTTAATAACACAAAGGGCACAAAAACAGAAGAGACACTGGCCCATTTTTAGTCTCAGTCCTTTCCCAGTATATTAATCGTCCTTCGGCAAAGTCTTGCCAGTGTCCCTTCTGTTTTTGTGCCTTTTGTGTCAGTTGGTACGCCAGATAGCCTAGATTCTTCAGGTGGAAGCCTGCAGCCATTTCTAACGTTATATGGGGTGCCACCAGGCCTGTCTGTTTCCATAGGAAATCTGCTACCTTTACCAGATAGGCCTGTCTTGCCCTCGCCAGTTACGACAACTTCCAGCTTTATGCCACCATCATGAATGGATGCGCTACCGCCGTCCTTACTCAGTACCACGGGGACCGGAGGCGTCTGGTCGCCTACTACTCCACGTGACTGGACCCTGTGGCATCAGGCATGCCCCCCTCTACCCAGAGCTTACTGGCTGTACGCACCCTTGTGACTGCGGCCTCCAACATCACAAGATCACAAGATCACAAGACAAGGGAGCAGAAGCAGGCCATTCGGCCCATCGAGTCTGCTCCAAGGAAAGGGAAATAGAAATGAGAAATGGGGAATGGGGGAAGAAGAAGAAAAAAAAGAAAAAAAAACTATTCTAATCCCAATTACCGGCCTTATCCCCATATCCCTTGATATCCTGACTATTTAGATATCTATCTATCTCCTCCTTGAACGCCCCCACTGATCTGGCCTCCACTGCTGTACGTGGCAAGGAGTTCCACAAATTCACCACCCTCTGGCTAAAGAAATTTTTCCTCATCTCTGTTTTGAAACTGTACCCTCTAATTCTAAGATTGTGCCCTCTGGTCCTAGACTCACCCACCAAGGGAAACAGCCTAGCCACATTTACTCTGTCCTTTCCTATCAATATTTTAAATGTCGCTATGAGGTCCCCTCTCATTCTTCTGTACTCCAGCGAGTACAGTCCAAGAGCCGACAAATGCTCCTCATACGTAAGCCCTTTCATTCCTGGAATCATCCTCGTAAATCTCCTCTGAACCCTCTGCAATGTCAACACATCCTTCCTAAGATGTGGGGCCCAAAACGGCGCACAATATTCCAAATGAGGCCTCACTAGTGCCCCGTAGAGCCTCATCAACACTTCCTTACTTTTATACACTATACCTCTCGAAATGAATGCCAACATAGCATTCGCTTTCTTTACCACCGATCCGACCTGGTGGTTAACCTTTAAGGTATCCAGCACGAGTACCCCCAAGTCCCTTTGTACTTCCGTGCTTTGGATTTTCTCTCCTCCTAGATAATAATCCGCCCGCTTATTTCTACTTCCAAAGTGTACAACTGCACATTTCCCTACATTGAATCTCATCTGCCATTTCCTTGCCCATTCCCTAAACTGTCTAGGTCCCTCTGCAACCTTCCTATCTCTTCAATACTCCCTATTCCTCCCCCTATCTTGGTGTCATCCGCAAACTTAGCCACGAAACCATTTATTCCATCATCCAAATCGTTAATGTACAAGGTAAAAAGGAGCGGTCCCAACACCGACCCCTGCGGCACGCCACTAGTAACCGGTAACCAACCAGAACGAGATCCTTTTATTTCCACTCTTTGCTTCCTGCCAACCAGCCAATGCTCCCCCCATTCTGTTATCCTACCCGTAATTCCATGACCTCTCATCTTATTAATTAGTCTCTTGTGAGGCACCTTATCAAAGGCCTTTTGAAAGTCTAAATACACAACATCTACCGCCTCTCCCTTATCCACCTTACCTGTGATTTCTTCAAAAAACTCCAATAGGTACAGATCTGGTACAGATATTCATGTCACATTCCATTGTCGATTTACTCTGCCCTTTGCAGGTGGAGATATTATGTACTGATGATGGTATTGCCCTGAACTATCCATGCTGAAACATACCTACAATATCACGATGTGCAGTAATATTTTATCTACTATCAAATACCTCTTGGAGATCTCAGTAAACATCTACTGGTTCCCCTTCATCCACCCTACTTTTTTACATTCTCAAAGAATTCTCATAAGTTTTTCAAATGCAATTTTTCTTTCATAAAACCATGTGCAGGTCTTCACCAGTTTACAAACACCTGACTTGTGTACAGCTCGTACATACGAATGTATGTCTGGGAGACAGGCGGGATGGATTTGCTGGCTGCTATGAGACTGCAGGCATCTTCGACCCTATGGGTACTTGACTCGCTGCAACATCTGAATGGTGGAGTTAACTGCATGTCACCCTTGGTTGGCCTATGTTTTTATTTAAATATACAGGCAGGTGGCTGCAATTCCAACTTGCAAACTGTTGGGGTTACAAACAGTTCTCAGGAATGGAACCCTCTTGTAACCTGGGGAAGAACCAGTAGGTTCTGCTTGATTGTGTAATGAATTTTTAAAAAAATCCCTGCTGCCATTTCTTTAATAACAGAATTAGAATTTTCTCCACAGTCATAGATGTTCGGCTAAATGATCTGAAGTTTCCTGCTTCTTGTTTCCCTCCTTTCTTTAACAGGGACCTTACATTTGTAATTTCCCAATCTGCTGGGACCTTTCCAAAATTTTGGATGATCATAGCTAATACATCTGTGACCCTAGCATGAGGTCCAGGAATTCCAATGAACTTGCCAGCCTTTAGTCCCATTGACTAGTACTTTTCATTCCAGTGGTAGAGATTGTTTCAAGTTTCTATCTCCTACTTACCACTGGTTTCCTATTGCTTTTGAAAACGACAGATGATATTATTGAAATCACTACTTCTGTATACATAATTACCCTCTCTGGAATTGGAGTTGTATAGAGAGCAAAGAGATTTGCACTTATACGTGCCTTTCAATCCCCAGTTTGTCCCAAAGGGCTTTACAACCAATGAATCTTTCTGAGCATCACTGTTGTAATAAAGGATATGTGGCAGCCAATTTGCATACAGCAAACTTTGACAAAATGGCAGTGCTTTCTGTTCTTTGATCTTGATTGTGGGACAATTTTTAGTCAGGACACCAAGGATAAATCTCCTGCTCCTGAAAATGCTGCCATGGAATCTTCTATGTCTGTCTGAGAGATCAGAAGGAGCTTCTGTTCAGACCAAAGTGCAGTACACTCTCAATGGTGCCAATTGTGCTAAGTCTACTGTAAAATTCTAGTTGTTGTATTATTAATACTCTCGAAATGAGATCATTTACAAGCACACAAATTAGGAATAGGTTTAAGCTAGTCAGACTCTTGACCCTGCTCCATCATTCAATGATGATGGCGGATCTGTTAGCGAGCTCAACTTGTCATCCCCAGAAACCTTCCACACCTTGGCTTATCAAGAATTTAAATTGATAAATTGGTTCATTATTGTCACGTGTACTGAGGTACAGTGAAAAGCTTTGTTTTGCATGCCATCCATACAGATCATTTCATCACATCAGTACATTGAGGCAGTACAAGGGAAATGCAATAACAGAATGTAGAATATAGTGTTATAGTTACAGAGAAAGTGCAGTGCCTGCAAACAATGTGCAAGGCCATAATGAGGTAGATTGTGAGGTCAAGAGTCCATCTTATCATACTAGGGGATCGTTCAATAGTCTTATAACAGCAGTATAGAAGCTGTCCTTGAGCCTGGTAGGACATGCTTTCAGGCTTTTGTATCTTCTGCCCAATGGGAGAACAGGGAATTTATCTACCTTCTGCCTTAAAAATATTCAACGATCTGCTTGCACTGTTCTGTGAGGAAGACAGTTCCACAGACTCTTAACCCTCTGGGAGAATAAGATTTGTTTCATTTTATTGGGAGACCCCTTATTTTTAAACAGTGGCCCTTAGTTCTAGAATACCCCATGAGGAAACATCCTCTCCACACCCACTCTCTAAAGATCTTTCAGGGTCTTGCATGTTTCAACCAAATCTCTCCTCACTCTCAACCATAGAGGGTACAGCCCTCGCCTGTTAAAACTTTCCCCCTAGGACAACATGCACATGGTATAAGCCTAGTTAACCTTCCCTGAACTGCTGTAATGCATTAACATCCTTCCTGGAATAAGGGACCAAGACTGCTCGTAATACTCCAGATGAGGTCTTGCCAATGTCCTAAATTTCCTAATTCTGTTTGCAGTTCCCTTTGTAATAAATGAGGACATTCTGTTAGCTTTCCTAATTACCTGCTAACTGGCCTAAATGGGAGGCTTGGCAGATTATAATCAGGATGATTAATTTACTCAATGGATGAGCATACAACGGTTTATAACATGGTGGCAGCAGCTGGACAGACCATGAAAGGGTGATGGGCATGTAAGGGAAAGGGTGAGAAGAAAAAAAAAAGTAGTGTTTTTAGCTTAAGAAGAGTCACTAATTTAGAAGATTTTCTCAGATGGTTTCCTGCAGGAGTATATAGAAGCACTGGGCTTTGCAATGCCAAGGTCAGCTATTTTCCTTTGCAAAGATAAGGGAGTTGATCATGTGTTAATTGCAAGACTCTACAGGAGTCTAAATTGTTACATGCATCACCATAACTAGTTATAGTTGTTATTTGTCATTTATTCTTGAGTAAGACCATGACATCTAGTCTTTGGTTCTGGTCTACGGAGACGGCTGATCAGACCAATCTGGGCTTGAAAGATCATTCCACACAAATGACACAGATGGAGGTGTAGGCATCAGTGGTTCTTGATTTGTGAGATTCTCTTTCCTTCTTTGTTTCCTCCTTTCCAGGGTCTTTGTATGACCGAGCACAGCTTTTTATGTGGGTATGTCAAACAGGACGATCCAATGCTTGTTGTTCCCAGTGGTTGGTGTCAACGTTGAAACTCTTCAGGGATGTTCTAAGAGAGTCTTTCAGTCTCTTTCTCTGTCCACCATATGATTGTGAGTTCTCCATGAAGTAGTTGCTTTGGTATTTTATCATCAGACATTCTTCTGACGTGGAGCAGCAAACAATCTTCTGGAGGAACTCAGTGGGTCAAGCAGCATCTGTGGGAGGAAAGGAATTGTCGATGTTTCAGGTTGAAACCTGCAGGGTTCTTCCAGCAGATTGTTGCTCCAGATTCCAGCATCTCTCTTGTGACTCCATTCTTCTGACATGTCCTACTCACCTGATCTGTGATTCCTTCAACAATGTCTAAATGCTGGATAGGTTTGTTTGGGACAGAATCTGTGTGTCTGGAGTCCTGTCTTGCCACTTGATGTGAAATATTCTGCACAGACAGGTCATGTGGAAGAGGTTAAGCTGTCACTTCTGTCCATTTCACTGACTAGTGCACTATATCCTGTGCAGAAATCACATGCTGTATCCCTCAGCTGCCCAGGGCATGGAGTCTGAAAATAAACAAGAGGTAATTTTTGTACTTTAAAATGAAACTTAGAAATAAAGGTCAGGGAATAACAAAACCAAACAAAACTATGTGATAGCTGGAAGGCAAACAAAAACAAATGCATTCAGACAGATAAGGTGGATCAAATTAATAAGACTTTTTCTTTTATTTTTGGAGATATTGCTGTTTTTGGAGTATTGCACACAGTTCTGGTCGCCCCATTACAGGAAGGATGCGGAAGCTTTGGAGAGTGTGCAGAAGAGGTTTACAAGATGCTTGCCTGGACTAGAGGGTATGAGCTATAAGGAGAGGTTGGACAAACTTGGGTTGTTTTCTCTGGAGTGTCGGAGATTGAGGGGAGATCTGATAGAAGTTTATAAAATGTTGAGAGGCATAGATAGAGTAGACAGTCAGAATCTGTTTCCCAGGGTAGAAACGTCAAGTACTAGAGGACATGCATTTAAGGTGAGAGGGGGAAGGTTTTTTTACAGAGTGGTGGGTGCCTGGAATGTGCTGCCAGGGATGGTGGTGGAAGCAGATACACTGGTGGTGTTTAAGAGGCTTTTAGAGAGATACATGAATGTACAGGGAATGGAGGGGTATGGATCATGTGCAGGCAGAAGAGATTTAGCTTAATTTGGCATCGTGTTCAGTGCAGACATTGTGGGCTGAAGGGCCTGTTCCTGTGTTGTACTGTTCACTGTTCTATATAGTACCGCTGGCCAGGACAGCACATCTTGCCCATCTTTAATTGCCCTTGAAGGTGGTAAGCCGCTTTCCTGACCGGCAGCAGTTTTTGGTGAAGATGCTCCCATAGTGCTGTTGGATATTGTGTTCCAGGATTTAGACCCAGTGATAACGAAGGAACGGTGATACATTTTGAAATCAGGATGGCTTGCAATTTGGAGGGAAACCTGCAGGTGGTGATGTTTTGCTCTGCTCCTGCTGCCCTAGTTATTACAGGGAGCAGAGGTCGCCAGTTGTATTTCTACGTCAGAATGTCTCAAGAAAGGCTATATTGAGGGGAAATGATCCCTAAACAAGAGTCAGTCAGGGAATTTGAAATGGCAGAGAGACCACTAACTGAAGACATATGGAAGATGTCCATTTGGTCATCAATGAGGATCCCACTAGGATAAACTCACAAAATGCTGGAGGAACTCAGCAGGTCAGGCAGCATCTATGGAGGGAAATGAATAGTCGACGTTTCTGGCTGAGACCCTTCATCATGACCTTTCAGCACTCCCACCAGGATACCTGTGTTTGAGTTACAGTCTCACGATTTCTCTCACAACCTCCAGTACATTGTGACTCCTTTTATCAGCCCCATGCTGGTTTTCAGGAAGGTATGCCTTGATTTGGCTGCTCCATTGGGAAACATCAGAAGAAGGTGGCATTCCTATACTGGTCTGCCTGTTACTTCTGGCTCAGGGCCAGTCAGGGAAACCCCTGGAAATCCTAACCCTTTGTGTTTGATGCAGATACGTGGAGCTGCCAGTAATCGCACTGCACAACAGATGGAGCCATCGGCTAACTTGTGAATACTGTGCCAATTTAAAAAAGAGATTTTCTTTTTGAGGACTTGTTTTAATGCAGGGAAGTGTGTTCAATGTTTAATATTCCCCTCCGTTGGAGACAAAAGAGTAAAGAGAGACATTTTGATAGAAAGAATGAGGAAAATTTGAGAAACTATGTCTCAAAGGGTGTGCAGGAACAGAGAGACCTGGATGTTTATGTGCATAATTCTTTGAAAGAGGCAGGATATATTAAGGAAGCGGTTTGTTAAGGATGCCATGTACACACAATGTGGCCATTGTAAGTGAATATATTGATATGTGTGCTACAGTGAATGAAGTGTAATGTTCCATATTGAACGACAGTATATTTTAAGAATGAAAAAAATATATGATCCTGGGATTCACGGAGGCATTGTAGTCCAAAATCAGAAAAGTTATAATTGGAGTCTTGCAGCCAATTCTGGTTGCCTCACTTCCGGAACACTCGAAAGTCCTGGGGAGGGTGCAGAGGAAATTTACTAGAATGGTTTGAGAATGGGGTGGCGGTGGAGGCAGGTACATTGGTCAAATTCAAGAGATCACTAGATAAGCATATGGAGGAATTTAAAATAGAGGGATATGTGGGAGGAAGGGGTTAGATAGTCAGGCGAGGTTTAAAGGTCGGCACAACATTGTGGGCCGAAGGGCCTGTATTGTGCTGTACTGTTCTATGATTCTATGATTCTATGACAGATTTTAGTCACAAAGTTGGGCCAGAAAATCTGGGGTTGATCGTCTTGAAGTTTGGAAGGCAGGGAGGAGATTTGATCATAAGACATAGGAGCAGAATCAGGCCATTCAGCCCATCTAGTCTGCTCTGCCATTCGATTATGGCTGATTTATTATTCCCACTCAACCCCATTCTCCTGCCTTCTCCCCATAACCTTTGATGGTCTTACTAATCAAGAACCTATTAAGTATATCCAATGACTTGGCCTCCACAGCCATCTGTGGCAATGAATTCCACAGATTCATCATCCTCTGGCTAAAGAAATTTCTCCTCATCTCTGTTCTAAAGGGATGTCCTTTTAATCAGAGGCTGTGCCCTCTGGTCTGAGACTCTCCCACTACTGGAAACATCCTCTCCACATCCACTCTATCCAGGCCTTTCAATATTCAGTAGGTTTCAATGAGATGCCCCCCATCCTTCTGAACTCCAGCAAGTACAGACCCAGAGACATCTAATGCTCCTCATATGTTAACCCTTTCATCCCTGGGATCATTCTCGTAAACCTCCTCTGGACCCTCTCCAATGCCAGGACATCCTTCCTTAGATATGGGGCCAAAACTGCTCACAACACTACAAATGAGGGCTGATCAATGCCTTACAATGCTTTATTTGATTGAGGTATTCAAAATTGTGATTGTTTTATATGAGTAGGTATATGGAAGCTATTCACAGAAGTAGACAGGTCAAGGACCAGGAACACAGATGTAAATATTCAGGACAAAAGATACAAGGAGAATGTTAAGGAGAACCATTTTTAAGCTAAATAATTATGATCTAGAATTCAATTGCATGTAGTGGTAGTGGAAATGGAGTCAATCAGGGCTTTCTATAGTTGGACAGGCACACGAGAGAGGGCTTTGTGGAAATAATGTGAGATTGGATAGCGTACCAGGAGCCAACGTAGACTTTGTGGACCACATGGCCTTCTGCTGCTTGTAACAATTTTATGATTCAGGTCGCCTCCAATTTCATTTCTACCTTGTTCTCAACTCCATGTGGCAGTGATATTACAACCCCTGATTGAAAGGGAGATCTAACAGCTGTCCTTTCATTAAGCAGCACTTAGAACATAAAATACTACAGCACAGGAACAGGCCCTTCGGCCCACGATGTTATGCTGAATTAATTAAACGCCTAACTAAACTAATCCCTTTTGCCTACTCAATGTCCATATCCCTCCATTCTCTGCATATTCATGTGCCTACCTAAGAGCCTCTTAATCATCTCTAAGATATTTGCCTCCACTATCAACCCTGGAAGAGCACTTCAGGCACCTATCACTCTGTTTTCTTAAAAAAAACTTGCCCCGCACACCTCTTTTGAACTTGCTCCCTCTCACGTTAAATGCATGCCCTCAAGCATTAGGTATTTCAATCCTGGGAAAAAGATACCGGCTGTCTACTCTGTCTATGCCTCTCATAATCTTTTAAACTTCTATCAGATCTCCCCTCAGCCTCTGCCACTTCAGAGAAAAAAACCCAAATTTGTCCAACCTCGTGTAGCACATGCCCTCTAATCCAGGTGAACCTCTTCTGCACCCTCCCCAAAGCCTCCACGTCCTTCCTATAATGGAGTATGCAGAACTGAATGCAATACTTCAGATGGGGCCTAACCAAAGTTTTGTGAAAAAACTTAGCTGAATCTGTCTATTCAGGAGGTAAACAGAGAAAACTGGGAAGTATTGTAGCAATCGTCTTGATTCACCTCCATGCCACAGAAACAAGGCCACCATTTTTGGCCACTTTCATCATCAGTTCCAGCACAAGTATTGCTGAGGAGATCACAGTTTCAGGGAGTATTCAGCAGATGGTGCTGCAGGTTTTGGGATGTGGAGCAGACTTAGGTTTAAATACCAGAAGTCACAAAACTATCATTTTAAAGTAAATCAACACAGTGCACCAGGTTAGTGAGAAGTTCTGAGGCAAAGCTTTATTTATTCAGCTGAGCCCCTATGGCAGGCACGGTAGCACAGTGGTTAGCATAATGCTTTACAGCGCCAGCGACCCGGGTTCAAATCCGTCCACTGTCTGTAAGGAGCTTGTACGTTCTCCCCTTGTCTGTGTGGGTTTCCTCCGGGTGCTCTGGTTTCCTCCCGCAACCAAAGATGTACAGGTTAGGAAGTTATGGGCATGCTATGTTGGCGCCGGAATCGTGGTGACACTTGCGGGCTGCATGTACATGTGACTAATAAAGATCTTATCTTATCTTATCTTATTCCTCAGGATTCCGGATTCGATGGACGTGGGAACAACTAGCAGCTTGCCCAAGGACAGAACGGAATTCCGTTGGGATATGTAACAGTGAGGGCATGTTCCTTCTTGTCCAAGCAACCTCTGCTTCGGACAGGGGTGTTGGATACTGCTTGCTTGTCCCCATCCAAAACTGCAGCTGGCACATGTTTGGTTCCAGCTGTGGATCAGCTGGCAGAACCTTTGTCTCAGAATCAGAGGATGTGGTTCACATCCCATCCATGAGAAGTGAGTCTTTGGTGTGGTACCAAGTGTTGCCCTTTTGACAAGCTGATGTCCCAGTTGATCTTTGAGATGCACACAAAAGACCCAGTAGCATTCTCTTGAGCAAGAGCAGGTGCCCCTATTTTATCCCGTATTCATTATCGGTAACACAAGCTATTCAGTCATTGAGGAATCGATGATCTGAGGAAATTTCCCACTTGCTGTGGGTTTCCTACATTACAACAGGAAGTGCAAAATCAGACAAAACAGAATCTGAGAAAGGTACAGCATGGAATGAGGCCCTTTGGCCCATCAAATCCATACCTGCTTTGTGCAAACACAATCCCACCGTCAGTCTCTTGCCTTTATCCCCAAAATCCTGCAAGTGTTTTCCTTTGAGTATGTATCCAGCTCTCTTTCGGGTACCGTGACTGAATCTACCTCCGCAGCTACCTGTGGCAATGTGCTGCCTACTTCATCTACTGGCTGGCTAAAACAGCTTTGTCTCGTGCCAGTTTTCGGTTCTTTTGACTCCCACCTTTATTCTCTGTCCCCTGATTTGTGACCCCTCCACCAATGGGAACGGTTTTGCTCTCTCTACTCTGTCTACACCCCTCCTGACTTTAAATAACACTATCAGATCTCCTCTCAGCTTCCAAAGAGAACAACCCCAGCTCTTCCATTCTATTCCAGTCCTTCATCCCTGGAATCATTTTGGTAAATCTCTTCTGCACCCTCTCTGAAGCCTTCATATATTTCATTGGTTGTATCATGCTTCCAGATACACTAAGGTTGGGAAAGACGCAGTATAAAAGCAAGTATTCCTTGTTAGCTGGAATTATGTGTACACCCAATAATCAGTTGGATATGAACAAATGGCACCTTGATTTTGAACCATCATTGGTAACTCGAGTTTCATGGATAATTGGAATATGGGTATTTTTAGAAAACTGGTTGGAAACTAGTGACAGAAAGGGTGAGATAACCATTGCCTCCAAGGCACATATCTTATTGATGTGGACTCATATCTGGGCCACAACGGTGGATTAGCCCTGTTTCAGCTCAGTACATGAGCAAAGCCAGCACCAGATGTACAATAAATATGCCTTGCCATTCTCATCGTCATCCCATGAAGAAATTCCTAAAACAATAACTGGAAGAATATCAATATGTAAATGTATGTAAATATGTATGTAAATATTACCCAGTCATTTAACAGTCTGCTCATGATCTTCCATCTACTTTAGAGCACAAATACAAGGAGGAATAAGAGGAGACTATTTGCAGTCTATTTTACTGGATTTCAATCCCATAAGTCAACCTCAAATTTTTACTTCATTACATTACTATAATGGTGCTGGAGTTCTTCCCAGATTCCATGTACTGCACTGATAGAGCAGCTCTAGTCCCAAGCTACTTCATAGTATAAGGAGAAACAAACACTGAGTCAAAGGAGAGAACCGTGTGAGTGAAAGTTTGTTCATGGAGGTTTTTATAAGGTGACTTGATCTCTGCAATCTCTTCTACTCGTACAGATCTCCAATATCTCTGCAGTTCTCCAAAGCTGGCTACTTCCTCCCCCCATAATTTCATTTACTCCATCATTGGCAGCTGTGCCTTCAGCTCTGTAATTCCCTCCCTAAACCTCAGCATATCTCTCTTCTTTAAGATGCTCCTTAATTTGATCCAACTTGGCCACTTGTCCTTGTGTATGGCTCACCATCAAATTCTGTTGGAAGCCACTCCTTTGGAAGATCTTGGAGTGTTTTAAGTATCAAGAGATGCTAAATAAATGCAAGTTGCTTTCCCAAAAGAGGAGAGGGAAACGGGGAAGGGAATTCTGAAGCTTGGGATTTAAAAAAAATGAATCCAAATGGACAGGTATTCAAAATGGAACTGGACATGTACATTAAAGGAACAAAAATTGTTGTGCAAAGGAGAGAAGGTAGGAATATGGGACTAGCTGGATTGCTCTTGCATAAGCATGGACGATGGGCTGAATGGCCTTCTTCCTTGCTGTGACCTCTCTATGGTTCTGTTTGGGGTGGAAGCATTCAGACTGAAGAGTTTGGGGGTAAGGGGATTGCAGAGCTGGAGGAGATGGAGAGGGGTGAAGCCACAAGAGGGATTTGTAACATTGAAGGCCTTGCGTTTGGTGAGTCACGTGGGTCATAGTGAGTAGGGATAATGGGGCGAGGTGGGATTGTTGCAGTGCAGGAAATGGGCAGCAAGTGGGTGAATCGAATCAGTCATTTTGCAACTTCTCCACTGACTGTTCATCCACCCAGGAACTGATGCTGAAGTGTTGGGAAGAGCCTTGACTTCTGCCAGGTTGTTTCTCTGAGCCTGATGGATGTGCTTGCTGGGAGTTAATACCTCTCTTCTCTTCATAGAGGATGAAAGATCTGTTATTATTTCCTTCACTTATAGTTTTATCCTTTGTATCTGGACTTGCTATCTCTCCCCAGCTAGCTATTTACCAATATCGCCTGTCTATCTATTTATTTATCCATCTTTTATCTCCCACTTTCTTTCTCTATATATTTTCTCCACATCTATCGATCTCTGTTGGTCTCCCCACCATCTCTCTCTCTGTCTCTTTCTCTCTAACTCGTACATGTATAGTCTATCTCTCTGTTTCTACCTTTCCATCTGTCCATCCACCCATCCATGCTTATGCCTGTGAGGAATAGGCAAATAGAAATGTACCAGCCACATTCCAGTCATGGGTGGAATTCTAAAGTCCTCATATTCTTAATCTCTGATCTTTCATGGACCTTGCTTTTGCACCTGTACATAAAAAATCTTTCACTTGTGTTTCACCCGGGAACCAGCTGATGAACCTGAACCATTGTCTGGTTAACAAGGATAATCCAGCTGTGTTACTATGTTAGTTATCCTGTAAAGATTATACACAAAATGCCCTATTTATGGATTAGCACTTTGTCTGATGAATAATGTATTTTTCATTAATTGTTGACTTTCCCTCAGAACCCAGGGGACTTGTTGGGTCTATCTCTGTCTCTCTTGTCTGCTTGTCTCTCTTCCCACCCCATTTCCCCTCTTCCCCCCCAATTTGTGTCTGTGTGTCTGTCTCTCTGATATGCCAGTTATAATGTTATTCACCATCAGTGTTGTTCCATTGCTCTATTGGTTGAACAACCTGAATAGGTAAAAAGTCTGAGGCCTACAGTGCATCTTGAAAAGATTAGGAGTCAAGAAGAAGGTATATGAGCTAATGAAAGGATGTGATTTTAAAACCTTGCAGCTTTCAAGATGACGAGACGATTGAGCAAAAAAAAATGTAGGGCTATGGAGAAGTGTAGTGGAATAGCATTTATTAGACTGCTGTACTGTAAGACGCTGTATATTCAATAGGCTAAAAGGCCTCCTTTTTTGTTGTAACTATTCGATGAAGTTCAAACGCATGAATTGCATTTATCATGTTCCAATGCAAATCCAAAAAGTAATCTTTTCTCATGGATGGTAAATAGATGAATAAATTGCCTGTCCGATTATCAATGGAGATGAACGTCAGTAATTCTATGAAGAGCAAGGTAAAATTTCTGAAAATGTTACCGTATCAGCTTTAAAAAAAATCCTCACATTTCTATGGCTCCGATGTTTCTTTCAGAACTTCTTGAAAGGCAATGAGATACTTTGAAGCACAGTCCCTGTTGTACTATATCGGCCAGTCTGTGCACAGTAAGATCCCACAAACAGGAATGTGATAACGACTGGGTACTGTGATCTGGTGTTGCTGCCGGAGGAAATGTCCTGCTCTTCTTGGGGATGAGGTCATTAACATCCTCCTGAGAGGGGAGGCAGGACGCCGATTAATGTCTCACCTGATGATTGGACGGGGCAGTTGTCCCTAGGATGGGGGGGTGCAAATTGGGGGAAGAGTACATTTGACTCAAGAGATTCTGCAGATGCTGGAATCTGGAGCAAGACACACAAAAAGTGCTGGAGGAACTCAGCAGGTCAGGCAGCATCTATGGAGAGAAATAAACAGTTGACCCTTCATCGGGACTGGAAAGGAAGAGGGCAGAAGCCAGAATAAGAAGGTCAGGGGAGGGGAGGAGCACACGCAGGCAGGGGATAGGTGAGTCCAGGTGAGGGGGGAAGGTAGGAGGGTTGGCGAGGGGGGAGATGTAAGAGGCTGGGAGGTGATAGGTAGAAGGGGCAAAGGGCTGAAGAAGAAGGAATCTGGTAGGAGAGGGCAGTGGACCATCAGATAAAGGGAAGGAGGTGGAGAACTGATGGACAGGTCATGAGGGCGGGGACAGGGGAAAGAGAAGTGGGGAGGGGGGCCACAGGAATGAGGGAAGACAAAGGTGGGGGGGAGAAAAAAAAGGGGGGGTTGGTTTACCGGAAGTTAAAGAAATCGATGTTGAGGCCGTCAGGTTGGAGACTCCCAAGGTGGAATATGAGATGTTGTTCCTCGAGCCTACGTCTGGCCTCAACGTGGCAGTAGAGGAGGCCGTGGATAGACATGTTGGTATGGGAGTGGGATGTGGAATTGAAGTGGCTGGCCACCGGGAGATCCTTGCTTTTGCGGCGGACGGAGTGAAGGCACTCGAAGAAGCAGAAGAGCATACTTGGCCCACTTTGGGCCTCCTTATGTTATCTGAAGAAATACGTTTTTGTACAAAGAAAAACAAGTGAGCACTGAATAAGCTTGGGGGGGAGGAGGGGGGTGGAGGTGAGTGTTCAGCTTGTGGCTGTGATCTTGCTGACTCGTTGTTGGTGTGCAGTGTTGGCTGTTCTTCATAACTGTGCCTTCCATACTTTGCCATGGCTGGGATTCACGGTCTCCCACATTCTATCAGGCAGGCTCTTTCGTTGGTTCTTGTAGCAGTCACTGTCATCCGGACCTCCTCTCCTCCCATCATCATCAACTGTCAATCTTTCCTTACCCTCACCCACCTCTGACACCCATTCTCTCTCTTTCTCAGATCTTTTCTCTCTCCACAAACCTCTCAACATCTCCTCCACAATTCCCTCTATTTCCCTGTGATCCTTTCCCTCCCCCTGCCATCCATTGTCGTCAGAGTCAAGTATATTGTCATAGACACAAGTCCATGTGTGCACAGGTTCAATGAAAAACTTACTTGCAGCAGCATCACAGGCACAGAGCATCAGATAAGCAGCATTCACAAGAAAAACATAAGTTCAACATAAATTATACACAATTTTTACAAGACAGAACACAATTAGTCCATTGTCCATTTTAGTGCAAAGTGAGCCAAGTGAACATTGCTGTACTGAGGTAGTGGTTAGGGTTGTGCAGGTTGGTTCAAGAGCTGAAGAGTTGAAGGGAAGTAATTGTTCTTGAACCTGGTGGTGTGGGACTTCAAGCTTCTGTACCTGCTGCCCGATGGGAGCTGCTAGAAGATGGCATGGCCCGGATGGTGGGGATCTTTGAGGTTGCCTTCATGAGGCAGCACCTCATATAGATACTACTGATGGTGGGGAGGGATTTGCCCTTGATGTATTGGGCTTCCCAACAATCCTATGTTAATCCCTTGCTCTTCTCCCTCCCGTGATCCTCTGCATCCACATGATCCTCTTTATCTCACAGTGATTCTCTCATCTCGCCATTCTCTTATCTCTCAATCTTCTCTCCTCCATGATTATCACTCATCACCATATCTCCTCTCCTCCCCTTCACCAGTTACGATTTTCCCCCTTAAATTCCCTCCCTCAAATCCATCATTCAATTGATTTCATCCACAACCTCCATTGTCAATGAAGACAGATGCTTGCAGATGAAGCCTCTCTGTGCATTAACCCCTACAGGTTTTGCTCTGTGGCACACACCTTAGGGAACTCATCAATGTTGCTACAGGGAACCTTGCACACAATTGTGGCAGGATCCTCACCTGCTTTTATGCACGTTTTCTGGTGCTGATATGGGAGCTTACTGTGTGCAGATTACAAGACGGTGTTCCACTACAACACAGACTCCACTTCAAAGGTCCTTTGTTGGGTTTACAGAGCTTTGAGATATCCAGAGGTTGTAAATGGTGCTTTAAAAATGCAAGTCTCATTTTCTGTCAATGCAACTCGTCTACATGTCCCTTTGTAGTTTTTACTTGCGTCTTTCTTCAGAGGAGTGTTTCCGACTGCTCTGGAGGAAGACGGCTGTCAAATATTGGCAGAAAGGAATGGCTAAAAATAGAACTCTGTGCAGCGAGGGAATTTCAAAACCTAAAATATTAAACAGGATAGATGTGTTCTGTGGAAGGGTTTAAAGATTTTTATTAATCAAGCTATTCTAATCACTTCATAAACCGTTGATTTTCATTGCAATAAAATGAGAAAATCTATATTGAGTCTTTATCAAAATATTTCCGTAGTGGAGACTATTGAGAATGTGGAATTCAGTTCTTCAAGGAGTGATTGAGTTGAGCAGTTTTGACCCCTTTTTTTTCCCTAAAGGAAAGATGTACATGCCTTAGAGGCGGTACAGGAAAAGTTCACTGGGTTGCTTACTGGGGAGTGGAGGTTATCCTTTGAGGAAAGGTTGAGCAGGTTGGGTTCATATTCTCTGGCATTTAGAAGAATGAGAGGTGATCTTACTGAAGTTCTGATTGGGTTTGACAGGTGAGATGTCGTGAGGATGCTTCCCTTGTTAGGGAATGTAGAACCAGGAAGCAAAGTCTCCGGATGAGAGAGAGGCCTCTTAGGACGGAAATGAGCAGGAATTTTTTTCTGATCCTGAGAAATATGAAGGCTGAGATGTTCATGTCCCAACTTAAATTATGATATAGTGCAAGTCGCAGATTCTACCTCAATGGACCTTCAGAATTTGAGACAGTTAACGGGGATAGAACGTAGAATAGTATAGCCCTCTGCCCACGACGTTGTGCTGAACTAATTAAACTAATAATTAAATGCCTAACTAATCTAATCCCTTCTGCCTACACAATGTCCATATCCCTCCATTCTCTGCACATTCACGTACCTATCCAAGAGCCTTTTAAATGCCTCTATTGTATTTGTCTCCACCACCCCTGGCAGTGCATTCCAGGCACCCACTACTCTGTGTTTATTAAAAAAAAAACTTGCCTCACACATCTCTTTTGAATTTACCCCTTCTCACTTTAAATGCATGGCTTATCGTATTAGACATTCTGACCCTGGGGAGAAAGATACTGTCTGTCAAATCTATCTATGCCTCTCATAATCTTATAAAGTTCTATCAGGTATCTCCTCAGCCTCTGCCGCTCCAGAGAAAACGGCTTCAGCTGCTGCAGACCTGATTGAAGCTGTTATTCCCAGGAGCTCTGGCTTCCCTCCCAGCCACTCAAGGGATTTTTATCCTCGTTCTGTTTGCCCTCGGGGACTCTGCTGTTCCTCTCAGCCACTACCAGGGTCTCAGCCCTCCCTCTTGGTTGCCCTCATGATCTCCACATTCCCTCCCTGCCCCTCTCAGGATTGTCGTCTGCAGACCGTCTCCCAGAACCCAGCCACACTTGTGAACCCAGCCTCACCTGTGAATGAGCCAGTCACCTCCCAAGATCACAGCAATGAGCCTCAGTCCCCAAGGGAGCTGGACTAAGACAAACCATAGTTACTAAGGACAAACACACCAAAGACATGATTTAAATAGTTTATGTAAAAAAAAAGTATTATGTGTTTATGTAATTTGAGTTATTCCCACACTCTCCAAAAAATCCAATATCAGTAGGGACTTGCAAATTACTACAATTAAAAAAAAGTAACTATTTTTGGTGCTTTTGCCCGTCATATTTTCAACCCTGATCCAGGTTAGTTAGGGCCTTATTTGTTAATTCTATCCAATGTGAGAAAGATGGATAGATTTTTCATTACAGAGTAACCTCGAGGCTTATGGTGATCAAGCATGGACAAACTGGGCTCAATGGCCTGTTTGTGTAAAAGTGTGCATTTCTATAAACACCCATGACAGTATTTCTGATGAAATTCTATCAATCTGAAATGTCAGCTCTGTTTTTCTCCATAAATGCTGCCTGACCTATTGACCATTTTTGTTCTACCATCCATTGACAAGACTGTTAGCCACTGATATGGAGAGAAGGTGAGGGCAGCTAATACAGCAAACAAAGCCAAAAAGAGTGGGAGAAACAGAACCTATGACCAAGACTAGAGTAACTTCTCCCAAAACAACAGGGTAATTTCTCCAGACAAATTCAGTGAGTGGAGGATATTGCAGATAAATCACAGCATTGTGGAGAACAGATGTGATTGACGGAGGAATTGCCCAATAATTCTAATCTAACTATGGGTGGTATTTATAAGTACTGCATTGAAGCTATATTTGTTTTAAATACTGTTTATAGGTGCTTTTGGTAAGATTTATCATTGAATCTTTCATCCACGGTGACAGCTCTCTGAGCTGCACAACAAACATTACCTTTGTCAATTCAACATCCATTTACACAGCCCCTTCAATACAGCAAGACTTACCAATGAAACAAAAATTGGTAGCCAGTCACAAATAATTATTATGCCAGGTGAACAAAGACTTGCTCAGAAATGGCTTTAATAGTGTGTTAAGGTTGAAGAGAAGGAATTCTGGAGCTTAAGGTCCCTGTAACATATTACACGGCCTCCAGTAGTAGAACAATAGAGATTGGGGATGATCAGTCTTCCCCTCTCCCTGCCTACTTCCTCACTGATGGGGCTGGAATTGTTAGCTCAGCAGGTTTGGCCTTTATCCTTCTTTCAACACCTATTGGTGCATTACTGCAAGTGAGAGTGTTTGGATACGTCATGTGTTCACTGTACTGCTAGAACTCTGGTTTATGCAGCAAGTGATGTTATTTGTCGTTCGGGGGAAGCACTCTCACCTCTGTGTCAGAAGGTTATGTGTCAAGAGTCCTGTTCCAGAGAAGTGCATAAAAATCCAGGTTGCTTCTCCAATGCCAACTCTGAAGATGTTATAAAATTAAGTCCACTTCACCCTTTCAGGAGGCTATACAAAAAAAAATCTCATATCCCTGTTTGGAAGTAGAGCAGGAATATTTTTCCCGTCGGCCTGAACATTGAATTCTCCAATTTCAGGTAACCTGCTCCCCCTCTGTCCCCCCTTCTCTCTCCTCCTGGTCTAACCAGTTCCTCCTACTCACGACTAACCACTCACCCCCACCCCCCCTCCAGCCCCCAATCACCCAGTTTCTTTCCCCTCTTGCATCTGCCCGTCAGCCACACACCCCTCTAACCGGGTCCCCTGCCCCCACTGTTCCCATCTGCCCCCTCCACCTCCCTTATTTGGTTCCAGGCTCCACCTTCCTCTCCTATCAGATCCCACCATCTGCAGCCCTTTGTCGCCTCCATCGATCACCTCCCGGCCTCTGTCGCTATTCCCACTCCCCCCTCCTCCATCTGCCTATCCCCCCTCTGGATCCACCTATCACCTGCCAGCTCTTGCCCCAGCCCTCCCCCTCACCTCCTTATACTGGCTATCTCCCCTCTACCCTTTCAGACTAAGCGTAGGGCCTCGACCTGAAACGTCGTCCATCCACTTCCCTCCACAGATGCTGCCTGACCCGTTGAGTTCCTCCAGCAGTTTCTTTTTGCTCCAAGTTCCAGCAACTGCAGCCTCTTGTGTCTCAATATTTTTTCACCCGTAGTCTGGCTTTGCTAATCCCTCAACACAACATCACTGGTCCTGAAGAAGGGTTCTGACCCGAAACGTTGACTGCCTGCTTTTCTCCACGGACGCTGCCTAGCCTGCTGAGTTCCTCCAGCATCCGCAGTCCTTTTGTTTCTGTACAACATCACTGGTATTAAATAATGGGGCTCGTTGTATTGGGTTAAAACAGAGGGATGTCTTGTACATATTTGAATAAGGAAACCAAATGGAAGGGCAGATCTATCTTATAGGGCGCCAGCATTGTAATGAATAGGTGAACAAGGTAAATCAAGGACCACTGATTTGTGCAATAAAACTTGCTCCAGATGTTATGGGGAAATGAAAAGTTACTAGATAAATGCAGACTTTTGGGACCATCCAAAGTCAAAATGCCCTCGTGTTTTGACACAAGTAATCTCTGCAAAGGCTTGCTGTCCCCTGAGAAGGCTGCATGAGTGAATTGGCACAGCGTGGGATATTATAACGCTTCATGGTCAATGAATGGCTGTGCACTTCTGGTGAGGTTTGCATCAATGGATTGCACTGGAATGCTGAAGCCTTGTTTTGTTGCAGATTTTCTATCCGGCCAGAAGGTTGCAAGTTCAATGTTCTCCCAATCGCTGAGGCACCATGCCCTGTGATTTCCAAGTATCCCCAATTTCTGGCTCCCTTCCTCCTGGTCTTTGATGCCCTCCTCTGCAGCCCAATCTTCCACTCCCCACAAGAACTTTCCCCCAACCCTCAACATCGAGCTCCCTGCCACCAGTTGTTTCAATGGAACAATTTCTAGGCTGTGGCATCTGGGTTTTGACATCCAGCATGCCTCTGTATTTTTTTTATGATTTCTGACCTTGAAGCAAAAAGGAGAGAGCACTGAAAGGTCAGGGAAGGAGAAGCTCTCCTGCATGGAAGGATTGATTGAGAGTAAAAGGTGGCAAGTGAGATGTAACAGAGGAGCTTTTGGAGCTTCAGATGGATGAGGAAGAAAACAGCAAGCTTCATGTAATTAGAACAGATGAGAAAGATTGTGGCACATAAAAGAGTCATGAGGTCGTACAGCTAGGAAACAGGCCCTTCAGCCCAACTCACTCATGCCGAGCAAGGTGGCCATCTATGCTAAATCCCATTTGCCCCTGTGTGGCTTGTATTCCTCAAAATCTTTGCAGGGCAGAAAAGAGAGGAAAAAATTTCCCCATCGGATTGGTAAGCCTTTGTGTGACGGGAAGAATTGAAGTTGTTGTTGTTCCAGAATCTACAATACCTTAAAGCGGACAAGATCATAGCATAACAAACAGAAGGAGGAATTGGCCATGTGGTTCCTAGACCCTATTCCATTGTCTGATAGAATCAAGCTCATCTTTACCTCGAAGCTATGTATATACTTGGGAGGTTGGTGGGGGCGGGGTGGTGGGAATCCAAATGCTTGAAGAAAAGGAGCAGGGACTAACTCGATACTCTCTCAACCTGGTACAGCATAGAGGGCTGAATGGCCTGCTTCTGGGCTGCAGGAGATTCCATGATTCATCTTAGGCTCTCGTTGGCTGCATTCAGTTCAACCATGAATACGAGAGCTGGCAAAGTTGATGAAAGCTCTCCAAAGTTTGCCAGAAGAAGTCAAGTCTCAGCAGTAAGACAAAGAAAGCCCTTTATGTCCTGTACACAGGTAATAAGAATCAAACAGCATTCTTGGCTTGTGCCTGGTAGACAAATAGAGGACTGAGTTGGGTTTGCTGCAGCAACTTGTAAATAATTTGCACATCTGAATGAGTCCTGTGATCCACATCTAATTCCAGCAGAGTATATTATTGCTACTCAGTGACTCCCACTGTTTTCCCAAAGGTACATCTTTCTGTTTTGTTTGCTTCTACACTGCATCTTGGTGGCAGTAGTTACATAAAGCTCAGGCTGTCTGCACCCTCTGCACTGCTTGCCTAGTCTGTGGGGAGAAGGTTGCCAATGAGCACGAATGACGTCCGTTAAAGAGACGTGCTTATAACAATAAAAGGCAAAGAGATTGCAATAAGCTGCTTAATTCAATTTGCTGTTCATTTTTTTAATGTTATTATTATTTTATTTGAAGGTGAACTCCCACCATCATCGACAACATAGTTTATTAAGCATGAATTCATGCAATGGAAAGAAAATTAAAATGCCATGAATTCAGCCCTATAGTATTAGGGTAATAATGTTCACCAAGCTGTAACACACACTGCCACTTGTTATATTTTATCTGAGTTGGGTCAACACTGCTTGCTTTCGATGGGGATCAGTCATGGGTCGGCAGGTAGCCTTCGCGTGTTTGAATCAGTGTTGTGGGTTCAAGTCTCACTCCACGTATAAAGACCCAGCCGATTCCCTGTGCAGTACTGAAGGAGTGCTTCTCTGAAGGAGGTGCCATTGTTTGGGTGAGATTTTACAATGAGGCTGTTACTCATGATCCCCTGGCACTAGATGGGGTAGAAGACTTTGCATGAAGTCTTATTCCTAATCAACATCTGGTAATAGAACATAGAACAGTACAGCACAGGAACAGGCCCTTTGGCCCACGATGTTGTGCCAAACTAATTATGGTAATGAACCTAATCCCTTCTGCCTGCACATAGTCCCTATTCTTCCATTCTTTTCATATTCATGTGCCCATCCAACAGCCTCTTCAATGCCTCTGACTACACCACCACCCCTGGCAGCACATTCCAGGCACCCACCACTCTCTGTGTTTACATATATACAGTATAAAAAAAACCTGACCCGCACATCTCCTTTGAACTTTCCCCCTCTCGCCTTAAATGCACGCCCTCTAGCATTAGACATTTTGACCCTGGGAAAAAGATACCGGCTGTCTACTCTATCTGTGCCTCTCATAATCTTATAAACTTCCAACGGGTCTCCCCGCAGCCTCCGACGCTCCAGAGAAAACAACCCAAGTTTGTCCAGCCTCTCCTTATAGCACATACCCTCTAATCCAGGCAGCATCCTGGTAAATCTCTTCTGCACCCTCTCCAAAGCCTCCACATCCTTCCCATAATAGGACAACTGGAATTGATTCCACTACTCCAGGTGTGTCCTAACCAGAGCTGCAACATAACCTCCTGACTTTTGAACTCAATGCCTTAACTAATAAAGGCAAGCATGGTATACGCCTTCTTTACCACCCTATTGACTTGTGTGGCCACTTTCAGGGAGCTATGATATGGAGCTATGTTCGTGTTGGTCTTTGTGGAAGCTTGCTGTGTGCAAATTGGCTGCCACTTTGCCTGTATCACAACAATGGCCACACCTCCAGCAGTAATTCATCATGAGTAAAGCGCCTTGAGGCATCCTGAGCTTGTGAAGTTCTCTGTGCAAATGCCTTTCTTTACCTCAATGACATACATGCCAAGCTGTGGGATCACCCCAGTGGGGAGAGGATAGGGTGTGCTAGTGAGAAACCCTGCAGTCAAGTTGGATTCTGAATCCCAAGTCTTATTTTGAAATGCTGCTTTAAACACAGACCTAAAATGTTAACTCTGCTCTGCCCAGGACCGCAAGAAACTGCAGAGAGTTGTGGACACAGCCCAGCGCATCATGGACACCAGCCTCCACTCCTTGGACTCTGTCTTTACCTCTCACTGTCTTGGTGAAGCAGCCAACATAGTCAAAGACCCCACCCACCCGGGTCATTCTCTCTCCTCTTCCATCAGGTAGAAGATACAGGAGCCTGAGGGCACGTACCACCAGACTCAAGGACAGCTTCTACCCCACTGTGATAAGACTATTGAACGGTTCCCTTATACCATGAGATGGACTCTGACCTCATGATCTACCTTGTTGTGACCTTGCACCTTATTGCACTGCACTTTCTCTGTCGCTGTGACACTTTACTCTATACTGTTATTGTTCTTACCTGTACTACATCAATGCACTCTGTACAAACTCAGTGTAACCGCACTGTGTAATGAATTGACCTGTACGATCGGTATGCAAGACAAGTTTTTCACTGTACCTCGGTACAATTGACAATAATAAACTAATACCAATACCAACTCTTTCTGCCTGTCTGTTTGACTCTCCCCCTTCACTTTTTGTCTGGTCTGTTGAGTATGTCCAGGACTCTATTTCATTGTTACATAGTGGGATAATCTCTTCTGGGTGGACCGTCTACATTTTTGGTCAAAGGTCTCAGCCTGAAACGTCGACTGCCCACTTCGCTCCACAGATGCTGCCTGACCCGCTGAGCTCCTCCAGCTTTTTATGTGTTGCCTCAGATTCCAGCATCTGTAGTCTCTTGTCTCCAACCTCTTTTGGGTGCTGTGTTAAGTTTTAAAATAAAAAGTAGATTCACTCCGGCTGGCCACCACAGGAAACCTGATCTTGCTGGTAACTGCTTTCTTTAATACTCCAGTTTTAAGGTATAGACTCCCTTTCTTTCTCAGGGTATAGATCTTACTGGGGCCATCAAGGTCTGTGGCAGAGAGTGTGTGGGAAGACTGTTCTTCATTTAGCTTTTGAGATGTACTTGGTTACTCCTCACTGGGCAAAGTGACAAGACGAGAATGAGAATTTGCAAAAGCTTGTTAGGGTGTTCTAGCTGTCGACTTTATCTCCTGCTGTTCTCTCTGCCCTATTTTCCTCTTACCTTAATATTACTTTTGATTTCTATGCTGCGACAATCCAGAGTCTTGGCTGAGAGAAGGTGAAATTGCTAAAATCTGGTAGGATCAGTGGAATGGGAGGGGGAATGGGAAGAAGAGAGAGAGTGTGTGAGAGAGAGGGAGAGAAGTGGAATGCAGAAGATATAGAGCAGTACAACAGGCCTTTCAGCCCATGACACCTGTGCTGACCATGAGACCATTTTAAACGAATCCCATTGCCTGCACATGGTCCATATCTCTCCATTCTCTCTCTGTTCATCTAACTGTCTAAATGCCTCTTAAATGCTGTTACCATACCTGCTTTCACCACCTCCCCATGCAGCACGTTCCAGGTACCTACCACTCTGTTTCTTCAAAAAAAAACTTACCTCATAAATCTCCTTTTAAACTTTCCCCCCTCACCTTTAAAGCTATGCCCTCCAGTATTTGACATTTTGACCCTGGGAAAAAGACTCTGTCTACTCTATCTACGCCTCTCGTAATTTTATAATCTTCCATCGAGTCTCCCCTCAGCCTCCAATGCTCCAGAGAAAACAGTCCAAGTTTGTCCAGCCTCTCCTTATAGCTAATGCATTCCAAACAGGCAACATCCTGGTAAACCTCTTCTGCATCCTCTCCAAAACCTTCACATCCTTCCTGTAATGTGGTGACCAGAATGGCACACAGTTCTCCAAATGTGTTCTAACCAAAGTTTTATACATGACTTGCCAACTTTTAGATTCAATGCCCTGACTGAAATTGCTGATGCTTTGAAGATGGATTAATATTAACACAATCTATCCTATACAGTATGTATAACTTTGTTTGGAAGGTATCAAATGGGTCTTCACAACTTTGACTAACTGAATTCCCAGCCATATCAAACATAGACATGTGGTGGAAGTGACATTTGAAAAGCGAATTTAGATGAGTTAACTGCTCTGCACCACCCTGTTGTTTGATGGATCATTTTGGAATACTTAATACATTCTCGTGCTGACTTGCAGATCATAGATAAATGATTACAATTGCAAAACACGGCCATCAACAAAGTTTTAGACCTTTATCATTTGACGTGAGGGAGCTTTACAAGAATCACAAGATTTGTAATTTTTTAATATTGTGTGTGCACAACAGAGTAAGGGTGTACGTCTCCTGTACAGCATGATCTGGGTGGGTTAAATTTGCCCACAAAATGGGCACCAAGTGTGGGTGTCAGAAGGCCAGATGTATTAGCCACCTATATAATTTATGTTGGTGAATGAACTGAGTTATTCTGGTTTAGTCAGAACAAATGATATTTGCTTTAACTGTATTCTTAACAGAAAATGATGAAAGTAGATAGAGGATAAATGGAGCATCTATGAGAGCAAAAGAGAGCCCATGCATCAGGTTAGTAATCTCTTGCTTCTGCTATGTTTGTTGCAACAGGCTGAGGTAGCTACACTGCCTCCACTGGAGCAATGTAGAATGCAGGCCTTATTTAGTTTGGATGAATTAATGATTTTCCTCAGTAGAAATACGAGTATCATTTGTTAGTTTTTAATGATCTAGAAGGGGTGACACCACTCCTTAGTGAAGAAATTTATATGTCTATAAGGTGATATACCAGTTCTATGCATTATAGGATTGAAATCCTTCACTATGTATGGTATGCAAAGTTGACCCCTACGCTTTTCATAAAGAATATATTGTTAATTTGCAGCTCAGAAAGAAGCCATTCACATCAAAATGCTTATCCATCTCTCCACTATACTATTTAATTCAGTTGCTCCTTCTGGGAATGAGTTCCATATCCTAACCTCTCTCTTTTGGGGAAAGGAAGTTTCTTCTGAAATTCCTATTGGATTTATCAGTGACCATCTTCGATATGTGTATCCTAGTTTCCTAGCTCTGCATGTATTCTTTTTAATCTTAAAGATTATCTCTCAAATTTTCGTGGTCCAGAAAAAAGACCAGCAAACCAGTTTTTCCTGATGGATATGTTTTGAACTGTCACTTATGAAAGGGAATGGCAGAGAGGAATTTTTAACCCTGCCAGTTAGGAATAGCAGGTAAACCAGAATGAAGAGCATGAGCAATGCTTCACTTGCACAACAGCCAATCTGATTTTCTGAGAGACAGGATGTATGTCCATGAGGATCTGGGAGATCTGAAATCGGTAGCATCGGCACCATCACTGACAGGAGGATCTAATTACAACGTGACATGTCTATATCGGCGGGTCTCCATCATTAATGTACAAAAATGTGACATAACCATTTAATGGATATATTCCCATACAACAAATGGGAAAGGGAGCAGTTAAACAGTTTTCTAAATCTTTATTGAATGATCATTAAGGCTGTTGAAAGGTCAAGCTACATCTAAAAACAGAAACTGAATGAAAGTTTCAGATTGATGAGCTTTTTACTGAAACTAAAATGTTGAAGATTTAGTGGTTTTTAAACACGTAGTGAGTGAAGGAAAAGGGGTTAGAAAAAGAAGAATAAGGCTTGTAATGGGGCAGTGGGTAGGAGAGGGTTACTAGCAATAAAGAAGGGGGTGGAAAGGGGTGAATGAAAAAAACACAACATGACCATATTGACCAATTGTGGAATTCACATTTTACCGACATATATTTACACATAAAAGTGAAATCATCTTATTCTGTCTGTGTGCATGACTCCAATTTCCAATGTTTTCATTCTCTGCTGCCTTGATTTCTTTTCAGTTGTGAACTCTGCTGCCTAGGAATTTATTTCTGGTCAGCAGCAATGGAACTGAATTTTAGCATCAGACTGCAGTCACTGTTGACGTGAGATAGCACTTTCATTAGCACTGAGCTGGGTTGAAGTTTAGTGTCTGTTACCTGCTTCCCTGCCCCTCCCCCACTGACTGACATCTGTGTAGATGTCCTACTGCCCTTGTTCAGAAGTGAGGGTGGCACAGTTACATAGTTGATAAGAGTTGATGCCTCATAGCCCTGATGACCCAGGTTCGGTCCTGACCTCCGGTGCTCTCTGTACGGAGCTTACACCTTCTCCCTGTGACTGCGTGGGTTTCCCCCAGCTGTTCTGGTTTCCTACCGCATCCCAAAGCCAAGGTTAATTGCAGGACTCTTAGCAGTGTGGAGGAACAGAGGGATCTTGGGGTCCACGTCCATAGATCCCTCAGGGTTGCCACTCAGGTCGATAGGGTTGTTAAGAAAGCATATGGAATGTTGGCCTTCATTAGTCACGGTATTGAGTTCAAGAGCCACGAGGTGATGTTACTACTCTATAGAACTCTGGTTAGACCACACTTGGAGTATTGTGTTCAGTTCTGGTAGCCTCATTATAGGAAGGATGTGGAAGCTTTAGAGAGGGTGAAGAGGAGATTTACCAGGATGCTGCTTATGAGGGTAGGTTGAGTGAGCTCGGGCTTTTCTCTTTGGAGAGAAGGAGGATGAGAGGTGACTTGATAGAGGTGTACAAGATGATAAGAGGCATAGATCAAGTGGACAGTCAGAGACATTTTCCCAGGGCGACAATGGCTAACACGAGGGGACATAATTTTAAGGTGATTGGAGGAAGGTATAAGGGGATGGATGTCAGGGTAAGGTTTTTACATAGAGAGTGGTGGGTGCGTGGAACACACTGCCGGCAGAGGTTGTGGGGGCAGATACATTAGGGACATTTAAGAGACTCTTAGATAGACACATGAATGATGGAAAAATAGGGGGCTATGTGGGAGGGAAGGGTTAGATAGATCTTAGAGCAGGATAAAATGTCAGCACAACATCGTGGTCCGAAGGGCCTGTACTGTGCTGTAATGTTCTATGTTCTATGTGCAAGTTAGTGCTTTAATTGGCTGCTACAAATTTTCCCCAGGGGTCGGATAATCTTGGAGGAATTGATGGGAACGTGGGAAGAGTAAAATGGGACTAGGGTAAATGGGTACTTGATGGTGAGCACAAGACTCGATGGGCCAAAGGGCCTATTTCCTTGCTGTGTGGTGTGCCCACATTCCACGCACAAATAAAAAAAGGCAGATGGTACACTTGAACCCCATCCTTAACCTGCCCGAGCTCCTTGCTTCTGTCCCTGCCCTGCAGCTCCACTAACCATGTATCATCACTGCCCTGTGCTTCACTGTGTACATCTACAGCCATATCATCATTTGTTGTTGCGCTCTGCTGCTCACTGATGTCTGTGTGACGTTGGTACTTTTTCTGTTCCTTGCCAGCTAACTGTAGCAGACCACTTAATGTTTCCTTGTCCTGCAAAGAGACCAGATGTGGTTTTATGAAAACATTATACCAGCTTTGATTACTGTTATATCATTACATGAAGTATTAAGCACTTGCATACAATCAGTGAATTGGAGATGATGATGCATGGAATATATAGAACACATAATACTGCTTTAAAACCATGAGGGCCATAGATAGGGTGAATGCACTTTTTCCCAGGGTTGGAGAGACAGGAACTAGAGCGAATAGGTTTAAGGAGAGAGGGGAAAGATTTCATAGGAACTTGAGGGGCAAGGTTTTTTTACACAATGGGTGGTACGTATATGGAATGAGCTACCAGAGGAAGTGGATGAGGCAGCTATATTAATAAAAATTAAAAGATATTTAGATAAATACATGGGTAGGAAAGATTTAGAAGGTTATGGGCCAGGTGCGGGCAAATGAGACTAGCTTGGATGGGACATGTTGGTCGGCATGGACTAGTTGGGCCAAAGGGCCTGTTTCCGTGCTGTATTCTGTATTCAGCCGTAATAGGTGGAAGCAGCCGGTGAGAATCTCTCCCAGTTCTCAACTCCTATGATGTTAATAATTTCTACGAGGAGGGTACTGGAGGGAATGACCCTTCTCCCCTCTTCACCTCCCTCCCCCCAATGTTCCACTATCACTTTGCAAAATTTTGCATTTAATTCCACTTCAAAAAGGATAGAGAAATGGTGGTTTAACCCATGGATTTCCCCTTGTTTCTCAGTGTATGCAATGCAGTTTTGAAACTATGTCAGCTCAGTTCCAATCCATGTATATCCTTCATCTGCATATTAAAATTGGGCAATTTGGCATCTCAAAATCCATTTATCTTTCGGCATGAGGTTTTCATTTTGATCTACGATCTTCTTCACATGGGGAAAGAATGATTACTTCAAGACGTGAATCCTAATATTTGAGCCCTTCATTGTCTTTCTCCTTGTCTCCAGAGCACGTCTGTATGTTCACTAGCCAGGCCCAGAAAGCCCACATCACACGTCACCATCATCCAGTCGCTACGGACTCCTGTGGTTCAGCCAGTTTAATCAGGATTATTATTGTTCCTCACAGAGCCTGTCTCTTAAGGGTTTGTTTGCCTATTTTCTGTTTGAGAAATAGGAGAGGAACATTTTCTAAGGTTGGCAAAACTGTTTAAAAAGCGCCTTTATAAGGGGAACTGACTATATACTCGGGTTGAAAGATAGATCGCAGGACCTGTATTTATTTAGTGCCTGTGAAAGGCTGTGATACCTGAAGGCAACTAACAGCCTATGAACAAACTTTCATTCGAAGTACAGTTACTTTGTAATGATGGGCCAAGGAGGAAGATTGGGATAATGGAAATTATTGGGTTTGAGGAGGTGGCGTTGGCATGATGGATGAATGGATTTCTCCTTTTCTACTTTTACAGTGTGGGCACATGCAAGGAAAACGTACTGGTTCTGGAAGATGGTTTACCTCTTATTGTACTTCTGATTTATCTCTCCCATTTAGATGAGAGGTTGGAAGGTTAGGCAGGCAGAGCAAGGAGCCGTGTGTACATCAAGGACACGGAGCTCTGTGATTGGTCAACTTTCTGTGATTCCCACCAATGAAATGGAGTTGAACAAAACTTGTGAGGTATGGGAACAACCACCAAAGGTAGGGCTGATGCTAAGTGAGTGTGCTAAAAGCCAACAGAAGTGGAAATGGGCTGAGGTGTTTGATGAGCAGCTGACGAACCAGCCTCAATGTCCAACCCATGGATGTTCCAATCGATTCACTTTGGAAAGGGGAAAGTGAAGCAGGGAGGGTGTTTAGAACTGCCCTCACCACATATGGGCCAAGGAGTAGCGGTGTTCCTACCGTTGATTACTTCACCGGCTGGAAAATGGGAACGTGCTGTTGTGAGGTTTCAACAAGATTGGTTGGATATAGCCCTGCTGTGAAGCCACCTGGCAAAGCTTACTCGTTGCTCAGGAGCTGACACCTGGGGAACAGTCTCCCAGTAGTATTCAGGGAAAGACAAGTCTAAAATTCCTCCTGCATTGGAAATGCAGCCCTTCGAGCCCTCTCTGCCATTCAATGAGACCATGTCTGATCCTGTTCCTCATCCATCATCCCCAAACTCCATGAACAGAATCAACATCAAATTAAACAATCTCTTGCTTTCTCTGTTTGTATCGGAACTGGTAATTCTATTGCAAGATTATCCATTCGTAATTTAATTCTCTCCATGGACACCCCGCCCCCCTCAATCAGCTAGGCATGTCCAGCAGGATTTCGGGTTTCAACAACAGCTCTGACCTGTTTTTACACATTCCTTTGTTTATCGTCCCTCTTTCTAACTGCCCTCATTAATCTATCAACCAGATGCCTTTGTAAACTGCAGAATCACCTTGGCAACCATTCCCTAATCCTATCAGAGATATTCTCTTTGTCCTTTTGCATCCCTTCCCTACCTCCTCTGCAACTTAAAACTAACTTGTCTTCTCACTTTCCCAGTTCTGATGAAGGGTCTTTGTCCTGAAATGTTAACTCTTGTTTCTTTCTTCACAGATGCTGTCTGACCTACTGAGTGTTTCCAGCATTTTCTGTTTCTAAATCCATCTCAATCTTGCATATATTGAACAACTGTGCAACCACAGCTCCTGGGGAAAGAGAATTCCAAAGATCTGCATCTCCCTAAGTAATTTCCCCACATCTTTGTCCTAAATGGATGATCTCATAGCCAGAGGTAACTGCTCCTAATTATAGACTCTCCAGTTTGAAGTTAACAGTGCCTTGCCTTTAACAATACCTTACCTTACTTCTCAAAATCTTCAATTTAATATTGCAGGTTCTTTACTACTCAATGCCTTTCTTTTCATACTTTTGCGAGGGTGACTTTCTTTTGACAGCTTTTCATAAACTCACACAAGCTAGATATTGTGGCACAAAATTGTCACTTCAATTCTTCTGGGTTAATGGTTGGAAAATTATGGACTGGGAATGTACAATTTTCTGATATTGGCTCTATGTGCACTTGTCTGCCAGGTGCACTGAAGAGGAAAATCTGTGTCTCTGTGAGATTGTTCTGTTGGTGTGGGATGTGTTCTTCATTGATTCCAAACATCCAAGAAGGTCCATTTACAGAGTGTGCAGACAAATACACAAGAGTCAGGATGTATCTTCCTTTTTCAACAACTCTTCACAGATTGTCTCTCTGGAACTTTCCATAAATGCCGTTGCAACTCAGAGAACAGTTGGTCACATAGCCTCCTCTATTGCCAAAATGAGGCTAAACGCAGATTAGAGGAACAATACCTCATATTCCATTTTGGTAATCTCCAAACTGACAGTATTAACATCAACTTCCAGTAACCACTCCCCCTTGTTTTTTTCTTCTCCCCCTTTCGGTTTTCCCTCATCTCTCTGGCCCCTTTACCCCCTTTTCTTTCCCCTCCCCCCCCCCTCATGACCTGTCCATCACCCACACCTCCCTCCCTCTGGTTCCCCACCTCCTTCCCTTTATTCCACGGTCCACTGTCCTCTCCTATCAGATTCCATCTTCTTCAGCCCTTTGCCTCTTTCACCTATCATCTCCCAGCTTCTCACATCATTCCCACTTCACCAGCCCCCCCCCCCCCACCTACCTACTACCATCCCCCCTCACCTGGACTCACCTATCACTCACCAGCTCCTCCCTCTCCCCCTCCCTCCACCCTTTTACTCTGGCTTCTCCCCTCTTTCTTTCCAGTCCTGATGAAGGGTCTCGGCCTGAAACGTCAACTGTTCATTTCCTTTCACAGATGCTGCCTGACCTGCTGAGTTCTTCCAGCATTTTGTGTGTGTTGCACCAGATTTCCAGCATCTGCAGTCTCTCTTGTGTCTGTAGTTACATGATACTTTCTTTAAAGAAGTAATGGTCTTCAAGCAACAACTATTGTTCACAACCAATACCACAGGTACTCAGGGGTGAAAGTAACTTAAATTTCTTACCAGGATAGTGCTATTGTTAACACTGTTGACTTAACCCAATTATAGTGATGGTAAAGGCCATTTCTTTACCATCTTGTAGCATCTTCTTTTCACCTCTGCAGTATGTTACAACTGGCTAGCAAAATTATGAGCCTACTTGTACTGTTGGGTGTCCATGACAGTTGTAAAGCATGTCAAACGATGCATTGTACAATTATACCAAAGATCTTGCAGAGGGGGTAAAGTAGCAATGAAGAGATACTTTCCAATGGTATTAGAGTAGATTTTTAAAAATTCATTTTCAGGATCTTGGCATCACTGGCTTTTTTTGAGCATTATTAGTTGCTCTTGAGAAGGTGATGGTGAGCTGTCTTCATGAACCACTGTGGTCCTTATGGTGAAAGTTCTCCCACAGTGAAGTTGGGAGATGGTTCCACAATGTAGACCCAGCAACGATGAAGGAATGGCAACATATTTCCAAGTCAGGAAACATATGTGTAACATGAAGGGGAACCTGCAGGTGGTGGTGTTCCCTTGCAACTGCTGCCCTTGTCCATCTTGGTCACAGGTTTGGGAGGTGCTGATACACAAGAACATAAAAACTAGATGCAGAAATAGGCCAGACAGCTCTGAAGCAACAAGTAATCCGCTGGAGGAACTCAGCAGCATCTGTAGGAGGAAAGGAATTGTCGACGTTTCGGGTTGAAACCCCGCGTCGGGACTTCAGCCTGAAATGTAGATGATTCATTTCCCTCCAGAAATGCTGCTCGACCCGCTGAGTTCCTCCAGCAGATTGTTTGTTGCTCCAGATTCCAGCATCTGCAGTCTCTTGTGTCTCCATACAACCCTTTGAATCTGCTTCACTTTTCAATAAGATTATGGCTGATCCTGTGTCTCATTTACTTTATTGCCTGTTCCCCAGACCTTTTGATTCCTTTATACCTAAAAATTTATCAATTTGAATCTTGATTATACACAACCACCAAACATCCAGGGCTCCCTGGGAAGAAGGACAATAAGCCTCTTCTTAAAGGAATTAATGAAGAGACGATATCCTAAAACTATGTCCCTTAGTTCTATACTCTCCAGTCTGTTGCTATCCCCTTCTCAATCTCACCAGTTTGAAGCTTTTGTTCTGTTAATGTTTGCAGACTAGGTCTAGAGAATTTGAATTAAGAACTGCCATAGTACCTTTTCTTCTTCAGCTAGGGTTAGATGGTCTCAAGAAACAGGAGCAGAAATAGGCCATTTGGCCTCTCAAGCCTGTGCTACCTTTCAATAAGCTCTTGGCTGATATCTTTCCCAATACCTCCTGATTCCCCATGTGTCCAAAAAATATATATTGCTCACCAGCTGAGAATCCAAGGAGCTCAGAATTCCAAGGATTTACAACTCTTTGAATATATAAATTTGTCATCTTGCTCTTAAATCCTTCGTTATTCTTGATGATGAAATTGAAATACTTTAATCTCAGTGATAATCTCCACATCATGAGTCACATGGATGATAATCAACATGAATAGCAATTCTCTTACGTTTTTCATACGTTGTGCTAATTTCTGGAGGGTGCTCTCGGAAACAACATCGTCCCATCCAAATCAAGTTTGTTGGTGACCCAGTCACAGAGAGGTGCCAGGTGGAGACTGGTTGCACTTCAGAGTCATGTGGTAGGAAAACTTGCTCTTGGGCTATCCCCTGAAATCTCCAGGCAAATATAAGACAGGTGCCTCTGGAAACGTTCCCACCTGCTTTCATCTGGGGATAGAGGTGGGGTGTGGGTAGGAAGCACATCAGAGGAAGCAAATATTGTTTGAAGGAACTTGCAGAAAAGGACAATCAGCTTTCCCTTTAAAATGAATCATTTTTTTAATGCCCTACTAGTCAGTAGCAAGAGCAGAAATATGGATGGAGATCCATGCATGCATGTGATACACAATTTTTTTAATATTCAATATTTTTGAAATTCAGTCTGACTGTCCAGAAAAGCTCCACTCCAGCTGAGAGCAGCATGTTGCAGTGTTAAAGCTAAACCTTTTCAATCAAGCCAGGCTGAATTAATCACTTTCTTTTAAATGCCAATAAAATTCCAGCTTGCTGCAGGAGCTCCCAGCAGCAGCATCAGCAGCAGGCTTCTCTCTCTCTGCATGCATGGATGTGTGTGTGTGTCTATGTATGTATCGTACACACATATCCATGTGTATATAGATATGTGTATGTATGTATGTGTGTGTGTAGCAGAAACACAGAGAGCGAGAGAGAGAGAGAGCGAGAGAGAGCGAGCAAGAGAGAAAGAGAGAGAGAGCCAGCCAGCCAGCGAGAGACTATAAGTGGAGTTAGCTGTTCAAGCACACAACCAACCCACGGCACTGCAGAACTCACAGCAGCTATATTCCATTCAATCCTCAAAATTTCATTTAAGGGGATTTTTCTTTCAAATGTTGGCAAGAGGAGCCATTTGTGGGTCAGCCCTGGAGATGGAAGGAGCCTTTCTGCTGAGGTATGATACATTTTTAACCTTGCTTCCTAAGGGGAGAGGAAAACAAAATCTTTCTGTATGCAGTGTGAACGTGTGTGTGTGTGTGTGTGTGTGTGTGTGTGTGTGTGTGTGTGTGTGTGTGTGTGTGTGTGTGTGTGTGTGTGTGTGCGTGTGTGTGTGTGTGCGCGTGGACCTAAAGCTTCAAGTTAGCTTTATTTAACAATAAAAGGGATGGTATGTGATTCAAAGAATCCAGTAAGAAATAAAAGCGTTCTGTATTGGAAGAGAGCTATGGGGGAAAAATGTGGTTAACACCAGAGAAATAAATCATCAGCAGAGGGAGAGAGAAATAAAAGCAATATAAATTTGTCACCATTATCTGACGTGGAATCTATTTGGTAAAGCTGGCTGGTCTTCAGTCAGAAGATTCACGGGGACTGAACATTTGGTGAATTGAAATTTGCAAGTCTTAAGGGCTTTTAAAACTGTGAGTACTGCACCTTTGCAAGAAGTGGTATGTGTCTGTGTGTGTGTCTGTGTGTGTGAGAGAGTGTCTGTGTGTCTGTGACATTGATAAATGAAATATTAGTATTATTGCATCGTACGATTACCAAAGTAAAACAAAATCCCACAATACTTAATTTAAGGGCTTGTCTAATGATTGCATGGGTGAAATATATTGCAGCAATCTTTTACTCGATAATTAAGGGATATAGCCTTGCACTGAAACTGTGCATTTAACAAAATCACTCAGATTTACTGAGTTAGAATTTCTGTCCAGGATCTTTCATTTCTTACTGACAGTCAGGACTCAATGTCTGACCAGAAATTCAGGTGACAGTGACCCACAATCAGGCAATGTATGAATCTGTAACACAGAACTGACATGTTTAGCAGGCTAATTATTCATCTTTGTAGTCACACTGTATCTGAGAATAATCTTTGAATAGGTGTCGGGTAATGATTACGGAAATAGAGCTAATACATTGCATTGATCATGAACAGGATGAATGCATCAGTATTGGTCATGCCTCTATAAAACTATATACAGTATGTGTTAACTTGCAGCATATGATACAGGTAGGTGGCAGCATGTATGGATGCATAGCTGAAGACTGTTGCATGTATTGTCAAGAAATCAATATTATATTGCAACTATTTAGACATACGATAGACGCAGAGGTGTTGAGGAACAGGAAAACATTGTTCATAATTTATATGGTATTGACATGGATGGATGGGGAAGCAAATGAATATATACAGTAGCTAAAAAATAAAGTTAATATAAAATCAATTTAACTTCAGGAACTTCAGTGTTAGTATCTGTAGGAGACATGGATTTACCATAGAATTCTTCAGTATTCTGCTTTGGTTACCAGATGTTGAAGACCTCCTGATCTGAGACTGTTAAACAAATTTGCAAAGCTGTGCACAGCTGCATAAGGGGAACCTTGGTTTGAATGTTCTGATCTATAATGCATGAATTTTATGAATCACGGTCCAAGGATATAAGTATCTGTCTGTTTATACCTGTATGTTTGCACTTGCATCTTTTTAGTGATGTTTAAGTAATGCACCCAATATATTTATTGATTATGGTTTGGCTAGCCATCTATAATGTGACAGAAAACTTATTAAATATGTATTGTCTGTAGGATGTTATGCATATTTGCAGTAAATGTACCTTATATTAGCTACATTATCTACACGCAATATACAGAGGTTATAGCATATATTCTGTCATGCCTACCAAGACATTAACCATCTACTGATGGATACTAAAAATATGTCTCCATTACCTGTTTTGAACTCTCATTGTTTTCATAACTTCCACTAGTTTAAACATCTCTTATTTTATCCATTTATTAATTTTCCTGTCTTTTAACCATATATTCCCTCTCGTAGAATTTACCTACAAATATCTCTCCTCTATCTATTTTACTTGTATTAGACTACATTTCTATCAGTATCTCAATGCGTGTATTCACTAATCTACATTTTCCTCCCTGTAATGTTATCCATATAAATATCTGTAATAATTCCACTATTTTCCTACATCTGTGTGTTCTTTTTTTCTATCCATGCATCCACCTCTATTTTTCTCAGTCGATACACATGCCCTTTCATCGATCTATTTAGATCTCTCATTCTCTCTCTCCCCTCATAGTCTCAGTTGCCATTTCAGGTAAGGTTTTATCACTGTTTTGTAAAATGTATTTTTTATTATAGAGTTGATTTCCAGTGTCTGGACTGAGTCTTGGGCCACATGGTGTAAGGACCCCAAATCCTATGAAGGAAATTGAATACATTAATGAAGAAAACAGTAAGAGGACCAAGGGATTTTAATCTGCTGTGATAGGAAATGAGAAGCCCAAGGATATAATCGCTTTGAGCTTAAATTATCAAGAAGGTAAGACACGTCTTATCTTGTCCATATCTTCCCCATGATTATTGATTTAAATATCAGACAGTCGTTATATTTCCTCATTTGTTCTAAACTTATTCAGCTATTATACAACAAAACTGTTTTAATACATAACTATTGCAACAAAAGGCTTTTGCTGGTATTCTCCAGAGGTTCTTTCTGTAGACAGTGTATGACAGCGTTACAAGTTGACCGTGAAATCCTCTCACAGTGTGTTTGAAAAGAAAGTTCTGATTGGCTACAAGTCCTTCATAGGTCAATGTGAAATTTATTGCATTTCTGAGGATAACAAACAGGGTTTCACTTGATATTGGAAAATCAGCAGACTTTCTTGTTTTATTCACTTAGTGGTTAAGCAAACCGATGGCTGTGAAATGCCAATTTGGGTTTGGAGACTTTGCTTTATCTTGTTTTAGTAAAGGTTTTGAATTTTGCAAGGAGTGGGATAGACTGAGAGGGGAGAAGCTTTCTTCTGCGAGATGGGTAAGTGGTCAGTAAAGGAAGGCTTCATCCAGGGTGTCTGTCAGTTAAGCATTCATTTTTATGCTTCAAGTTCTTGTAATCTGGAATGTGATGCCTAAAAGGGTGCTGTAAGCAGATTCAATAGTGATTCTCAGAATTAGGTAACTACCTGATGTAAGGAGTACAAGGAAAGACCAGGGGAAGTGGGCTTAATTGGATAGGCAATGCGATGGGCTGAATGGCCTCCTCCTATACGATTCGATGATTGAGATCTGAAAGTGGCCAACCACGGACTGTGTGATTGCCATTGGGGCCCAGCTCACATGTCTTGACTATTCTCTTTCTAATTGGGATGTTCAAGTTGCTTAAGATCACCATCAAGACATGCACTCCTGCCCCAGCAAAACAGCTAGCTGGCCCCCTTTGTTGAGTAGGGTTGCTAACTTTCAAGGGTTGTCGAAGAATCCCCAAGAAATGAAGATGGAACTCCTAGCAACCAGAAAGGTCCAGCATGGAAGGCTTGTCAGGTCTCTATTGGCCCTGTGTAAGAACAGTCCAGCTAGGTCCTCTCCCCCAGTCTCTCCCGAGAGCCTTGCAAACTCTTTCCTTTGCAGTTTTGACTCTAACCTCACTCCCTCCCAGGGCAGTGTATTTCAGACTCCAACCACTAGACGTGTAAAAAACAGCTTTATTCCCACATCTCTTTTAGTTCTTTTGTTAATTGCCTTCATTCTGAGTCCGCTGGTTCCTGACCCTCCACCAATAGCACCAGTTTCTCTTCATCTACCCCAATTAAACAATTTATGATTTGAATACCTCCATCAGATTCCCTTGCAGCCTCCTGTTCCAAGGTGGAGAATTGAGAAGAACTCCTAGGGGAATTAAAGTGTTAAGTGTTTATATTAAGTTTTCCTTGAACACTTCTACTAATAAAACATATTGGAGATATGGGGGATTGGGCAGCTGGAGGTGGGGGGGGGGGGTCATGTTGAACCCTCCAGGAATATGTCCAACAGTAACCTACCCATTCAACCAATCTCAGATCATGAGATACAGAACTCAATGGTACAAAATCAAGATAGAGACTCAAGAGACTGCAGATGCTGCAATCTGGAGCAACAATCTGCTAGAGGAACTCAGTGGGTCGAGCAGCATCTGTGGAGGAAAATGGAGAGTCGAGCTTCTGGTGCTGTTTCTACTCTCCCCTCCCCCATCTGCCTATCAACCCTCCTCACCTGGATTTACCTATCGCCTGCTATCTCTTGCTCCACCCCTTCCCTCCACCTCTTTATACTGGCTATCTCCCCTCTTTCAGTCCAGATGAAGGGTCTCGACCAGAAATGTTGACTGTCCAATTCCCCCCATAGATGCTGCCTGACCCACTGAGTTCCTCCAGCTTTTTGTGTGTCGCTACAAAATCAAGCTTGTTAGACAATTTGTGAAGTGATGTTGAGTTGTCTGCTTCAGGTGGATCTTTACTGAAGGAGGCCACAAGGTCAAAAGATAGGTTTGAAGAGAACATTGAACATGTAAGCAAGTTCATTCATTAACCCTACTGCAGTTGTTGGAAGCACTGATTAGTTTAAAACAACCACACTTTCTTGATGATCCTGGAGTCAATGGGCTTATTGGACAGCTTTGTAAATTTTTGCTCCCTTAAGACCCCGTTTTATCGATGCTTGGTTTGTCAATATTATCATTCTGTTAGGGGTAGGTTCAGGAGAAGTGGGATGTTTGGAATTTGGTTTAATTGGTTAAATGAATGGAGGGCAGTAGTTGCCTATGTTGGTGACATACGAGGCAGTGATTTAATCGAATAGATTTTATTGTGTCAGCAGCTGGATTGCCTTCTCAAACAGACTGACAAGTATTATTGAGTCTCCATCAAACATCGATGTTGTTTACTTACATTTGACATTTGCATATTTTACCATCACATGGCAGGCATGCTGTGTGTTAGAAGCAAAGAGTGTGAGTTACCCGAGAAATGCATTAATGATGAAGGAACACCCTCGCTCTTAATGTCGTATTCTGGGATAGGGTTGGGTAGATGCGAGTTGCATTGCTGAGATATGTGATAATAAGACAGGGTTTCAAAGATTCTTTACCAAGTACCAGCGTTCTGATCTTTCTTATCATTTTTTTTTCAGACTTTAGCAATAGCACCACAAAAACTGCCAGACATTTCCTCCCTGTGCGTTGTACGACCACATTGCCAGATGTATTGTGATTTGGGTTCATGCCTGCACATATTAGGCTGGATGTCAAACATTGCATTTGTTGCTGTTATCAGTTGATCAGCTTGACTGCCAACCACTGTGCACCAATGGTTAAATAGACTGTATAGCATAGAAACGAGCCATTTGCTCCAATGGTCCAGTGTTTAACGTGCCACATCACAGGCTCCTCAGGCTGTGGGTACTCTGTCCTTCGACTCCATTCTTTGATCCACACCCCTTTGATACCCTCACCCAATAAAACCCAAATGCACCCCACCCACCCCACCTCTCCCTCCCACTGCCCAGCACCCATAACCTTTTGATGGATACTCCAATACTTCCAATATTCAAGTCCTGATGCAGGGTTTTGACCCGAAACATTGATAATTCCTTCCCCCCCCCCCCACCCCCCGCCACCCCCACAGATGCTGCTCGACTCATTGGGTTCCTCCAGCAGGTTGTTTCTTGCTCCAGGTTCCAGCACCTGCAGTCTCTTGTGTCTCCATGATTCTAACACTCTTCATCCTTTCAACACAAGATGCCTGAGTACTTATTATGGGATTGCATCCTTTAGTTCCAGTTCCCCTATGAAGTAAGTAATTTATCTGTGGTTTGCCCATTTTCCCATCAATATTTCTTTTCATTGCAAAAGAAGATGTCTGCTCTGTGGGCCAGATCATCATCCAGGTTAAGGACTTGGATGAGCTATGCCAAGAAAGAGTGACTTTGGGATGTTAAGAAATCTACTGTAGGAAAGGAGCTCCTCTCGTAGGAAGAATTAGAGTATGGAACATAAAATTGTTCTGCAATTCGATAAGATCATGGATGATTTGTAACTTTACTCTATCCACATGATCTACTTCAATAACCTTTAATGTCCTGGCCAATCGAAAATCAGCCAATCTCAGTTCTAAGGTTTCAATTGGCTCCCAGTCTCAGCATTTTGGAGGAATGAATTCAAGTTTCCATTTATTTCCATATTCTTAACAAATCCTGAGGAGCCTAGATCTAATTTTAAGGTTCTGCTCATTCATTCTTGACTCCTTCATCTTGACTCCTCTCTCTGTCTATCTTATCAACTCCTTCCATGATTTTAACCTCAAGTAGACCTCCCCATTAATCTTCTGTGAAGGGCTGGTGAATGTAACACAGTGAAACTGACGAGGGAATGGGTTTGAGGGGCTGAATGACCTGTTCCTGTCTAACCATGTTCAACTCCAACTTTCTTAGCAACATGGTGCTTCTCTCAGATTTCCACAGCTCATATTAAACCTAACTTTGACATTGTTGCAAACCCTTCTGCTGGAAGGTTATTCCGAGTAGCTTGTTTGTGTTGAAAAAAAACCCTTTAGAAAATGTTGTTCTTATGACGCAGGATGTCTCTCTGTAGGCACATGTAGACACTGAGATAATCAAGGGCAGCCTTGTGTGCTCACAGTTGCATTGGTCCTCAATACAAACAGTTTGATCCATGTCAGTGAGAGTGCTGCAGTGAAGAGGCACAGAGCTGTTTAAAGCATGGGGATCCGGTCACAGTGACTCCCTTAGCAGTGATGCTTAGTTTTTAAATTCTGATTTTCTTATAAGAGATGTCCCATGATAAACACACATTTAGTGCTCAGATCTGTACTTGGTGTGAGGCTGAACCATCCGTCCCAGGGCTGTGCTGGTCAAGCTTGTCTGGCTGTCTAATTGTCTCCATGTCTCCACGATAAGGAAAGGGAACATCAATCAGGCTTTCTGCTCCCGAATGCCATTCCGAAGCCAATGTTGGAAAGTGTGTGTACGTGCAGTTGTGGCTATGTCTGTGCCTGTGCATATACATGAGCTTGTGTGTGTCTTTGTGCATGTGTAACTGGGAAGTAGAGTATCTGTGTGTGTGTGAGACATGCATATCTGAACATGCAGGTGCACACACCTGTGTGTGTACCCGTCTGTGTGTAAATATGTGCATGTGTAAATGTGT
Organism: Pristis pectinata; assembly: GCF_009764475.1. Lineage (NCBI taxonomy): Eukaryota > Metazoa > Chordata > Chondrichthyes > Rhinopristiformes > Pristidae > Pristis > Pristis pectinata. The sequence goes on from NC_067437.1 coordinate 6,018,492, forward strand.
AACTGTATTTATGCAAGTACCTGTTTGCATGTGTATGTTTGCATGTGCAGACACTCATCCATTTTCCCATAACTACATATATGTGTGTGCGTGTATGTACATTGCAATGTGTGTGCCAGATGTGAATCCATGTGGAGGTGTGAATCCATGTGTGTATGTGCACGTTGCATACTTATACATTCTTGTGCCCACGTGTATACACCTGAATGTCCACATCCAGTGAGGATCAGGGCGGGCTGCCTATCTGCTTGGTTGAGTAATTAACCATGTTCGTGCTCACTCTTTGTTCTCGTGTCAGGCAAAACAAGTCAGATAATGGCAGCAGCAAGTGGATTTGGAGCTCTGCTGAACTTGTCTTCGGAGGAGAAAGGCTGAAAGTTGATGGATAGGAAACAAACTCCTAAAAATATTAAACAAACATATTATAAGTAAAGTATATTAAAAACCCACCGACTAGAAGTGACTCAAAGACTGTAACTCAATTTGGTACTGGTGAATTTTGAGCAACTGCTTGAATTTCAGCCTTGTGGTTAACTACATCAGAGCCCTTTGAGTGAATTACAGCCCTGCGCTGTGCTCCCAGTTACCTGCAGCTGTGAGTATAATACACATCACATAAATAGGAGAGTGCAAGCATCACAGAAAGACTGAGTCACCTGATTACTTTCTGGCTCAGCAAATTTATTATGAGGAGCTGAGTCATACAGGCCAGGGAGATTCCCGGCATAATTCTTCGGCTCTGTTGGTTACTGACTCCCAGTTGGTTCGTTTGGTATGCCCTCTGCAATTATCCTCAGTTACTTGACAACAAAGACAGCTTGTAATTTTATGCTGCTATTAACAGAGCAAAAACCTCTTCAGGGGTTTCAGGGGAGAGTTATCCAACAAAATTTAACCAAATTACCTAAACTGAGATAAATAATGTTTCAGCCTGAAATGTCAACTCTATTTCTCTCTCCACAGATGCTGCTTGACAGGCTGAGCTTTCAGCATTTTCTGTAACTTATCATTTTCATCAACTATCGTTTTCATTGAGTTTCATCAATTGCAGTATTTTCTTTCTTGCCACAGGAGATATTAGAACTGCTGAGTAAAATGGCCAAAGAGGCAGCTTGTTTTGAGCTTCCTTCAACTCCAGTGTGTCCAAAATATAAAGGACCATTGTTTGGTCGGGAGAATTTGACTGGGATTTCTGTGGGGATGTGTGGGGGATGGTGAAGGTTCCTGAAGAGAGAGAGATTGGTGGAAGTTCAAGTGCCAATGGCTCAAAACAGCCAAACACTACTCCACCAAATTTTCCTGATCTACAGAAATATTGATGGAGCATTGGAAGTCTGCTGTGAAAATTCAAGACCATACTCTGTTAGGTAAGGAGTCAAATGAAGTTGTCTGTCTGGCTAGGCAAATGTGGGGAGATGGTGTCTACTGGTGAGCAACCAGTTAACAGAGGGCACACACTGAAATTAGTAAGTTAACCAGAAGAGAGGGGACGAGGATATTTAGAATGCAGTGAATTGCCTTGTCTTAGAATACACCACCAGAAAGGATGGTGGAAACAGATTCAATCGCAGATGATTGGATAAATGCTTGAAATGGTAGAATGTGCAGGACTGTGGGAAAGGAGCAGGAGAGTGGAAGTAACTGAGTAAATACCTTTTAAATTAATTGAGAAGTCTGGGTAACGTTAACTGATGCTTATCCAAGCAGCTACCGTTGGGTTCTGTTTCCTAGTATGAATGACAATGAAAAATCGGTTATAGTTATTCAGACTAAGTCAGAGATGCAGAAAGTAAGCAATTTTCAGCAATGAACTGATAATCTACATATCTATATATAGCTTGTTGGTCAGGTATTCAGCTAATGTGGCTCAGTGGGAAAATTTTTCTGATACTGAGTCAGATTGTGGGTTCCAGTCCAGTTATTAATGCTCAAAAGTTCAGGTTGAAAGCTCGGTGCAGCTCTGAGGGAGTGTAGCAGTGATGCAGATGCAGTCTTTCAGAAGAGGTACAAAACCAAGGTCCTATTTGCTTTCTTAGGTAGATGTTGAGGATGGTGTGGAGCTATTTTGAAGAACATGAGTCTTCAGTCCTGGTCAATATTTAGTAATACTATATCTATATTATCTGGTCATTATCTGTGTGTAAGAACTTCCTGTGTACAGACCAGCTGCTACAACAATAACTACATTTTAGAAAGAACTTTGCTGAAAAATGCTTTGAAACATTGACACAGGTGCTGTATAAATGAACGTCTTTCTTTCAGGGGATATACCTGTTTTATCTCAGCATCTAACACTGGTACCTTTCTGCCTGAGTACTATCAGTAACCAGCTAATCGTATTGTTCAGTGTATCAGTTGACCAATACATTGGAATGATACATCGAAAAGAAATCCAGTTTACAATTAAACATGAACTTGCTTGTATAATGTTGGTGAGTGAGAGGGAGTTGCACTGCCTCTTGAAACCCTGGCCATGATGCCCTCCAGAGAGAAGGGAGCTAACTCTTGAATCCCTGCCATGTTGACATGTTCTACTGTTTTTTGAGTTGGACCTGTTTACTCCTTCACTTACATTACAACTGTTGACTGGACTTAATTGGCTGCAAATGCTTTGGATGTCACGGAAAAGATGTGAAATTCTTTCCTTCACCTGAAGTCCTTGGAATGTTCTGTTTGATGGGCTCCCAGATGGAACGGTAGCTTTCAAAATAATGTTGGCAAAATATCTGCAGGAGAAAGGTTGCAGGGTTGGGTGGCAAGAGTAGGTGAGTGGGACTAACTGCATTGCTTTTGAAAGAGGGTAGTGGAGTCTTGATGGGCAGGCTGGCTCCCTCTGTGGTGGAGTGAAGGCAAATTATCCCAGATTCTTCTGGATTTTCCTTTGGAAACTTTGGAGCCAAGGCTTCCAGTCCAAAGTATCATACTAGTGCACATGCATTGAAAGTCGGGGGGGGGGGGGGGGCAGCAAAGTTCAAAGGAGATGTGTGGGGCAAGTTTTTTATACAGAGAGTAGTGGGTGTCTGGAATGCGCTGCTGGGGCTGGTGGTGGAGGCAGATACGATAGAGGTGTTTAAGAGGCTCTTAGATAGGTACATGAATCTCTATGGAGGGATCTGGACATTGTGTAGGCAGAAGGATTTAGTTTAATTTGGCATCATTAGCTTAATTAGTTTGGCACAACATCGTGCACCAAAGGGTCTGTTCCTGTGATGTGCTGTTCTATGTTCATCAAGACAGGCAAGTTGCTGCCGAGCATTGGGTTGGCTGCAGGCCACTAACTATGAAGAAGGAGGCCATTCATCCCATTGTGTCCGCACTGGTCCTTCTGACGAAGAAGTCATTTAGTCCCCATATCCATGCAATTCACGCATCTGCTTGATACACTTTGAAGGCTCATATTGAATCTACATCCACCAGTCCATCAGATAGCATTGCAAATTAAACCACTTGCATGAAGAAGTCTGGTTTGGTTGTGAGTTACCTTCATCTACTGCGAACACTTTCCACTGAAAAATGCAGACCATGTTCTTAATGAAATCCGAAAATAATATTCACCTTTCACTGAAACACAGAAGGAGACCATTCAGCCCATCAAGTCTATGCTGGCTCTCGAAGCAATCCCCTCAGTCCCATTCGCCCATGGATTTCGCTATAACCTATTTCCCCTTGCATGCCCATCAACTCCATCTTGAATGTCCTACCACCTATCTTTAGAGTCAGACTTATACCACAGGAAACAGACCCTTCGCTCCAACTTGTCCATGCCGACCAAGCTGCCTACCTGAGCTAGTGTCACTTGCCAGCATTTAGCCATATCACGCTAAACCTTTCCTGTTCATGTACCTGTCCAAATGTCTTTTAAATGTCACCTCAATCACTTCCTCTGGCAGCTCGTTCCATAAACACACCACCCTCTGTGTGAAAAAGTTGCCCCTCAGGTCCCCTTTCCCCTTTCACATTATATCTATGCCCTTTGGTGTTAGACCCCCCCGACCCTGGGAAAAAGACTGTGACCATTCACCTAATCTATGCCCCTCATGGTCACCCTTCAGCCTCCTACACTCCAGGGAAAACAGTCCCAGCCAATCCAATCTCTCCCTACAACTCAACACCTCCAGTCACCCTAACACTAGAGGTCATTTGCAATAACCAATTAACCAGCACCTCTTTGGGATATGGGAGGAAACCCAAGAGATCACAGGGAGGATGGACAAGCAGACGGATTCTGAGGTCAGGATTGAATCTGGGTCACTGGGGCTAGTATGTACCATCCCTACCAGCTGTGCCACTGTGATATGGTAATGAAGACAATTCTAGTCAATTATCTAAAAACAAGTTCATTGATAAAGGTTTTAGGTAAAGCTTGGTCTCAGAAACCTCCCAACAATCAGCAAGTCTCAAAAAAAAAACACACTTTCACATTCTGTTATATTACCAAGTGTCCAATCTGGTACTCAAGATGATGTATCACAAAATGTATTGCTATGGTAACTGGGTAGGCTACACCACTCTATTACCATAATCACCAGTAGTGATGTGCAAAGCAGGGATGAAAACCTTAATCTGTCCAAATCTGGCCACTGCCCCCTGCATAGAACAGTAAACTGACATTAGCAGTCTTTTTTTTTAATGAGCATGTGTAAATTTAAATTGGCACCAGGTCCAAATTCTCTAAGTTGTCACCAAGCTGCAGAAGAGGCTTGCAAGTTGAATCAGTTTCAGGTTCAGCAAGACTGCTTCACCTCAGACGTAATGAAGGGGCAATAACAAGGTGACTCTTCGTTGGTGCCATCGTTGTCCACCTGCCTCTCCCAGTAGTCTGAGAATCGTTTTGAGATGGGGTTAGAGTCATAGAGTCATACAGCATGAAAACAGGCCCTTCGGCCCAACTGGTCCATGCGAACCAAGATGCCCCGTCCAAGCTAGTCCCACGTGCCACGTTTGGCCCATAACCTTCTAAACCTTTCCAACCCATGTACCTGTCCAACTGTCTTTCAAAAACTGTTATTGTACCTGCCTCAATTACTTCCTCCAGCATCTCATTCCACATACGTACCAGCCTTTGTGTAAAAATAAAGGTTCCTATTAAATCTTTCCCCTCTCACCTTAAACCTATGCCCTCTATTTCTTGATTCCCCAACCCTGGGAAAAAGACTGAGTGCATTCACCCTACCTATGCCTGTTATGATTTTACACACCTCAACGAGATTGCCTCTCAGTTTCCTATGCTCCAAAGAAATAAGTCCTAGCCTGTCCAACCTCTCCCTATAATTCAGTCCTTCAAGTCTTGGCAACATCCTTGTAAATCTTTCCAGCACTCTTTCCAGTTTAATATCACCCTTCTTATAGCAGGGTGACCAAAACTGAACACAATACTCCAGGTGTGGCCTCAACAGTGTCCTGTACAACTGCACCATGACCTCCCAACTTTTATACTCAATGCCCTGACTTATGAAGGCCAGCGTGCCAAAAGCCTTCTTCACCACCCTCCAAGAGCCTTTTCAACACCCTCTTCCACAGGGATCTTCCACTGTTATCCAGACTGGACAATTCCTAAGCACCAGCTCTTCTGACCTGTGTCCTTTTCCTGAGACAGCAAGCTGGTGTGTCAGTTTAGCCACAGGGGTTTAGGAAATGGAATAGGAATAAAGTATCATTGGAACATCTGTATATGAGATATAGGAACACGAGGACAGAACGTAGGAACAGGAGGAAGCAATCTCACCTCTCAAACCTGATTGGCCATTCACCTAGATCACAGCAGATCTGTGACCACCCTTTTCTCCATATACCTAAATCTCATTGGCTATCAAACAACTATCAACATTAGATTTAAAATTAAAAACTGAGCAGGCATCAATTTCATTGGAGCAGAAGAGACTGAGGGGTGATCTTATAGAGGTGCATAGGGTGAATACACACAGTCTTTTTCCCACGGTTGGGGAACCTAGAGGGCATAGGTTTAAGGGGAGAGATTTAACAGGAACCTGAGGGGACAACATTTTCGCGCAGAGGATGGTCCATATATGGAATGAGCTGCTGGAGGAACTAGTTGAGGCAGGTACATTAGCAGCATTTAAAAGGTTCTTGGACAGGAAAATGGACAGGAAAGGTCTAGAGGGATGTGTGCCAAACGTGGGCAAATGGGACTGGCTTAGATGGGCATCTTGGTCAGCATGGATGAGTTGGGCTGAAGGGCCTGTTTCTGTGCTGTATGACTCTATAACTTTATGACTCTCTGACTTTAACTGCTGTTTTAGGAAGGAAGTTGCAAATTTCTATTACTCCTTTCATGTGGAAGCGTTTTCGAATTTTGCTCCCAGAAAGTCTGGGTCTAATGTTTACACTATGACTACTGGCCCTTGATTCACCAATTTACAATGGACAAGTGGAACAAAAACCTCTGCTTTCTTTCATCATTTTCTCTTATACCACTCCCAACATCCATCACGGGCACAACCCTCCCCACCATCGAGAACACCTTCAAGATGTGGTGCCTCAAGAAGGTGACATCCTTCATCATCCATCTGGGACATATCCTCTTCTTGTCACTACCATTGGGGAGGAGGTACAGGAGCCTGAAGACCCACACTCAATGATTCAGGAGCAGCTTCTTCCCTTCTGCCATCAGATTTCTGAACGGTCCATGAATACTACCTCATTATACCTTCTGTTGTGCACTATTTATTTATTTATTTTGTAATTTATACTAATTTTTAAGTCTGCACTGTACTGCTGTCGCAAAACAACAAATTTCACGTCATATAAGACAATGATAATAAACCTGATTCTGATCCTCTTTGTGTTTACCCACAAGTATGATTTTCCCTCATGATATCTGGAGCTGTTAAACTCAAGAGACTAATACAGTATGTTAACAAGCTTACCCAATAGCCCCAGAGCTATTAAAGATGAGGGATCCCCAGAAGCTTGTGGAGGCTAGGTCATTGGGGGTATTTAAAGAGGAAGTAGATAACTTTTTGAAAGGTTAGGGAATGGAGGACTATGCGGAACTGGCACAGAACAGCACTTGAGGCCTGGGGCTGATCACCCTGGTGGGGCAGGCTTGAAGGGTTGAATGGCCTATGTTCCTCATGTTCTAACTTCCTCGTCAATCAAGCTTAGTGATCACAGAGCTGTAAATTACTGAGATGTGCATAATTTATATGTAATCCTTGTCCCTGGGACAATGACCCTGCTTTTACTGGGAGAAGTTTCTGCAGTTCCCCCACTCATTAAGCAGACCTGTTTTTCTGAAGAAGTCAATTTTGTTGGGTTTACAATTGATTGTTTGTTGTGAATTATACATCCAACTCATTGGCTGATGCACAGTTGTCAATAAATACTTTGTAAAATTTATTGCATTTTTACTTTTATAGAAGAGTTTTAAAGCAACAACCTAACTCTCATCTCTTCCTCTGCCTTGCTCTCCTAGAGGTGAAGCTGGAGGAAGTGCGAGATTAACTTCCCTGGTTTGAAAGTTTCTCAGTTTCAGAAACACAATGGTAGGACAAGTATGACATTGCTCTTTTCCTCGAGCAGAAAGTCCCATTTATTTGATCAGATCACCAGTGTGAAAATCTCTTTTCACAGTTTTAGACGTAAAAGGTTTCAATGTACTCTGTGTACTGGAACTGGTAATGTGAAGGAAGGAATCAAATTATCTGCCTGAAGTGGGATGTTTCAATTCCAAGAAGTAAAGGAAAAAATAATCAAAGAATTGCACTTAGGATCTTCAACAATCCAAAGCACTTAAGACCCACTGAAGAACTTCTTTGAATATTACCACTATTGAAATGTACGAAAAGCAGCAGCAAATTTTTACACACAAACTGCACATGAAAATCAATAAACCTGCAGATGCTGGGAATCTGAAATAAAAACAGAAAATGCTGGAAACACCGAGCAGGTCAGGCAGCGTCTGTGGAAAGAGAAAAGGGTCCGAGACAGGTTCTGATGGAAGGATTTGGACCTGAAGCTTTAGCTCGCTTTCTCTTTCTGTAAATCCCATCTGACCTCTGGAGGGTTTCCAGTATCCTCTGTTCTTATTCCACAAACTGAAGTCCTGTTAGAACATCGAACATTACAGCACAGCACAGGCCCTTCGGCCCACAATGTTGTGCCGACATTTTATCCCGCTCTGAGATCGATCGAACCCTTCCCTCCCACATAGCCCTCCATTTCTCTATCATTCGTGTGTCTAAGTCTGTTAAATGTCCCTAATGTATCTGCCCCCACAACCTCTGCCAGCAGTGCGTTCCACGCACCCACCACTCTCTGTGTAAAAAAACTTACCTCTTGACATCCCCCCTACACTTTCCTCCAATCACCTTAAAATTATGCCCCCCTCATGTTATCCATTTTCGCCCCAGGTAAGAGTCTCTGACCATCCATTCGATCTATGCCTCTTATCATCTTGTACACCACAACTGGATCTTTTTTTATCTGGCATAGTGGTAAAGCCAGAATTTAATGAGCATCTCTAATGGTGGGGGTTGTGGGCAGAGATGTTATGGGCTCTGCACGTTTACCTTGGAAGTCAGACAGGAGCTTGGTTTACTGACTTGCCTGAACTCTCTGACAGTGCAGCACTCTGTCAGTACTGCAGCAATGCATCCGCCTTGGTTTTGAACTGACGTCTACCTGTGAAAAGGATGAGAAAGGGTGGGGTGGTGAAGTAAGAGGAGATGGAGAGAGAGAAAAAGTGAGGGAGAGATAATATTTGACAGAGTAGGAGGAGGTAGTGAGGAGGATAATCAAAGTGATTTTACACCACGTTGCTGCTAATTTGGATATCTTGACAATAGCTCATGGTCTGGAACTTCCTGGGGGTTGTGAACCACCATAGCTCTTCCTCCTCTGTCCACTGGGTCCACGGCTACCTATAAGGAGAGGTTGGACAAAGTTGGGTTGTTTCCTCTGGAGCGGCAGAGGCTGAGGGGAGACCTGATAGAAGTTTAAAAGATCATGAGAGGCATAGACAGAGTAGACAACCGGTATCTTTTTCCCAGGGTCAAAATGTCTAATACTAGAGGGCATGTATTTAAGCTGAGGGGGATAAATTCAAAGGAGATGTGCGGGGCAAGTTTTACACAGAAGACACTGCCAGGGATAGTGGTGAAGGTAAATACGATCGGGGAGTCTATAAGGCTCTTAGATAGGCACACGAATGTGCAGAGATACATATACTTGTGCATATGACGATAAGCTTGACTTCGACTTTGATATGGAGATTGTGGATGCGGAAGGGATTAGTTTAGTTCGGTGTTTAACTGCTGGTTTAATTGGTTTGGCACAACATTGTGGGCTGTTCCTGTGCTGTACTGTTCTATGTTCTAAGACATTCACAAAACCATTATTAAACAAGTGTATAAATTAAAATTCATGTAAATGATTAAGTACATTTAAGTTAAACTCAATTAATTCAAAGTGTGAATTACCTGAAACTTACCCCTCTCCCTTGCAGCCGTTCCTCTCCATTTAAATGAATGTTGTTGCAGCTACCTCAAGTGTAAGTGGACGGAGGTCCAGCGGGCATGTTTCCCAGTGGAGGTTGATCCCTCACAGAGCGTTGCTGAAGATCTCTCAGAAAGTTCAGGAGCCGTGCATTCTAGTGCTGGAGTCCCTGAGCCTCCTGGGAGTTCCATGCAGAAACTCTGGCACGTGTTCATCCCCTTAAAGGGGGGATGTTTTCCCGTCAGTTGCTAGTACTAAATATAGGTGGTAATATTGGCCTGCAGCTGCATTCACCTCTGCATGTTCCATCTCCTCGAGTTACTGGAAACACAGGTGTAGAGGTGAGCACAGTTGGGGGTGAACACTCTTATGTGAGGTCAATGTGAGCTACAGAAGGTAACGATTTCCTTCATTGATTCTTGTCCAACACATAGAGAGGGGCATGTATACAAAGTATTGCCAACATATCTGACAATTAAGAGACATGAGACTGCAGATGCTGGAACCTGGAACAACACACAAAGCGCTGGAGGAACTCAGTGGTTCAGGCAGCATCTATGGAGGGAAATGGACAGACGACATTTCGGGTCGAGACCCTTCATCTGACGATTCACTCACATCTGGCCCAAGAAGAAGAATCAAGAGTAGGCCATTCAGCCCTTAACACCTTTTCTACCATTCAGTAAGGTTATGATTAACGTTTTATGGCAATAGCTCTTTCTTGTACCAACTCCATATCCCTTGAATTTTTTAATCCCAAAAGAAATCCATTGATCTCTATCTTGAATACATATCACCATCTGTAGCCCACAGGCCAGAGAAAGTTTCAACAAAGGCACACAGGCCACATACTAACAAGAGCAATAGAGCTAGTGTGTGAAATTGGCTGTGGTATCTCAGCAGTATCCCTCTCACCTGGGTCCCTTTCGATGCAAATGAGCTCCTCTTTGCTGTGTGTTGATGCCACAGTTGTCACATTAATGCTGATCTGGCTGTAATTGCATGTCCTCAGTGATCCTTCTGAGTTTCATCATCTGTATTGATCCAAACCTAATTCCTACAAGGCCACCTTCAAAATGTAGTATTAATGCTCTAGAAAGAGGAGCCCAAACCTCCTTTGGAGCCAAGGCATGAGGCTTTGGTTCATGCACCTGAAATAGTAATTCATTGGAAGTTTTACTTTATAAATTAAAGTTTAACATCTAGGGACATAAAGCACATGTAGTCTCCAGGGCTTAAAGTGCATTATTTATCGTCTAATGTTTGTTGTCAAGTTTATTGCCATCTGCACAAGTCCATGTGTGCACAGGTGCAACGAAAAACTTACTAGCAGCAGTGTCACAGGCACATAGCATCAGACAAGCAACATTCACAAGAAAAACGTAAATTAAACATAAATTATACACGGTTTCTACAAGGAAGAACACAATTAGAACAAAAAAAAACAAAATCCATTGTAATGCAAAGTGATCAAAGTGGTTATAGTGTTGCTATATTGAGGTAGTGATTAGGGTTGTGCAGGTTGGTTCAAGAAGTGAACGGTTGAAAGGAAGTAGCTGTTCTTGAACCTGGTGGTGTGGGACATCACGCTTCTGTACCTTCTGCCTGACGGTAGCTGCGAGAAGATGGCATGGCCTGGATGGTGGGGATCTATATTGTGGAATGTCTGTGTTCAATGAAGAGTTTAAGAAGCTGATGATTGTGGAAAATGATGTTATTTTGGAAGGACTGCAATAAATTAGGCTATTTAAACTGCCTGGTGTGCTACTAAGCTGTGTAGACTAGGAAGCCCCTAAGGTGAATTTTTGGTCTATGCATTGTGATCTGATTTGTGGTGGGCCAACACCAGTGCAACATTTGGCCTCAGAAGATTGAGGTTTGGGAGAAATGTCATATTCCTGATTGTAACTCCTACAGGAAGAATTGTGCCTGTAGATATCGGGAGAGAACAAGTATTAAAGGATAACTGGACCAACACTCCTTGTTGAGATCTGTCCCTGGAAAAAGCCCACTTGGGTGAGTTACTGTGGGTGAACAGAACTGCTAAGACTTTGAGTTAATGGCTTCAGGAGAGGATGAGCCAAAGGCAGGAAATTGGAGTGCTGGGAAAAAAAATCAGACGCTTTTATGGTGCAGGGCAGGGTAAATGATTAATTATGCAAGAGTGAGGAACCTTTTGTAAAGGTGAAACTGGCGCAGTGTCCAGTGAAAGAGAAACCGCCAAAATGCTTGACAGAGATCTTTCAGACTCAGGGACCTGGCACATCAGATCAAACCACTGGGCATTTTGTCAAGATTTTTGGGCTGGAATTTGTGAAGCAAATGATGGTAAAGTGTTGACCCCAAGCCTATTGATTTACTCTACGCTGCTCGATGCTTCTTTTCTCCTTTTCTCCTTTTCTCTAAAGACTAAGCATGGCCCCAAGACTTTAACGGTGTTTCTTTTTCTGACACTTCTATCAAACACCTGTTCAGAAAATACCTTATTATCTGACAGATAGAATTACTTCCACCAATTTGTACACACTCTCTCTGCCTGCTATAGTTTTTGTTCATCTCCATTGAATGGATAACATTATATCTATTATTCCTCTGAAATATCATCTTCAGTTCTCTTTAGCTCCAATCATACTATATGATTCTTTTTTCCCCTAGCTTTAGTCTATAACCCATCCCCAGGCTGTGAATGTCACTGGTTCCTGCCTTTGGCGCATCCTCTCCTGAAGCCATTAACTCAAAGTCTTAGCAGTTCTGTTGACCCACAGTAACTCACCCAAGTGGGCTGTTATTGCAAATCCCTAAGTTCCCATTTCAAAGGGCAACTAAGATTTAACCACATTATTAACTTACTTATTTGCATCATGATACAGAAGGCAGCCATTCCATACTGAGTCCAAGCTGGCTCCCAGCACAGCAATCCCAATAGTCCCATTGACCTTCTCCTTGTATCCTTGCAGCCCCACAATTTATTCTCCCTCGAGATACCAATCAAGTCCCCTTTGACTCTCTTGCCACTTTACCTACACTAATTTACAGTGGCAGGTTAACCTATCAGAATGTCTTTTGGGGGTGAGAGGAAACTGGAGCATCCAACGGAAACTCACCTGGTCACAGGGAGAGCGTGCAAACTCCACACAGACAGCACCGGAGATCAGGATTGCTGGAGCTGTGAGACAGAAGCTCTGTGAGTTGTGCCATGATTTGCCCTGGAGTCGCATTTGGGCCAGATTGAGTAATAGCGGCAGGTTTCCTTCCCTGAAGATAACTGGTGAAGCAGATGGATTTTATTCAATAATACTAGAGTTTCATTGTCCCCATTACCTAGCTTTATATTTTGTATTTATTGGAATTGGAATTGTTTTTTTATTGTCACATCCACCAAGACACAGTGAAAAACTTAGTTTTGCATGTCATCCAGACAGATCATTTCGAAACTTTAGTACATTGAAGCAGTACAAGGGAAAAGCAATAACAGAATGCAGAATAACGTGTTACAGTTACAGAGAAAGTGCAGTGCAGGCAGACAATAAGGTGCAAGGGCCATGGTGAGGTAGATTGTGACATCAAGAGTTCACCTTTAACCTACAAGAGGTCCATTCAAGAGTCTTATAACAGCAGGATAGAAGCTGTCCTTGAGCCTGGAAGTGAGTGTTTTCAAGCTTTTGTATCTTCTGCCCAGTGGAAGGGGGGAGAAGAGAGAATGTCCTGGGTGAGAAGGGGCTTTGATTATGTTGGCTGCTTTTGCAAGACAATGGAAGTGTAGACAGAGTTCACGGAGGGGAGATTGGTTTTCGCGATGGACTGAGCAGTGTCCACAACTCTCTGCAATTTCTTGCGGTCTTGGGCTGAGCAGTTGCCATACCTTGTTGTTCTTCTTTTGCACTATTTATTTATTTTTGTAACTTATTGTAATTTTTATGTCTTTATGTCTTGCACTGCACTGCTGCTACAAAACAACACATTTCATGACATATGTCAGTGATAGTAAACCTGATTCTGATGCATCTGGATAGGATGCCTATTTACCTATTGAATTTAAATTCTTCAGCAATCATGAGATACAAACTTACGTCTCCACAGGGTGCTGGTTGACACTTAACCGCTGTACCTCCCCATCACTGAACTCCACCCTTCCCTTCTCAAAAGTTAAAGTCAAACTCGAGTTTATTGTCATATGCACAAGTACATGTGTGCACAGGTGCAATGAGAAATTACTTGCAACAGCATCACAGGCACATAGCATCAGATGCATAACATTCACAAGAAAAACATAAATTAAGAATAAATTATACAAAATTATACAAGAAAAATTAGAACAAACCATCCCCCCCCCCAAAAAAAAGTCCATTGTAGTGCAGAGTGATCAAAGTGGTCGTAGTGTTGCTGTACTGAGGATTAGGGTTGTGCAGGTTGGTTCAAGAAGTGAATGGTTGAAGGGAAGTAGCTGTTCTTGAACCTGGTGATGTGGGACTTCAGGCTTCTGTACCTCCTGCCCGATGGTAGCTGCAAGAAGATGGCCTGGCCCAGATACTGAGGATCTTTGATGATGGATCTATAGTCTACAGGCTTTCAAAACTCAGGCTTGGTTTTATTTAAGCATCATTTCTTCATTAGCCTCATGTCGTTACCATCTTGTGGCTGTGCACTCTGTGGATATTTACATTTCCCAGTCGTGAAATTAGTAAAATGCTAATCAGGAGACAGGTCGCCAGGTTCCAGGAAGCTCTGGGAACAAGTGATGAATTCAGTTTACTTATTGCCGCTTCTTCAATGCATTGTAAGAATCATATTTGATTTGAGAAGTTTTTGTAAATCCCAAACCTATGCTGTGTTCAGGAAGCTGACAGCATCTTGAAAATGATCAATGGCTTAGTAAAATAATTGTGCTCGGAAGGTTCTGGATTGTGATGTTGTTTAAAACTTCCTGTAAAATTTACCCTCCCCAGTGTGCAGTTCCGGTGATGACCACTTAGGTGGATTGTGAGTCATGGTCCTCGTACATGACGGTGATGCTCTTCTGGAGGAACGCCGCAAGGAGGGGGACACATGAGACTACAACTCGCTGAATCTATTTTAGTTTGCTTGTCCTCATTAGAGTTGAGAGGATGATTTAATAGAGCTGCTTACAAAGATTATTGCCTGGAAATTCACTTTTGGTTGATTGCAGTGAACGTGCGAGCCATTTGTGTATTCTGCCTCCACTATTCAGTTCTGTTGAATTCCGTGGAATGAATTTTAGAAGCAGAGTGCTGAGACTATGTAGTGGAGATGAATTTCTAGACACCAGAGCTTAGAAAAACTATTCCCAATAGATACAAGAGAGAACGGATGTAATTTGACTGGCAAAGGAACTCAAGGAGAATTTTTTGAGGTGTTTGGGTTAGAAAATCTGTGACGCAGAAAGAGGTCAATGAACCCATCCAGTTGGGACAGAAGTACCCAACCTAACCTTCCAGCACTAGTCTCTTCAACATGCAGGTCACAGCCCTTCTCTTGTAAATGCTCTGCCTGTTGCAGTGATGGACACAGATTCAACAGGGGCCTTGAAGAAGGGATTGGATGCATACTTGAAGGAGAAAAAGAAATTACAGGGCTGCAAGCAAAGAGTGGGATGAACGAGATCACACTTTGAATGAGCTGCTGCAGACTTGATGGACCAGATTCCTTCTGTTCTATAAGGCTACTGAATGGTGACCTAGCACGATAAGATGGGCTCGACCTCATAGTCTGCCTCATTATGAACTTGCACATTATTGTCTACCTGCACTGAACTTTCTCTGCATCTGTTACACTTTATTCTGCAGTATGTTATTGTTTTACCTTGTACTACCTCAATGCACATGTAATGAATCGATCTGTATGAATGGTATGCAAGACAAGTTTTTCCACTGTATCTCCTCACATGTGTCGGATCCGGTTATTTTCAAATCCGCAGGTTCTTTCAGGAGTCCAGGAATGAGCTGAAAACAACTTGGTGCTTCACAAAGTTTTATTGGAAAAGTTTAAAACAAAGAAACAGTCACAGAGCACATGGCACTTGCTGAACTACTAGGAGATGAGCCGAGACAAAAGGAACTAAAGATGGGCTAGGGCCAGGCAGAGGGGGAAGAGAGCAAGAGATACATTAACAAAACAAAAACACCTTTTATACATGAGATAAGAGGTACTCCTTCGCTAACAATAGTCCAATCAGGAAACCTATTCGATACCTGTGGCCAAACCAACCAATGAAAAAAACACATATTCACTTGATGGATGAACCAATAAGCGAGGAAGCGGCCATTCCTTGTGCAGCCACTTGGGGTGTATTAAGCATTATACATGTTAAAGAATGAATTAAAAGAGTCAAATCCAACACGTGACAATAATAAACCAATTCCAATTCCAATTCTGCACGATTTTTTTGATTCTCTAACATATGCCAAACCAATGTTCACATTGCGCTGTTGTGAGTCGAGACCACGGCTGCCACGGATATCCTGAGGAATTATGTTGTGCGATATTGCTGTTTAATCAATTTAAACAGTAGACGGTTTGAAGAGTGTTAATAAAGTGACATAAAGGAGCAACACACAAAGTGCTGGAGGAACTCAGCGGGTCAGGCAGCATCTATGGAGGGAAATGCACAGTCGACGTTTCGGGTCGAGACCCTTCATCAGGAGAGATAGCTGGTACAACAAGGTGGGAGGAAGGGGCGGAGCAAGAGTCGGCAGGTGATAGGTGGATCCAGGTGAGGGGGGGTGATAGGCAGGTGAGGGAGGGAGGAAAATAGGAATGATGTAAGAAGCTGGGAGGTGATAGGTGGAAGTGACAACAGCTGAAGAAGATGGAATCTGATAGGAGAGGACAGTGGGCCGTGGAATAAAGGGATGGAGGTGGGGAGGGGAACCAATGGGAGGAATGCGTGGGTGATTGGCAGATGGAGAGGGAGGGGAAGAGGAAAGATAGGGTGATGGGGGCCAATGAGATCAGGAGGGAAAAAAAGGGGAGGGGAACAGAGGGAAGTGGTTACAAAGTTGGAGAAGTCGCTATTCATGCCGTCAAGTTGGAGGCTACCAACGAGGAATATGAGGTGCTGTTTCTCTGAAAAAACCATTCAGAAAGAGCATTTAGGTTGGCGGTCTTGTTGTCTCATACCAAGCAATAAGTCTCTAGGAATGGGAGAGACAGCATCATCCACAGATTAGAAAAAGACAAGACAAATTCACAATGAGGGATGCGGTTTAATGAAGAGAGAAGGATTGCCTTTAAAGTAACAAACATTTTCTTCTATCTTGTCCAGGAGTTTGATAGAGGTGCTAGATATGGAGCTGTACTTGAATCTTGAGACTGATTCTTCCATTGCTGTTTTAACAAAGACATTGACTAAGTTTCTTTGGGTACATTAACACCTCCATTGAAACAGAACTCAGGGGAATTTAGTATGAATGTGTTACCACCACACAATGCCTTTCCCAGAATATGGATCTGAATATGGAGACACAGGAGACTGCAGATGCTGGGGTCTGGAGCAAAAAAACAAGCTGCTGGAGGAACTCAGTGGGTCAGGAAGCATCCGTGGAGGGAAAGAGATAGTCAACGTTCTGGGTCAAGACCCTGCATCAGGACTGAGAGTGTAGATGGGAGAAAGCCAGTATAGAGAGGTGAGGGGGAGAGGTGAGGCAGGAGCTGGCAAGTGATAGGTGGATGAGGTGAGGAGATGGAGCCATATAGGGGAGGGAGAGGTGGAGAGAGCGACGGGGGCTGCGAGGTGATAGTAGAAACAGCAAAGGGCTGCAATTATGGAATCCAATAAGAAAGGAAAGTGGTGAGTGAAACCAGATAAGGAGGAATGTTGGGCGGATGGGAACAGTGTTTCCCCTCCCCCACCTGGTTCCATCTGCCTATCACCCACACACCCAACCCACTTGGTTCCCTCCCCCCCCCCCCCCCCATCTGTTCCCTTTTGCCCAATGTTACACACAGCAATAGGCCCTTCAGCCCAACTTGTCTATGCTCACCCATGTGCCTTCCTCAGCTAATCCCCTTTGCCCGCATATGGCCCATTTCCCTCTAAACCTTTCCTATCCATGAACCTTTCCAAATGTCTTTTGAACATTGTAATTGTACCCGCCACTGCCACCTCCTCTGGCAGCTCGTTCCACCTACCCACCACCCTCTGTGTGGAAAAAGTTGCCTCTCAGCTCCCCTTTAAATCTTTCCCCACTCACCTTAAACCTGTGCCCTCCAGTTTTAGGTTCCACTATCCTTGGAAATAGGCTGTGACCATTCACCTTTTCTATTCCCCTCATGAATTTATAAACCTCTATAAAGTCACCCCTCAGCCTCCTACACTCCAGGGAAAACATCCCAGCCCATCCAATCTCCCCTCATAACTCAAACTCTCCAGACCCAGCAATGTTCTTGTGGATCTTTTCTGCACCCTCTCTAGCTTAATCACATCCTTTCAACAGTACGGTGACCAGAATTGCAAACAATATTACAGAGGCTGTCTCACCAGGGCAGGCATGGTAGTGTAGCGGTTAGCGTAACGCTTTACAGTGCCAGCGAACTGGGTTCGATTCCCGCCGTTGTCTGTAAGGAGTTTGTACGTTCTCCCCGTATCTGTGTGGGTTTCCTCCGGGTGCTACGGTTTCCTCCCACGTTCCAAAAATGTACAGGTTAGGAAGTTGTGGGCGTGCTATGTTGGTGCCAGAAGTGTGGCGACACTTGCGGGCTGCCCCCAGAACACTCTACGCAAAAAATGCATTTCACTGTGTGTTTCGATGTACATGTGACTAATAAAGATCTTATCTTATCAGCAACATGGAAGAGACTTTATGGCACTAATAGGAGAGTGCTAATTAGGGTGTTCTGGCATGGTGTTGGTAGTATTGATCTCTTAATCCAGATAATCTGGAGACATTCCAAGGCAGCTGGAACATTTAAATTTGGTTAATTAAATAAAACTAATTTCAGTGATGGTGACCAAGAAACTGCCAGGCTGTTGGAAAATTTCAATTGGTTTCATAATATCCATTGAAGAAAACCTCTCAGCCTTACCTGGTTTGGCTTGTGTGTGACCCCTAGGTGATTGAATCATGAATAAACACAGAAGTTGATCCAGTAAACCAATCAGTTCAAGGGCAACAGGGGCACAAGAGACTGCTGATGCTGGAATCTGGAGCTAAAAACAAACTGCAGGAGGAACTCAGTGGGTCAGGCAGCATCTGTGGAAGGAAATGAACAGTCAATGTTTCAGGTCGAGACCCTTCATCGGGACTGGTCCCAACCTGAAACGTTGACTGTTCATTTCCCTCCTCAGACGCTGATTGACTTGCTGAGGTTCTCTAGCAGTTGGTTTTTCAGTTCAAGGGCAACGACGTGAATGAATAGCAAAAGGCAGAGTTACCCAGATTTCCATTTGAAAGACATGGATACATGCAAACTGCTTTGTTTGATTTCTCAGTACTTTGACCATGACTTTTACTCCTGGGGAGTTGTGCTGACTCAGCCAGAGCAAAGCTTCAGCTCTCGATAATGCCTGGAGAAATATTCTTGATGCACTAAATTCCCGAGACAATTACATCTGTAGAACAAGCTGCATTTAAGATTAAGCAGTAAGAATGATCCAATCAGCAGCTGTTCACACCTCACCACCCTCTCTTGACAGAATCTTCCGGAAATTATCTCAGGAGCAGAGTTCCAATAATGTCGCATTTTCCAATGAATAAAATGTCCCAAATGCCTCAGAGACAATAAAATGCTTTTGAAACGTGGTTGATGTAATAATGTAAGCAAATTCAGTGCCATTATAGCAGGCACCCACAAATGGAATGAGAAACAGAACCAGTTTTTATGGTGCTCTTGTTGGTGGATATGTATGCTGCATTACCCTCTGTGGAGTGCTTCTCATCACCTTCCAAATCCCTTTGACACATGATTTATCCTTTGTGATCTCTGGAGCAGGAGAAGATTGAATGTACCACAGCCTTGCAATTCATAACTATTACAAGGATCAGTAAAATGAAAGCTACATATAAACATTTATATTCTCTAAGAGGTATGTGATTAAAGGGCAAATAAGGGAAATACCCGAAAAAGCAGGTCTCCAAGGAATGGAATATGAAGGAGGAGATAGAGTACACTTTGTTCTTGATAGATGATTTCATAAAATCTTGATTGGATTGAATATGATTTTGGAAACCAGTCTTTTTGTGGATGTGGTTCTTTCTCTGAAGAAAAAATTTCTCACCTTTCAGTGTTTTGTAAAGGAGATAAAAGCCTTTGGCAAGACAGCCCAGCAATAGGGTTGCTCCAGCAACAATGTAACATGGAGAAGATGATCAAATTCTCTCCTATTGTGTTGTGAACATCTAATGTTCTGCATTAGCTTTGCAGCCTCAGTCAGAAAGCTTGAGACAGGACCAGCATGAGAGATGTGTGTTGTCACCTAGCACCAGAGCAAGATGCTTTTACAACTGGTATCTAATGAAGGGGGGAGTTTGAAGAGAGCCCTGGCCTTTGGTTGTCTGCATTGCGCCTACCTCGGGATGTTTGGTTTTGAAAATGACTATCTGAAATGGAGCATTGATTCATCATTAATTGACTACACTTTGACAAACACAATAACTTATCCCAAAAGATAGACACAGTGATTTTGTTTCTGGATATTCTTCAGCTATGAGTCAAAGAGAAATTTCTCTTGGATGGTTCCACAAAGTCAGTGGTATTGGACTGACCGCTCATTACGCATGGAGCCTGATATTTAATTCTATTGATGGCACTGGAATTCAAGCTAAAATTCTGTGCATAATCTGTTTTGCAGCCCTGTCTCAGATATCTGTCTTCCCCAAACACTTTCTGGAAGGAAAATCAGACTCTTTTTACATTGACAGCAGGCTAGCACTTGATTTTCGTGGAGTTAACAAAAATGGCCCATCAAACATGGTGGACAGACCGCCTTGGATCATTGCATTCTTGAGCCTAACCCTAATTTCCTGGGCCAGCCAAAACTCATGCAGGAGTATTGAAGCAAGATCAATATTCAGAAAATACACAGAAAAATTTAACCAGTAGCCTTGTTGAGTAAATCCAGTTTATCTGTATTGTGCGCAGGGCAAGGATCTAACTCAATCACTACTGAATCACAACAGGCGAATCTCTTTAGTAAAGAATTCTGGGCTCAAATGTAGCCCCTGTCCATACTCAGAATGTAGGTTCCCACATGAAAAGCTGCCCAACATCAGAGAGTTGTTGATACCAAAGTTGCCCACACCTAGTATGGGCTTACAGCAGCCCAGAGCACTAGGTTTATCAAGCTCACTCATTTCTATCACTAGACAACTTCTTAGCTGAATCATCAACATCAAAAGGGTGGGGGGGGGGGAATCTTGCATTTATCTAGTGCTGGCAATGTCACTTTTAGGATGTTCCAAATGGCTTTAAGGCCAGGGAAGTCATTTTGAAGTGCGGTGGCTATACCAATGGAGGAAACATGGTAGACAGTTTGCAAGCTCCTACATGTAGGAATGTGACAGCGATTTGATGATCTGTTTTCGCGACGTTGGCTGAGAGATAAATCCCGGCTGCAAGACTTTGGAAATAATTTTACTGTTTTCCTTTGAAATAATTGCAGGGGAATTTTCCACGTCCACTTGAGAGGGCAGTCTTAGATTAACCTCACATTAGGACAGGTGGCAGTGGGGAAGTCCTGCATCACTGCAATAGAGGGTTAGCTCAATTTTTGTGCTTAAGCCTCTGGATGGGGCTAAATGATCTACTGTAAAGCTGTCTCTGGGTTGCTAACAGCCTGCACAATCCACCCATCATTAGTTTCTGCTTAGATTGGTTTTAAGTGCTGTGTGTTGTGATTGAAACCAAAATGCAGATATCTTGAGAATGGAATGAATCACCATTGGATTTTGTAGGGTCTCAAGATTTGTGTCTAACCACAGTCACACCTTACAGTGGAAGGATGGCTGCAAGAAGTTTTGATTCACGATGGATGCCTATGCAGATGACAATCATTGGCTGAATAAAAACTAAAAATGTTAGGAACACTCAGCAGGTCAGGCAGCATCTGTGGAGAGGGAAGGGAGTTAAAGTTTCAGGTTAAAGGCCTGAAGTACTAAATTGTAAATTGGTTTCTTATTGTCACATGTACCAAGGTACAGTGAAAAACTTGTCTTGCATGCCGTCCATATAGATCATTTCATTACAACAATGCATTGAGGTGGTATTGGTATTGGTTTATTATTGTCACGTACTGAGGTACAGTGAAAAACTTGTCTTGCATACCGTTCGTACAGATCAATTCATTACACAGTGCATTGAGGTAGTACAGGTAAAAACAATAACATAATACAGAGTAAAATATCACAGCTACAGGGAAATGCATTGCAGGTAGACAATAAGGTGCAAGGTCAAACAAGGTAGATTATGAGGTCAAGAGTCCATCTCATCATATAAGGGAACCGTTCAACAGTCTTATCACCATGGGATAGAAGGTGTCCTTGAGCCTGGTGGTATGTGCCCTCAGGCTCTGGTACCTTCTGCCGGATGGGAGAGGAGAGAAGAGAGAATGACCCAGAACAAGGGAAAGTACAAGGGAAAACAATAACAGAATGCAGAATAAAGTGTTACAGTTACAGACAAAGTACAGTGCAGGCAGACAATAAGGCGCAAGGCCAGAACAAGGTAGATTGTGAGGTCTTATTGTACTAGGGGACTATTTAATAGTCTTATAAAAATGGGTAGAAGCTGTCCTTGAGCCCAGTGGTACATGCTTTCAGGCTTTTGTATCTTCTGCTCGATGGGAGGGGGAAGGAGAGAGAATGCCCGGGGTGGGGGTCTTTGATTATGTTGGCTGCTTGACAGAGGCAGCGAGAAGTGTAGACAGAGTCCATGGAGGGGAGGCTGGTTTCCATGATGTGCTGAGCTGTGTTCACAACTCTGTGCAGTTTCTTGCCATCTTGGGCAGAGCAGTTCCCATACCAAGCCGTGATGCATCCAGATAGGATGCTTTCTGTGGTGCATCGATAAAAGTTGGTGAGGGTCAAAGGGGACATGCCAAATTTCTTCAGCCTCCTGAGGAGGTAGAGGTGCTGATGAACTCTCTTGGCCGTGGCATGAGAATCATGGCGTGATTCTCTCTCCACAGATGCTGCCCAACTTAGTGAGCATTCTAGCATTTTATATTTTTATTTCAAATTTCCAGCATCTACAATTTTTTTTTGATTTTCAGTGATTGTTGGCTGGATTGGGTTGCCAGGACAAATGGTTGAAGGCAAGGCAGTGTATTCATTCATAACACAGCAGGAGAGACTACAGTGGAGGTGTTAAGGTTGGAATTCCAGGAAGATGAGATTGGATGGGCCAAGGCCTCTCAAGTCAACCCAGCTTCTTTCTTGCTCAATAGAGATGTTGCATAAAGTGGATGTCCAGGGTCTATTGTCCAAATATGTTTGAACTATTGAACCTCTGCCATATATGAAGTTATAATAAATGTTCATTAACTTTCATGTATTGCAAGCTGTGAGGATACTTTAGCGTTCTGTTTTACTATTTACTTTGTGATGTACAAATGACTAAAACTAACCCTTCCAGATCGAGTTTATTGTCATGTGCACAAGTACAGTGAGGTACAGGTACAATGAAAAACTTGCTTGCAGCAGCATTATAGGCATGTAGATTCAGACAACACACAGAACATAAATTATACATTAATTGTACAGAAAATATACAAGACAGTGAAGAAAAAGACTGTAAAACAAGACATTAGTGCAAAAACACAATGAGAAACAAGTCCACGGTAGTGCAAGAGGTGGTCCGTAGTGTTCCGTTGCTGAGGTAGGGTTAGGGTTGTGCAGGTTGGTTCAAGAACCTGAGGGTTGTAGGAAAGTAGCTGTTCCTAGAGCTGGTCGTGTGGGACTTCAGGCTTCTGTACCTCCTGCCGATGGCAGCATCGAGAAGAGGACATGACCCGCATAGCGGGCATCCTTGATGATAGACGCCACCTTCTTGAGGCAGTGCCTCCTGTAGGTGCTTTTGATGGTGGGGAAGGCTGTGCCCGTGATGGACTGGGCTGTGTCCACTACTTTATGTAGCCTCGAGTTCCTGTGCATTGGAATTGCCATACCAGGCCATGATACAACAATCAGGCTACTTTCTACAGTCCATACCTCCAGGACCAGTAAATGCAGAATGTGGTTACCTAAAGGACATTAACTCCAAAGGATCAAGTTGATGGCACTCTTGTCTTCTAGGTCAAGAGGCTGTGATTTCCAGTCCTACCTCAGAGATCTGAGTATCAAACATCAGCCTGACCCTTCAGTGCAATACCAAGGGAGAGCTGCACTGTCAGAGATGCAGGCAATCAACAGATATTCATTTGAGACCCAGTCTTCCCCCTTAGATGGATGAAAAAGATCTCAAGGGACCACAGGAGCTTCCCTGGTGAATATTTACCTTCCCATCAACATTTATAATGCCTAATGATTTGATTAGTTAGTCACTAACTAGTTGCTGCTTGTGGGAGATTGCTGTACCAAAACTGGCAGCCATTATAAGAATGCCCACATTTCAAAATGTTGCAAAGTTCATTGGGATGTCGAGATAAATGCCGTAAAACTGCAATTCTATTTTATTGTATTCTTGCTGCCTTTCAGTGAGAAAAATAAGCTGGCTTTTGACTTAAGTAGGCCTTTTGGACCATGCTATGATCCAGTAAAAGAACCTGTGTTCTCACCATCATTCATGAAGTTTGCTACCAATTGAGAACATTAAGAATTTTCTTCAATCTTTTTTTGGTTTCTTAGTGTAACTATGATAGACGATCCAAACAGTGATCTCTTCTCTCTTTTCACATCCTCTAGAGACTAACAACTTGTGCTTCCCATCTGTCAGTATATATCTAAGTATTTAAACTACTCAAATAATCACATTCACTAATCACAACCTCATCCTCTTGCCAAGCTCCCCTGACAGTTTGTTACTGTAACTAGTATATGTGGTGTAATGATGTTCAGGGGACATTAGGTGAAGCAAAAGGCAGTACCTGCAAATGGTGACCAAAGATCCGGCTTTTTGGAAACCTGGATATTAATTATTAGTTACAAGACTCCATCTAAATTGAAAACACAATATTCTGGATGCTTAATTAGCTTTAGACATATCTTTGCAAAGTTTCTTTCATTTAAAACCTCGCCTTAGGAAATTGAATTGAAACAATTCTGAGTCATGGCTGGATCATTATTAATCACATCCGTTAGATTATTCAACTTGCTCAGCAGCAGCCAAGATGCTTAGGGAAGAAGCACATTCTGTTCCAAAACATCTGAAAGGAACTCTGGAGTTACATCCCTCACGCTTTCGGTATCAGACTCTGTCACAAGGGAATGTGAATTTGTAACATCCCGCAGGGAATTCGGAAGAAACTTCTTCAGCTGAAAAGTGTCCCAAACGTGGAACCTGCTCTTACAGGGAGTGGTTGAGATGAATTGTGTTTAAGAGGAGGCTGGACAAACACAAGAGGGAGAAGGAAGTAAAGAGCCACACTGATGGATTTTGATGAGGAAAGGCAGGAGGAGGCCAGTGTGGACCACAAACGCTGGCATGAACTGGTTGGGCCAAATGGCTATTTCTTCTACTTTATACTTTATGTAATCTTAATACTGTGTGTTATACGTAAGATAAAATATATATTAAAAGAATCAGGAGGATACTGTGATTTAGAAACAGCTGTAAAATTACAGCAACATTTTCTCACCTTGATGGTTCATCACTAAAGGTGATAATGACATCATAGTAAGCCACATCAATGACTCTGAACTCTAAACCCAGATGCAGCGAATCAGTCCCACTGTAGGAGTGGGAAGTCTATAACAACTAGTTTTGATGCTTGTGGCACCCTGGCCATCGCTGCCCTCTATACAATGAAGAGCTGGAGAGTTGCAGGTCTTTACCCATTGATCAGGATCTGATGAACATGGAACATAGAACAGTACAGCTCAGAAACAGTCCCAGAATGTTGTCCTGAACTAATTGAGCCAATGGTGCCTAATTTCACTAATCCCTTCTGCCTGCCATATCCCTCCATTCTCTGCATATTCATGTGCCTATCAAAGAGCCTGGCAGATGCTTGTATTGATCTTGCTTGAAATGCTTTCACCTACCCTTGTCCTGAGCCATTTGCAGAAGGTCCTTGGCATTACTACTGGCCTAATGCTTGTTTCCACCTTCCAGACAGCCTTTCTTTCTTCCTGATGGTCACGGCCCAAAATGTCGACTGTTCATTTCCCTCCATAGATGCTGCCTGACCCTCTGTTCCTCCAGCGTTTTGTGTTTGTTGTTTCTTCCTCCTTCCACCCTGTTTCAGTTCCCGAAACATTATCTAACCTCAGATGCAGTAGTCTTCTGTTCTGATCACCGGTCCAGTCTATCTTAATTCTCTTCCCAATCAACTTTTAACTAACATTGCTATGTCTCTAGGAGCAATTTAAAGGTAAATTAGTCTCATGATGTCATGCCAATGAGATATTCTAGCCTTTAGGCAACTAGATAGCTTATATCAATGCTCCTCTTTAATAGACTAATCTGAGGTGTTAAAGGATCAGTTTAGTGCTAGGGCTTGTGGCTTTGAGTGAAAGGCCCCAGGTTCAAGTCCCAAACCAGACCTTGAACACTTCTTCAAGTCAAGTCAAGTCAAGTCAAGTTCGTTGTCATGTGCATAAGCACGGTGAGGTATAGTACAATGAAGAACTTTATTGCAGCAGTATCGCAGTACAGACAACACACAGAATATAAATTATACATAAAATTATACCATACAGTAAATCTTGGCCAATGCATCAATGAAGCGCTGAGGGAATGCTGCCTTTTGGCTGAAACATTGATCCCTGGCCATTGCTGCCCTCGATACAATGAAGAGCTGGAGAGTTGCAGGTCTTTTCCCATTGATCAGGATCTGATGAACATGGAACATAGAGCAGTACAGCACAGAAACAGCTCCACAATGTTGTCCCAAACTAATTAAGCTAATGATGTCTAATTTAATTAATCCCTTCTGCCTGCCATATTGCCCCATTCTCTGCATATTCATGTAACTATCTAAGACCCTCTCAAACGCCTCTATCGTATCTGCCTCAATCCCCACCCCTGGCAGCGCATTCTCGGCACCTGCCACTCTCTGTGTAAAAAAACTTGCCCTGCACATCTCCTTTGAACTTTCCCCCCTCTCACCTTAAATGCATATGCTTTAGTATTAGACATTTCGACCCTGGGAAAAAGAAAGTGGCTGTCTGCTCTATCTATACCTCTCATAATTTTATAAACTTCTATCCTCCTCATTGCATTTTTAAAGGGACGTCCCTTTATTCTATGGTTGTGCCCTCAGATCCTAGACTCTTCTACCAATGGAGACATTCTCTCCATGTCCACTCTGTCCAGTCTTTCAGTATCTGGTAGGTCTTAATGAAATCTCCCCTTCATCCTTCTGAACTTCAATGAGACATCAAATGCTCCTCATGTGTTAAGCCTTCCATTCCTGGGATCATTCTTGCGAACCTCTTCTGGATCCTCTCCAGCATATCCTTCCTTAGATATGGGGCCCAAAACCATTCACAATATTCCAATGTTAGGATTGAAGCTGGGTTGCTGGAACTCTAAGGCAGCAGCTCTATGAGTTGCATCATTGTACCATCACTGTGTGAAGGTATTTATCCTCAACCAACACCATTAGATCAGAATATCTGCTCATTTATCTCACTGCCTACTTTATGCCTCTGCTGTGCAGTTATTGACCTACATAAGAACTGTGAATATACTCCATTATTATTTGTAAATGGAATAAGCTAAGATTCTGCAAGGTATTCAGATAAATATTTTGTTGGAAGTTGTAACTCTTCCGTTTCTAAAATGCATCATCTGTGAACGGTGTCAGGGAGATGTCCTGGCTTTCCTTTAATGGTTAAATGAGTTGAATAATGTTGCTTGCAAAGTCAAAGTCAAAGTTGAGTTTATTGTCATATGCACAAGTACATGTGTGCACAGGTGCAATGAAAGACTTACTTGCAGCAGCATCACAGGCACATAGCATTCATAAGAAAAACATAAATTACACACAATTTTTACAAGAAAGAACACAATTAGAACAAATAAAAATCAAAGTCCATTTTAGTGCAAAGTGATCATAGTGTTGCTATGTAGTGATTAGGGTTGAGCAGGTTGGTTCAAGAACCGAATGGTTGAAGGGAAGTAGCTGTTCTTGAACCTGGTGGTGTGAGACTTCAGGCTTCTGTACCTCCTGCCCGATGGTAGCTGTGAGAAGATGGCATGGCAAGGGTGGTGGGGATCTTTGATGATAGATGTTGCCTTCGTGAGGCAGCATCCATAAAGTTACCATTAGCTCGTGTTATTTTTACCTTAGGTCAGTCAAAGCACCAACATGTTCCATGAGGCAGAATTAGAACAAATAGTCAACAAGAGTTCGTATTAACTCCTGCTCAAAATTTTTCCCTTGTTGATAGTGCAAAATGCACCATTCATTGGCATTATGCATTGCCTCTGTAACTTATTCACTGTCTTCAAAATGGAATGAATTTCGAAGGCAGAGTACAACAGGGCTGACACTGCTACATAGCACGTTTAGCACTAACTGATCAAGGATGGATTTTGAAGCATAAATCTTTTATATGCTCATAATTGCATGAAAAGTTTATAACATTCATTAGCAAAAGTAAAGATTTTTTTTCCCACTAACACTGTATTAACAATTCCAGAAATAAATCACGTGGAAAGAGACTCAATAACTTTTGAAAATATGGTGGTGAATGAAGCTTTCTCTGTCTATGGGCTGCCAAGAGTTTCCATGTGAGATCAGTTTGAGAGATGGCAATTCAGTGACTATATTATGTAAACTCATGTGTTAAATGGCTTCTAATTGTGGCACTGAAGGTTCACCAAATGGATGGTTGGAAAAAATAGATAAATGTCAGATGGGTATAATCGGTGGGGCTCTTATCTGTACGAGTCATAGAATGAATGACAGGAGACTATTTGGCCAATCTTGCCCATACCAACTCTTTGAAGCTACTAATTGTCCCACATCCCAAACCATATTCCTCCAAGCACTTATCTGATTGCCTTTGAACAGCTTCTACGGAAATGGACTCCACTGCTTTTCTAGGATGTCGTTCTATGAACACAGATCATAAGCTGTGCTCCAGAGATTTGGGCACAAAAGTCTAGGCTGACGTTCCAATGAGACACAAACAGGTGGATGTAAAAACATCCAATCTGTGAGACTGACCTGAAAGATAAACTCCTCCCTCCCATCCCCTGCAGATTTTGCTTGACCTTTCATGTACTTCCCACTTTTATTTTAGTTTTCCAGAATCAGCAGTATTTTAGAATTATAGAAACACACAGCACATTTGCCTTGGTTTTGTTTGATGGATCTTTCCCCCAGTGGTTCCAACAGTAGAACCGACCTCAATGACCGGGACAATAAAAGCTTTCCTTGTGCGGGCCTGGTTATTGTTTCAGTCGTTAATTGTAGCCATGCTATCAGAGTCAAGTATGGTGGGAGAGAAAGGACACAGATAATGAGGGAGGAATCCAAGCCTTACACAAGAAACAATTTTACTTAAGTTTGGATCCTTTCTAAAGTAAAAGAACGTGTATCCCAATTGAAAAGATAATGGATTCATAGTCATTCAACACAGAAACAGGCTCTTCAGCCCACCATGGACTGATTGTTGAATGGCAGAGCAGGCTTGACAGGCCATATGACCTACTCCTGCTCCTATTTCTTACGTTCTTATGTAACTATCAAGTACCCATCTATACTAATCCCATTTACTAGCCTTATCCAGATACTTGTTAAATGTTTTGAAATTACCGGCTCCATCACTTTCTCAGGCAGTGCATTCCAGATTGCAACCACCATCTGCGTGAAAGTTTTACCCCCCCCCCCAGATCCCTCTTACTCCTTACCTTAAACCTGTGCCTTCTGGTTTTAGACATCTGTTATGGGGAACAGTTTCTCATTATTCCTCTTATCTATTTCCCACTGTCAGGTCCACCTCAGTCTCCTCCATTCTGAGGAAAACAAATGCAACCTATCCAGTCTCTTCTCATAAATGAAACATTCCATCTTATGCAACAACCTTGGAAATCTCCTCTGCACCCTCTCCAGTGACCAGAACTGCACACAATCTTTTCGGAAGTAGTGTTAACAATGTGAGAGGTATTGTGGGAGCTTCATCTGGCATCAGACAGAACAAAGGGTTTTCCACTCACTTGTAGGGTGCGGTGTCGATAATCAGAGATTGAAGTTAGTTGGCAAAAAAAGTGGTGAAAGTTGACGAAATGAAAGTGTTGGTCAGAACACATTTGGAATATTGTGAGCCCCATATCTAAGGAAGGATGTGCTGGCACTGGAGAGGGTCCAGAGGAGGTTCAAAAGAATGATCCCAGGAATGAAAGACTTAATGTATGAGGAGAATTTGATGTCTCTGGGCCTGTACTCGATGGAGTTCAGAAGGATGAGGGGGGATCTCATTGAAACCTACTGGATACTGAAAGGCCTGGATAGAATGGACGTGGAGAGGATGTTTCCATCAGTAGGAGAGTCTAGGATCCGAGGGCACAGCCTCAGAATAAGGGATGTCACTTTAAAACTGAGATGAGGAGGAATTTCTTCAGCCAGAGGGTGGTAAATCTGTGGAATTCAAGGGCTGTGGAGGCCCAGTCATTGGGTGTATTTAAGGCAGACATCGATAGGTTATTGAATGGTAAGGGGGTAAGGGTTATGGGGAGAAGGCGGGAGAATGGGGGTGAAAGAAATCGGTCATGATTGAATTGCAGGCAGACTCAGTGGGCCGAATGGCCTAACTCTGCTCCTGTATCTCATGGTCTTTTCTTTGCACTCTGTTGTTGTGGTGGTCAGGTACATGCAGTCCGAAAGTGCAGAGGAAGCAACAGCTTGCAAAAGGGAATGGACAAGTTTTCAGAAAAGAAAATGTTAGGGGAGTGGGATTGATTGAGTCACGCATTCAAAGAGCCAGCATGGGCTTGATAGAGTGAATGGTCTCCTGACGTGATGGTAGCTCCAATTCTGCAAGTGTGATAAGCTATAATGAAGATCAAAGGTTGAGAGATCAAAGCACGGAGGTGATAGTTGTTGGTGAAAGTGAAATGAAAGAACATACTTTGAAAGTCTGAAATAAATTTGAATGGAATTAAAGATCTTACCCGGTGTTCATTTTGATACTGAAGATCTTTTTGAACTATAAAAGTATTAATATTCATAATGCACCAAAATAAATCAGTATTTTGAAAAGTTTGGGGTTGAGATCTGTGTGTGAGTATCAGTAAAGGAAGTGCCAGCACATTTGTGTGAGTCTCA
Source organism: Pristis pectinata (assembly GCF_009764475.1). NCBI lineage: Eukaryota > Metazoa > Chordata > Chondrichthyes > Rhinopristiformes > Pristidae > Pristis > Pristis pectinata. The sequence continues at coordinate 6,049,336 of NC_067437.1, forward strand.
TCTGAGTGCTATTTTAATGGAAGTGTTGACCCACTTAAGCAGGTTAGTATCTTTGTTTTGAAAAAACAGAGGCAGGGATTTCACATGAGAAAGTTAATGCCGCTAGTATTACTCCTGGTACTTGACTCGCTTGAAACCTGGACCATAATTGTTGCTGAACCTGCTACGTCAATCCTAATGATTAAAACTGTTCTGTATTTTAACAAAGGTGTTAATATATTTCTTTTAAGTAGGGGTTTTGATATGGACTCCATTGTGCTCCCATTTTGGAGTCTGAAATACCCTGAATGTAGAGCCAAAATTTGGCAATGCTCCAAACTGTTCAGAAGAAATCATTGTCTCCATTGATTGCCCATTTCTCCATTTAAGGAGGTACCAGGACCTTCAAGAGGAATCAATCGCTTCCACTATATTAGTCACCCTCCTCTCATTAACATTAGCACTGAAGCCCAGTAGTCTGTTCACTCCTTTCGTCAGTGTGATCAATGAATGTTATTCACAGTAAAATGTATGATATTTAAAAGCGTCTTTGGACTTTAAGCTCGTCCATCCTTGACTTCCACTTTTGCCTCAAGAGTTTTGACTCTGCAGTATGCTGGCTGACCCTACAACACAGTGTTGCATTATCGTAGGTGGCTCTCTATGGGTGAGAGCATCATAGAACGTAGAACATTACAGCACAGGATCAGGTCTTTCAGCTCATGATGTCTGCACAGAACACGATGCCAAATTAAACTAAATCCCTTCTGCCTGCACATGATCCATATCCCTCCATTCCCTGCATATTCATGTGTCTATCTAACAGCCTCTTAAATGCCATTATCGTATCTGCTTCCACCACCATCCCTGGCAGCCCGTTCCATGCACCCACCACTCTCTTGTGTAAAAAACTTGCCCCGCACATCTCCTTTAAACTTTCTCCCTTTCACCTGCAATGCATGCCCTCTAGCACTTGACATTTCTACCCTGGGAAAAAGGTTCTGACTGTCTACCCTATCTATGCTTCTCATTATTTTATAAACTTCCCCTCAGCTTCCAGCGCTCCAGAGAAAACAGTCCAAGTTTGTCCAACCTCTCCCTATAGCTCATACCCTCTAATCCAGGCAGCATCCTGGTAAACCTCCTCTGCACCCCGTCCAAAGCATCCACGTCCTTCCTGTAATGGGGCGACCAGAACTGCACACAATTAATGAGCATCGTCTGAAGCTCATCTGTCTCGTCCCCCCACCCACCGACAAATGCCTCCACTCATCATTTTGTAGAATTATTTTATGCACAGAATGGTGAACAGAGAAGCAGGAAGCAGACAGTTCATTATTTCGAGTAATGCACTAACTTAATGGAAAACCTGCTTTTCAGATTTACCTTCTGTGTATTATGTTCTTTTACCATGCCAAAAAAATATCTGTGTCATTATTCAGCCGATCATTTTTCTCTTTAATGTTCATTTTATATTTATTGACAGGATGTAGGGACACTGGCTAAACCAGCATTCATTGGCCTTCCCTAATTGACCCCGAACATAAACGTTCAAACATTTTGGAGGGCAGTTCAGACTCAACCACACCACTTTGTGCACGGAGTCACAGATAGGCCAAGCTGAATGAAGGACGTTAATGAAACAGATTTTTTTTGTGACAGACTACTGGATCCACTATTATTGGTACTGAGTTTAAATTCTCCAGTTCCCGGTGTGGGATTTGAACTCATGTTGTTAAATCAGTCGCTCATCCATCCAGATTATCCCCTGTCCTATTATCTGTCCATAGAAGCTTTCTTCACACCTTCATCCACTGAAACAACATAATCAAATCCCAGAATATATCAGCATAGAAGGAGGCCATTCAGCCCATTGAGCGCACTATAGTTAGGATCAAAGCCTCTTGAACTGATTGGCCAGGCTCTGCTTGTTGCCAGAGCCTTATGATGTCATGGCATCACATGGGTGACCATAACAAGCCCCTCCCACAAGACTGACAGACAGTAGGCCGCGCCCACTTTGCTAGCTATCAAATTTGCCAAATCCTTGACAATGAAAACATTTGAAAACTATTTAAAATGCAAAGAAAAGAGAAATTGATTAAAAATGAAAAAAATATAAAGTTTTCTTAAATCATTTTAAAGTAATTAAAACATTATGGAAAGCGTAAATAATTGATAGGATGTAAGTTAGTTCATTATCTTTTTTCAGTCTTGGCCATAAAATCTTCATTCGGCTGAGCTAGATTTAAATGATGCAGGTTCTGTGGGCAGATCCTCCAGCTTAAATGCAGAGGCCTGTGGTGGAGGGTTGTGACAAGTTCACTGTTAGGAATTTATCAGTGGCTTAAGGACTTCCACATTCAGAGATGCATGTGCCAAATGTCCTGAAGTTGCTGATGTTTACACAAAACTGCCGGCAAAAGCCAAGCTAATGGCTTTGGCTGGGGTACAGTTTTAAAAACATAGGAAATCAGGGCAGGAATTGGCCACTTGATCCACCATTCAGAAGTATAATAGCCGATCTGATCTTGGTCTCAGCACTGGAAAGGGTGCAGAGGAGATTTACCAGGATGCTGCCTGGTTTAGAGAGTATGTATTATGAGGAGAGACTAAGGGAGCTCGGGCTTTACTCTTTGGAGAGAAGGAGGATGAGAGGAGACATGATAGAGGTGTACAAAATATTAAGAGGAATAGATAGAGTGGACAGCCAGCACCTCTTTCCCAGGGCACCAGTGCTCAATGCAAGAGGGCATGGCTTTAAAGTAATGGGTGGGAAGTTCAAGGGAGATGTCAGAGGAAGGTTTTTTACCTACAGAGTGGTTGGGGCATGGAATGCGCTGTCTGGGGCAGTAGTGGAGGCAGGTACATTGGTCATATTCAAGAGATTGCTAGATAAGCATATGGAGGAGTTTAAAATAGAGGGACATGTGGGAGGAAGGGGTTAGATAGTCCTAGGCAAGGTTTAAGGGTCGGCACAACATTGTGGGCTAAAGGCCTGTATTGTGCTGTACTGTTCTATGTTCTATGTTCACTTCTCTGCCTTCCCACACAACCCTTGACTTTCCTATAGATGAAAGAAATCTGCCCAGCCTTGAGTATATTCAATAACACTGCAATCACAACTCTCTTGAGCAGGAAATTCCAAAGATTCAAGAACTCTCTGAGAAAAGAAATTCCTCCTCACCTCTGCCTTGGGCAGGTGACCCGACAGATCCTTTCTCGTTAGCACGTCCATGTGACTACTCTTTCTATGTTCTGAGGTGCGCCAGACTTTACCAGAGCAGACAGTGTCACAACTCATTCCAGTCCTGTCTTTCCTGCTGTTTACAAGTACGTGCTTTCTGGTGAGGTTGGCTGGCTGGCTTTGGCAATGGGAAGACTGGCTTGTTTTCCTTCCCTCTGGTGAGAAGGTTCTCAAGCTGCTGCAATGGATGACCTTAAAATGCTCCCGTTTTTTTAAATTTCCTTTCTGAATGCAAAGCCCTAGTTCAGTGGCAGCCCTCTCGTGGGCTTTGACCTAGTTTGGAGGCTACCACAAGTGATAGATTCCTCTCCCAAGAACTGACATGTTCAGCCATTTCTCTCAGTACCGTGCATCATCTCTGACTGAATCTGAGTCGCATAACCAGCCACATCTGTGTGAGAGGCTGACTCTGGTCACACAGGAGGTTGCATTGTTAAAAAGTATTCAAGTTTATTGTCATAGGCATACATACACAGGGAGTAAATGCCATGAAAATTAGCTTTTTACAGTAGCACAATACATTGCAAACACGACAAACGTAAGTTAACATAAACTTAAATTAACAGAAATTATACAAAATGCATAAAGATAAACAACAAAATAAACATAACGCTAGTACAAGTTGGGAGAGAGAAAAGTCTGAGATAGTGTTA